>NC_135662.1:79182506-79484114 GCF_964188315.1 Podarcis muralis
CCGAAAGTCAGATTTTTTATGAAATTGTGACCCCGGGGCTAAGGATTTTTTCAAAAAAAACTTTTTGTGCCGGTTAAGTTGTCGAGGGCTGATTTCTTTTCCTGTGATTAAAATCCTTCTGTTTCGACCGCCAAACCTCTCAGGGGAGCATTTGCAACCGTTTGGCACCATTTTTGAGTGAATTGCCGAAAGTCAGATTTTTTATGAAATTGTGACCCCGGGGCTTAGGATTTTTTTAAAAAAAACTTTTTCTGCCGGTGAAGTTGTTGAGGGCTGATTTCTTTTCCTGTGATAAAAAGCCTTCTGTTTCGACCGCCAAACCTTTCAGGGGAGCATTTGCAAAAGTTTGGCACCATTTTGGAGTGAAATGCAGAAAGTCAGATTTTTTTATGAAATTGTGACCCCGGGGCTTAGGATTTTTTCAAAAAAATCTTTTTCTGCCGGTGAAGTTGTCGAGGGCTGATTTCTTTTCCTGTCATTAAAATCCTTCTGTTTCGACCGCCAAACCTCTCAGGGGAGCATTTGCAACCGTTTGGCACCATTTTTGAGTGAATTGCCGAAAGTCAGATTTTTTATGAAATTGTGACCCCGGGGCTTAGGATTTTTTTAAAAAAAACTTTTTCTGCCGGTTCAGTTGTCGAGGGCTGATTTCTTTTCCTGTGATTAAAATCCTTCTGTTTCGACCGCGAAACCTCTCAGGGGAGCATTTGCAACCGTTTGGCACCATTTTTGAGTGAATTGCGGAAAGTCAGATTTTTTTATGAAATTGTGACCCCGGGGCTTAGGATTTTTTCAAAAAAATCTTTTTCTGCCGGTTCAGTTCTCGAGGTCTGATTTCTTTTCCTGTGATAAAAAGCCTTCTGTTTCGACCGCCAAACCTTTCAGGGGAGCATTTGCAAAAGTTTGGCACCATTTTTGAGTGAATTGCCGAAAGTCAGATTTTTTATGAAATTGTGACCCCGGGGCTTAGGAGTTTTTCAAAAAAATCTTTTTCTGCCGGTGAAGTTGTCGAGGGCTGATTTCTTTTCCTGTGATAAAAAGCCTTCTGTTTCGACCGCCCAACCTTTCAGGGGAGCATTTGCAAAAGTTAGGCACCATTTTTGAGTGAATTGCCGAAAGTCAGATTTTTTATGAAATTGTGTCCCCGGGGCTTAGGATTTTTTCAAAAAAATCTTTTTCTGCCGGTGAAGTTGTCGAGGGCTGATTTCTTTTCCTGTGATAAAAAGCCTTCTATTTTGACCGCCAAACGTCTCAGGGGAGCATTTTCAACCGTTTGGCACCATTTTTGAGTGAATTGCCGAAAGTCAGATTTTTTATGAAATTGTGAACCCGGGGTTTAGGATTTTTTCAAAAAAATCTTTTTCTGCCGGTGAAGTTGTCGAGGGCTGATTTCTTTTCCTGTGATAAAAAGCCTTCTGTTTCGACCGCCAAACCTTTATGGGGAGCATTTGCAAAAGTTTGGCACCATTTTTGAGTGAAATGCAGAAAGTCAGATTTTTTATGAAATTGTGACCCCGGGGCTTTCAAAAAAATCTTTTTCTGCCGGTGAAGTTGTCGAGGGCTGATTTCTTTTCCTGTGATAAAAAGCCTTCTGTTTCGACCACGAAACCTTTCAGGGGAGCATTTGCAAAAGTTTGGCACCATTTTTGAGTGAATTGCGGAAAGTCAGATTTTTTTATGAAATTGTGACCCCGGGGCTTAGGATTTTTTCAAAAAAAACTTTTTCTGCCGGTTCAGTTGTCGAGGGCTGATTTCTTTTCCTGTGATTAAAATCCTTCTATTTCGACCGCCAAACCTCTCAGGCGAGCATTTGCAACCGTTTGGCACCATTTTTGAGTGAATTGCCGAAAGTCAGATTTTTTATGAAATTGTGACCCCGGGGCTTAGGAATTTTATAAAAAAATATTTTTCTGCCGGTGAAGTTCTCGAGGTCTGATTTCTTTTCCTGTGATAAAAAGCCTTCTGTTTCGACAGCCAAACCTTTCAGAGGAGCATTTGCAAAAGTTTGGCACCATTTTTGAGTGAAATGCAGAAAGTCAGATTTTTTATGAAATTGTGTCCCCGGGGCTTAGGATTTTTTCAAAAAAATCTTTTTCTGCCGGTTCAGTTGTCGAGGGCTGATTTCTTTTCCTGTGATAAAAAGCCTTCTATTTTGACCGCCAAACGTCTCAGGGGAGCATTTTCAACCGTTTGGCACCATTTTTGAGTGAATTGCCGAAAGTCAGATTTTTTATGAAATTGTGAACCCGGGGTTTAGGATTTTTTCAAAAAAATCTTTTTCTGCCGGTGAAGTTGTCGAGGGCTGATTTCTTTTCCTGTGATAAAAAGCCTTCTGTTTCGACCGCCAAACCTTTATGGGGAGCATTTGCAAAAGTTTGGCACCATTTTTGAGTGAATTGCCGAAAGTCAGATTTTTTATGAAATTGTGACCCCGGGGCTTAGGATTTTTTCAAAAAAATCTTTTTCTGCCGGTGAAGTTGTCGAGGGCTGATTTCTTTTCCTGTGATAAAAAGCATTCTGTTTCGACCGCCAAACCTTTCAGGGGAGCATTTGCAAAAGTTTGGCACCATTTTTGAGTGAAATGCAGAAAGTCAGATTTTTTATGAAATTGTGACCCCGGGGCTTTCAAAAAAATCTTTTTCTGCCGGTGAAGTTGTCGAGGGCTGATTTCTTTTCCTGTGATAAAAAGCCTTCTGTTTCGACCACGAAACCTTTCAGGGGAGCATTTGCAAAAGTTTGGCACCATTTTTGAGTGAATTGCCGAAAGTCAGATTTTTTATGAAATTGTGACCCCGGGGCTAAGGATTTTTTCAAAAAAAACTTTTTGTGCCGGTTAAGTTGTCGAGGGCTGATTTCTTTTCCTGTGATTAAAATCCTTCTGTTTCGACCGCCAAACCTCTCAGGGGAGCATTTGCAACCGTTTGGCACCATTTTTGAGTGAATTGCCGAAAGTCAGATTTTTTATGAAATTGTGACCCCGGGGCTTAGGATTTTTTAAAAAAAAACTTTTTCTGCCGGTGAAGTT
The DNA here is from genome assembly GCF_964188315.1 of Podarcis muralis. Lineage (NCBI taxonomy): Eukaryota > Metazoa > Chordata > Lepidosauria > Squamata > Lacertidae > Podarcis > Podarcis muralis. The sequence goes on from NC_135662.1 coordinate 79,185,532, forward strand.
GTTGAGGGTTGATTTCTTTTCCTGTGATAAAAAGCCTTCTGTTTCGACCGCCAAACCTTTCAGGGGAGCATTTGCAAAGGTTTGGCAACATTTTGGAGTGAAATCCAGAAAGTCAGATTTTTTTATGAAATTGTGACCCCGGGGCTTAGGATTTTTTCAAAAAAATCTTTTTCTGCCGGTGAAGTTGTCGAGGGCTGATTTCTTTTCCTGTCATTAAAATCCTTCTGTTTCGACCGCCAAACCTCTCAGGGGAGCATTTGCAACCGTTTGGCACCATTTTTGAGTGAATTGCCGAAAGTCAGATTTTTTATGAAATTGTGACCCCGGGGCTTAGGATTTTTTTAAAAAAAACTTTTTCTGCCGGTTCAGTTGTCGAGGGCTGATTTCTTTTCCTGTGATTAAAATCCTTCTGTTTCGACCGCGAAACCTCTCAGGGGAGCATTTGCAACCGTTTGGCACCATTTTTGAGTGAATTGCGGAAAGTCAGATTTTTTTATGAAATTGTGACCCCGGGGCTTAGGATTTTTTCAAAAAAATCTTTTTCTGCCGGTTCAGTTCTCGAGGTCTGATTTCTTTTCCTGTGATAAAAAGCCTTCTGTTTCGACCGCCAAACCTTTCAGGGGAGCATTTGCAAAAGTTTGGCACCATTTTTGAGTGAATTGCCGAAAGTCAGATTTTTTATGAAATTGTGACCCCGGGGCTTAGGAGTTTTTCAAAAAAATCTTTTTCTGCCGGTGAAGTTGTCGAGGGCTGATTTCTTTTCCTGTGATAAAAAGCCTTCTGTTTCGACCGCCCAACCTTTCAGGGGAGCATTTGCAAAAGTTAGGCACCATTTTTGAGTGAATTGCCGAAAGTCAGATTTTTTATGAAATTGTGTCCCCGGGGCTTAGGATTTTTTCAAAAAAATCTTTTTCTGCCGGTTCAGTTGTCGAGGGCTGATTTCTTTTCCTGTGATAAAAAGCCTTCTATTTTGACCGCCAAACGTCTCAGGGGAGCATTTTCAACCGTTTGGCACCATTTTTGAGTGAATTGCCGAAAGTCAGATTTTTTATGAAATTGTGAACCCGGGGTTTAGGATTTTTTCAAAAAAATCTTTTTCTGCCGGTGAAGTTGTCGAGGGCTGATTTCTTTTCCTGTGATAAAAAGCCTTCTGTTTCGACCGCCAAACCTTTATGGGGAGCATTTGCAAAAGTTTGGCACCATTTTTGAGTGAAATGCAGAAAGTCAGATTTTTTATGAAATTGTGACCCCGGGGCTTTCAAAAAAATCTTTTTCTGCCGGTGAAGTTGTCGAGGGCTGATTTCTTTTCCTGTGATAAAAAGCCTTCTGTTTCGACCACGAAACCTTTCAGGGGAGCATTTGCAAAAGTTTGGCACCATTTTTGAGTGAATTGCGGAAAGTCAGATTTTTTTATGAAATTGTGACCCCGGGGCTTAGGATTTTTTCAAAAAAACCTTTTTCTGCCGGTTCAGTTGTCGAGGGCTGATTTCTTTTCCTGTGATTAAAATCCTTCTATTTCGACCGCCAAACCTCTCAGGCGAGCATTTGCAACCGTTTGGCACCATTTTTGAGTGAATTGCCGAAAGTCAGATTTTTTATGAAATTGTGACCCCGGGGCTTAGGAATTTTTCAAAAAAATATTTTTCTGCCGGTGAAGTTCTCGAGGTCTGATTTCTTTTCCTGTGATAAAAAGCCTTCTGTTTCGACAGCCAAACCTTTCAGAGGAGCATTTGCAAAAGTTTGGCACCATTTTTGAGTGAAATGCAGAAAGTCAGATTTTTTATGAAATTGTGTCCCCGGGGCTTAGGATTTTTTCAAAAAAATCTTTTTCTGCCGGTTCTGTTGTCGAGGGCTGATTTCTTTTCCTGTGATAAAAAGCCTTCTATTTTGACCGCCAAACGTCTCAGGGGAGCATTTTCAACCGTTTGGCACCATTTTTGAGTGAATTGCAGAAAGTCAGATTTTTTATGAAATTGTGTCCCCGGGGCTTAGGATTTTTTCAAAAAAATCTTTTTCTGCCGGTTCTGTTGTCGAGGGCTGATTTCTTTTCCTGTGATAAAAAGCCTTCTATTTTGACCGCCAAACGTCTCAGGGGAGCATTTTCAACCGTTTGGCACCATTTTTGAGTGAATTGCCGAAAGTCAGATTTTTTATGAAATTGTGAACCCGGGGTTTAGGATTTTTTCAAAAAAATCTTTTTCTGCCGGTGAAGTTCTCGAGGGCTGATTTCTTTTCCTGTGATAAAAAGCCTTCTGTTTCGACCGCCAAACCTTTATGGGGAGCATTTGCAAAAGTTTGGCACCATTTTTGAGTGAATTGCCGAAAGTCAGATTTTTTATGAAATTGTGACCCCGGGGCTTAGGATTTTTTCAAAAAAATCTTTTTCTGCCGGTGAAGTTGTCGAGGGCTGATTTCTTTTCCTGTGATAAAAAGCATTCTGTTTCGACCGCCAAACCTTTCAGGGGAGCATTTGCAAAAGTTTGGCACCATTTTTGAGTGAAATGCAGAAAGTCAGATTTTTTATGAAATTGTGACCCCGGGGCTTTCAAAAAAATCTTTTTCTGCCGGTGAAGTTTTCGAGGGCTGATTTCTTTTCCTGTGATAAAAAGCCTTCTGTTTCGACCACGAAACCTTTCAGGGGAGCATTTGCAAAAGTTTGGCACCATTTTTGAGTGAATTGCCGAAAGTCAGATTTTTTATGAAATTGTGACCCCGGGGCTAAGGATTTTTTCAAAAAAAACTTTTTGTGCCGGTTAAGTTGTCGAGGGCTGATTTCTTTTCCTGTGATTAAAATCCTTCTGTTTCGACCGCCAAACCTCTCAGGGGAGCATTTGCAACCGTTTGGCACCATTTTTGAGTGAATTGCCGAAAGTCAGATTTTTTATGAAATTGTGACCCCGGGGCTTAGGATTTTTTAAAAAAAAACTTTTTCTGCCGGTGAAGTTGTTGAGGGTTGATTTCTTTTCCTGTGATAAAAAGCCTTCTGTTTCGACCGCCAAACCTTTCAGGGGAGCATTTGCAAAAGTTTGGGACCATTTTGGAGTGAAATCCAGAAAGTCAGATTTTTTTATGAAATTGTGACCCCGGGGCTTAGGATTTTTTCAAAAAAATCTTTTTCTGCCGGTGAAGTTGTCGAGGGCTGATTTCTTTTCCTGTCATTAAAATCCTTCTGTTTCGACCGCCAAACCTCTCAGGGGAGCATTTGCAACCGTTTGGCACCATTTTTGAGTGAATTGCCGAAAGTCAGATTTTTTATGAAATTGTGACCCCGGGGCTTAGGATTTTTTAAAAAAATACTTTTTCTGCCGGTTCAGTTGCCGAGGGCTGATTTCTTTTCCTGTGATTAAAATCCTTCTGTTTCGACCGCGAAACCTCTCAGGGGAGCATTTGCAACCGTTTGGCACCATTTTTGAGTGAATTGCGGAAAGTCAGATTTTTTTATGAAATTGTGACCCCGGGGCTTAGGATTTTTTCAAAAAAATCTTTTTCTGCCGGTTCAGTTCTCGAGGTCTGATTTCTTTTCCTGTGATAAAAAGCCTTCTGTTTCGACCGCCAAACCTTTCAGGGGAGCATTTGCAAAAGTTTGGCACCATTTTTGAGTGAATTGCCGAAAGTCAGATTTTTTATGAAATTGTGACCCCGGGGCTTAGGAGTTTTTCAAAAAAATCTTTTTCTGCCGGTGAAGTTGTCGAGGGCTGATTTCTTTTCCTGTGATAAAAAGCCTTCTGTTTCGACCGCCCAACCTTTCAGGGGAGCATTTGCAAAAGTTAGGCACCATTTTTGAGTGAATTGCCGAAAGTCTGATTTTTTATGAAATTGTGTCCCCGGGGCTTAGGATTTTTTCAAAAAAATCTTTTTCTGCCGGTTCAGTTGTCGAGGGCTGATTTCTTTTCCTGTGATAAAAAGCCTTCTATTTTGACCGCCAAACGTCTCAGGGGAGCATTTTCAACCGTTTGGCACCATTTTTGAGTGAATTGCCGAAAGTCAGATTTTTTATGAAATTGTGAACCCGGGGTTTAGGATTTTTTCAAAAAAATCTTTTTCTGCCGGTGAAGTTGTCGAGGGCTGATTTCTTTTCCTGTGATAAAAAGCCTTCTGTTTCGACCGCCAAACCTTTATGGGGAGCATTTGCAAAAGTTTGGCACCATTTTTGAGTGAATTGCCGAAAGTCAGATTTTTTATGAAATTGTGACCCCGGGGCTTAGGATTTTTTCAAAAAAATCTTTTTCTGCCGGTGAAGTTGTCGAGGGCTGATTTCTTTTCCTGTGATAAAAAGCATTCTGTTTCGACCGCCAAACCTTTCAGGGGAGCATTTGCAAAAGTTTGGCACCATTTTTGAGTGAAATGCAGAAAGTCAGATTTTTTATGAAATTGTGACCCCGGGGCTTTCAAAAAAATCTTTTTCTGCCGGTGAAGTTGTCGAGGGCTGATTTCTTTTCCTGTGATAAAAAGCCTTCTGTTTCGACCACGAAACCTTTCAGGGGAGCATTTGCAACCGTTTGGCACCATTTTTGAGTGAATTGCCGAAAGTCAGATTTTTTATGAAATTGTGACCCCGGGGCTTAGGATTTTTTTAAAAAAAACTTTTTCTGCCGGTTCAGTTGTCGAGGGCTGATTTCTTTTCCTGTGATTAAAATCCTTCTGTTTCGACCGCGAAACCTCTCAGGGGAGCATTTGCAACCGTTTGGCACCATTTTTGAGTGAATTGCGGAAAGTCAGATTTTTTTATGAAATTGTGACCCCGGGGCTTAGGATTTTTTCAAAAAAATCTTTTTCTGCCGGTTCAGTTCTCGAGGTCTGATTTCTTTTCCTGTGATAAAAAGCCTTCTGTTTCGACCGCCAAACCTTTCAGGGGAGCATTTGCAAAAGTTTGGCACCATTTTTGAGTGAATTGCCGAAAGTCAGATTTTTTATGAAATTGTGACCCCGGGGCTTAGGAGTTTTTCAAAAAAATCTTTTTCTGCCGGTGAAGTTGTCGAGGGCTGATTTCTTTTCCTGTGATAAAAAGCCTTCTGTTTCGACCGCCCAACCTTTCAGGGGAGCATTTGCAAAAGTTTGGCACCATTTTTGAGTGAATTGCCGAAAGTCAGATTTTTTATGAAATTGTGACCCCGGGGCTTAGGATTTTTTCAAAAAAATCTTTTTCTGCCGGTGAAGTTGTCGAGGGCTGATTTCTTTTCCTGTGATAAAAAGCATTCTGTTTCGACCGCCAAACCTTTCAGGGGAGCATTTGCAAAAGTTTGGCACCATTTTTGAGTGAAATGCAGAAAGTCAGATTTTTTATGAAATTGTGACCCCGGGGCTTTCAAAAAAATCTTTTTCTGCCGGTGAAGTTGTCGAGGGCTGATTTCTTTTCCTGTGATAAAAAGCCTTCTGTTTCGACCACGAAACCTTTCAGGGGAGCATTTGCAAAAGTTTGGCACCATTTTTGAGTGAATTGCCGAAAGTCAGATTTTTTATGAAATTGTGACCCCGGGGCTAAGGATTTTTTCAAAAAAAACTTTTTGTGCCGGTTAAGTTGTCGAGGGCTGATTTCTTTTCCTGTGATTAAAATCCTTCTGTTTCGACCGCCAAACCTCTCAGGGGAGCATTTGCAACCGTTTGGCACCATTTTTGAGTGAATTGCCGAAAGTCAGATTTTTTATGAAATTGTGACCCCGGGGCTTAGGATTTTTTAAAAAAAAACTTTTTCTGCCGGTCAAGTTGTTGAGGGTTGATTTCTTTTCCTGTGATAAAAAGCCTTCTGTTTCGACCGCCAAACCTTTCAGGGGAGCATTTGCAAAAGTTTGGCACCATTTTGGAGTGAAATCCAGAAAGTCAGATTTTTTTATGAAATTGTGACCCCGGGGCTTAGGATTTTTTCAAAAAAATCTTTTTCTGCCGGTGAAGTTGTCGAGGGCTGATTTCTTTTCCTGTCATTAAAATCCTTCTGTTTCGACCGCCAAACCTCTCAGGGGAGCATTTGCAACCGTTTGGCACCATTTTTGAGTGAATTGCCGAAAGTCAGATTTTTTATGAAATTGTGACCCCGGGGCTTAGGATTTTTTAAAAAAATACTTTTTCTGCCGGTTCAGTTGCCGAGGGCTGATTTCTTTTCCTGTGATTAAAATCCTTCTGTTTCGACCGCGAAACCTCTCAGGGGAGCATTTGCAACCGTTTGGCACCATTTTTGAGTGAATTGCGGAAAGTCAGATTTTTTTATGAAATTGTGACCCCGGGGCTTAGGATTTTTTCAAAAAAATCTTTTTCTGCCGGTTCAGTTCTCGAGGTCTGATTTCTTTTCCTGTGATAAAAAGCCTTCTGTTTCGACCGCCAAACCTTTCAGGGGAGCATTTGCAAAAGTTTGGCACCATTTTTGAGTGAATTGCCGAAAGTCAGATTTTTTATGAAATTGTGACCCCGGGGCTTAGGAGTTTTTCAAAAAAATCTTTTTCTGCCGGTGAAGTTGTCGAGGGCTGATTTCTTTTCCTGTGATAAAAAGCCTTCTGTTTCGACCGCCCAACCTTTCAGGGGAGCATTTGCAAAAGTTAGGCACCATTTTTGAGTGAATTGCCGAAAGTCAGATTTTTTATGAAATTGTGTCCCCGGGGCTTAGGATTTTTTCAAAAAAATCTTTTTCTGCCGGTTCAGTTGTCGAGGGCTGATTTCTTTTCCTGTGATAAAAAGCCTTCTATTTTGACCGCCAAACGTCTCAGGGGAGCATTTTCAACCGTTTGGCACCATTTTTGAGTGAATTGCCGAAAGTCAGATTTTTTATGAAATTGTGAACCCGGGGTTTAGGATTTTTTCAAAAAAATCTTTTTCTGCCGGTGAAGTTGTCGAGGGCTGATTTCTTTTCCTTTGATAAAAAGCCTTCTGTTTCGACCGCCAAACCTTTATGGGGAGCATTTGCAAAAGTTTGGCACCATTTTTGAGTGAATTGCCGAAAGTCAGATTTTTTATGAAATTGTGACCCCGGGGCTTAGGATTTTTTCAAAAAAATCTTTTTCTGCCGGTGAAGTTGTCGAGGGCTGATTTCTTTTCCTGTGATAAAAAGCCTTCTGTTTCGACCACGAAACCTTTCAGGGGAGCATTTGCAAAAGTTTGGCACCATTTTTGAGTGAATTGCCGAAAGTCAGATTTTTTATGAAATTGTGACCCCGGGGCTAAGGATTTTTTCAAAAAAAAACTTTTTGTGCCGGTTAAGTTGTCGAGGGCTGATTTCTTTTCCTGTGATTAAAATCCTTCTGTTTCGACCGCCAAACCTCTCAGGGGAGCATTTGCAACCGTTTGGCACCATTTTTGAGTGAATTGCCGAAAGTCAGATTTTTTATGAAATTGTGACCCCGGGGCTTAGGATTTTTTAAAAAAAAACTTTTTCTGCCGGTGAAGTTGTTGAGGGCTGATTTCTTTTCCTGTGATAAAAAGCCTTCTGTTTCGACCGCCAAACCTTTCAGGGGAGCATTTGCAAAAGTTTGGCACCATTTTGGAGTGAAATGCAGAAAGTCAGATTTTTTTATGAAATTGTGACCCCGGGGCTTAGGATTTTTTCAAAAAAATCTTTTTCTGCCGGTGAAGTTGTCGAGGGCTGATTTCTTTTCCTGTCATTAAAATCCTTCTGTTTCGACCGCCAAACCTCTCAGGGGAGCATTTGCAACCGTTTGGCACCATTTTTGAGTGAATTGCCGAAAGTCAGATTTTTTATGAAATTGTGACCCCGGGGCTTAGGATTTTTTTAAAAAAAACTTTTTCTGCCGGTTCAGTTGTCGAGGGCTGATTTCTTTTCCTGTGATTAAAATCCTTCTGTTTCGACCGCGAAACCTCTCAGGGGAGCATTTGCAACCGTTTGGCACCATTTTTGAGTGAATTGCGGAAAGTCAGATTTTTTTATGAAATTGTGACCCCGGGGCTTAGGATTTTTTCAAAAAAATCTTTTTCTGCCGGTTCAGTTCTCGAGGTCTGATTTCTTTTCCTGTGATAAAAAGCCTTCTGTTTCGACCGCCAAACCTTTCAGGGGAGCATTTGCAAAAGTTTGGCACCATTTTTGAGTGAATTGCCGAAAGTCAGATTTTTTATGAAATTGTGACCCCGGGGCTTAGGAGTTTTTCAAAAAAATCTTTTTCTGCCGGTGAAGTTGTCGAGGGCTGATTTCTTTTCCTGTGATAAAAAGCCTTCTGTTTCGACCGCCCAACCTTTCAGGGGAGCATTTGCAAAAGTTAGGCACCATTTTTGAGTGAATTGCCGAAAGTCAGATTTTTTATGAAATTGTGTCCCCGGGGCTTAGGATTTTTTCAAAAAAATCTTTTTCTGCCGGTGAAGTTGTCGAGGGCTGATTTCTTTTCCTGTGATAATAAGCCTTCTATTTTGACCGCCAAACGTCTCAGGGGAGCATTTTCAACCGTTTGGCACCATTTTTGAGTGAATTGCCGAAAGTCAGATTTTTTATGAAATTGTGAACCCGGGGTTTAGGATTTTTTCAAAAAAATCTTTTTCTGCCGGTGAAGTTGTCGAGGGCTGATTTCTTTTCCTGTGATAAAAAGCCTTCTGTTTCGACCGCCAAACCTTTATGGGGAGCATTTGCAAAAGTTTGGCACCATTTTTGAGTGAAATGCAGAAAGTCAGATTTTTTATGAAATTGTGACCCCGGGGCTTTCAAAAAAATCTTTTTCTGCCGGTGAAGTTGTCGAGGGCTGATTTCTTTTCCTGTGATAAAAAGCCTTCTGTTTCGACCACGAAACCTTTCAGGGGAGCATTTGCAAAAGTTTGGCACCATTTTTGAGTGAATTGCGGAAAGTCAGATTTTTTTATGAAATTGTGACCCCGGGGCTTAGGATTTTTTCAAAAAAAACTTTTTCTGCCGGTTCAGTTGTCGAGGGCTGATTTCTTTTCCTGTGATTAAAATCCTTCTATTTCGACCGCCAAACCTCTCAGGCGAGCATTTGCAACCGTTTGGCACCATTTTTGAGTGAATTGCCGAAAGTCAGATTTTTTATGAAATTGTGACCCCGGGGCTTAGGAATTTTTCAAAAAAATATTTTTCTGCCGGTGAAGTTGTCGAGGGCTGATTTCTTTTCCTGTGATAAAAAGCATTCTGTTTTGACCGCCAAACCTTTCAGGGGAGCATTTGCAAAAGTTTGGCACCATTTTTGAGTGAAATGCAGAAAGTCAGATTTTTTATGAAATTGTGTCCCCGGGGCTTAGGATTTTTTCAAAAAAATCTTTTTCTGCCGGTTCAGTTGTCGAGGGCTGATTTCTTTTCCTGTGATAAAAAGCCTTCTATTTTGACCGCCAAACGTCTCAGGGGAGCATTTTCAACCGTTTGGCACCATTTTTGAGTGAATTGCCGAAAGTCAGATTTTTTATGAAATTGTGAACCCGGGGTTTAGGATTTTTTCAAAAAAATCTTTTTCTGCCGGTGAAGTTGTCGAGGGCTGATTTCTTTTCCTGTGATAAAAAGCCTTCTGTTTCGACCGCCAAACCTTTATGGGGAGCATTTGCAAAAGTTTGGCACCATTTTTGAGTGAATTGCCGAAAGTCAGATTTTTTATGAAATTGTGACCCCGGGGCTTAGGATTTTTTCAAAAAAATCTTTTTCTGCCGGTGAAGTTGTCGAGGGCTGATTTCTTTTCCTGTGATAAAAAGCATTCTGTTTTGACCGCCAAACCTTTCAGGGGAGCATTTGCAAAAGTTTGGCACCATTTTTGAGTGAAATGCAGAAAGTCAGATTTTTTATGAAATTGTGACCCCGGGGCTTTCAAAAAAAACTTTTTCTGCCGGTTCAGTTGTCGAGGGCTGATTTCTTTTCCTGTGATAAAAAGCCTTCTGTTTCGACCACGAAACCTTTCAGGGGAGCATTTGCAAAAGTTTGGCACCATTTTTGAGTGAATTGCCGAAAGTCAGATTTTTTATGAAATTGTGACCCCGGGGCTAAGGATTTTTTCAAAAAAAACTTTTTGTGCCGGTTAAGTTGTCGAGGGCTGATTTCTTTTCCTGTGATTAAAATCCTTCTGTTTCGACCGCCAAACCTCTCAGGGGAGCATTTGCAACCGTTTGGCACCATTTTTGAGTGAATTGCCGAAAGTCAGATTTTTTATGAAATTGTGACCCCGGGGCTTAGGATTTTTTAAAAAAAAACTTTTTCTCCCGGTGAAGTTGTTGAGGGTTGATTTCTTTTCCTGTGATAAAAAGCCTTCTGTTTCGACCGCCAAACCTTTCAGGGGAGCATTTGCAATCGTTTGGCACAATTTGGGAGTGAAATCCAGAAAGTCAGATTTTTTTATGAAATTGTGACCCCGGGGCTTAGGATTTTTTCAAAAAAATCTTTTTCTGCCGGTGAAGTTGTCGAGGGCTGATTTCTTTTCCTGTCATTAAAATCCTTCTGTTTCGACCGCCAAACCTCTCAGGGGAGCATTTGCAACCGTTTGGCACCATTTTTGAGTGAATTGCCGAAAGTCAGATTTTTTATGAAATTGTGACCCCGGGGCTTAGGATTTTTTTAAAAAAAACTTTTTCTGCCGGTTCAGTTGTCGAGGGCTGATTTCTTTTCCTGTGATTAAAATCCTTCTGTTTCGACCGCGAAACCTCTCAGGGGAGCATTTGCAACCGTTTGGCACCATTTTTGAGTGAATTGCGGAAAGTCAGATTTTTTTATGAAATTGTGACCCCGGGGCTTAGGATTTCTTCAAAAAAATATTTTTCTGCCGGTTCAGTTCTCGAGGTCTGATTTCTTTTCCTGTGATAAAAAGCCTTCTGTTTCGACCGCCAAACCTTTCAGGGGAGCATTTGCAAAAGTTTGGCACCATTTTTAAGTGAATTGCCGAAAGTCAGATTTTTTATGAAATTGTGACCCCGGGGCTTAGGAGTTTTTCAAAAAAATCTTTTTCTCCCGGTGAAGTTGTCGAGGGCTGATTTCTTTTCCTGTGATAAAAAGCCTTCTGTTTCGACCGCCCAACCTTTCAGGGGAGCATTTGCAAAAGTTAGGCACCATTTTTGAGTGAATTGCCGAAAGTCAGATTTTTTATGAAATTGTGTCCCCGGGGCTTAGGATTTTTTCAAAAAAATCTTTTTCTGCCGGTTCAGTTGTCGAGGGCTGATTTCTTTTCCTGTGATAAAAAGCCTTCTGTTTCGACCGCCAAACCTTTCAGGGGAGCATTTGCAAAAGTTTGGCACCATTTTTAAGTGAATTGCCGAAAGTCAGATTTTTTATGAAATTGTGACCCCGGGGCTTAGGATTTTTTCAAAAAAAACTTTTTCTGCCGGTTCAGTTGTCGAGGGCTGATTTCTTTTCCTGTGATTAAAATCCTTCTGTTTCGACCGCGAAACCTCTCAGGGGAGCATTTGCAACCGTTTGGCACCATTTTTGAGTGAATTGCGGGAAGTCAGATTTTTTTATGAAATTGTGACCCCGGGGCTTAGGATATTTTCAAAAAAATCTTTTTCTGCCGGTTCAGTTCTCGAGTTCTGATTTCTTTTCCTGTGATAAAAAGCCTTCTGTTTCGACCGCCAAACCTCTCAGGGGATCATTTGCAACCGTTTGGCACCATTTTTGAGTGAATTGCCAAAAGTCAGATTTTTTATGAAATTGTGACCCCGGGGCTTAGGATTTTTTCAAAAAAATCTTTTTCTGCCGGTGAAGTTGTCGAGAGCTGATTTCTTTTCCTGTGATAAAAAGCCTTCTGTTTCGACCGCCAAACCGTTCAGGGGAGCATTTGCAAAAGTTTGGCACCATTTTTGAGTGAATTGCCGAAAGTCAGATTTTTTATGACATTGTGACACCAGGTCTTAGGATTTTTTCAAAAAAATCTTTTTCTGCCGGTGAAGTTGTCGAGAGCGGATTTCTTTTCCTGTGATAAAAAGCCTTCTGTTTCGACCGCGAAACCTCTCAGGGGAGCATTTGCAAAGGTTTGGCACCATTTTTGATTGAATTGCCGGAAGTCAGATTTTTTATGAAATTGTGACCCCGGGGTTTAGGATTTTTTCAAAAAAATCTTTTTCTGCCGGTTCAGTTGTCGAGGGTTGATTTCTTTTCCTGTGATAAAAAGCCTTCTATTTTGACCGCCAAACGTCTCAGGGGAGCATTTTCAACCGTTTGGCACCATTTTTGAGTGAATTGCCGAAAGTCAGATTTTTTATGAAATTGTGAACCCGGGGTTTAGGATTTTTTCAAAAAAATCTTTTTCTGCCGGTGAAGTTGTCGAGGGCTGATTTCTTTTCCTGTGATAAAAAGCCTTCTGTTTCGACCGCCAAACCTTTCAGGGGAGCATTTGCAACCGTTTGACACCATTTTTGAGTGAATTGCCGAAAGTCAGATTTTTTATGAAATTGTGTCCCCGGGGCTTAGGATTTTTTCAAAAAAATCTTTTTCTGCCGGTTCAGTTGTCGAGGGCTGATTTCTTTTCCTGTGATAAAAAGCCTTCTATTTTGACCGCCAAACGTCTCAGGGGAGCATTTTCAACCGTTTGGCACCATTTTTGAGTGAATTGCCGAAAGTCAGATTTTTTATGAAATTGTGACCCCGGGGCTTAGGATTTTTTCTAAAAAATCTTTTTCTGCCGGTGAAGTTTTCGAGGGCTGATTTCTATTCCTGTGATAAAAAGCCTTCTGTTTCGACCGCCAAACCTTTCAGGGGAGCATTTGCAAAAGTTTGGCACCATTTTTGAGTGAATTGCCGAAAGTCAGATTTTTTATGAAATGGTGACCCCGGGGCTTAGGATTTTTTCAAAAAAATCTTTTTCTGCCGGTTCAGTTGTCGAGGGCTGATTTCTTTTCCTGTGATATAAAGCATTCTGTTTCGACCGCCAAACCTCTCAGGGGAGCATTTGCAACCGTTTGGCACCATTTTTGAGTGAATTGCCGAAAGTCAGATTTTTTATGAAATTGTGACCCCGGGGCTTAGGATTTTTTCTAAAAAATCTTTTTCTGCCGGTGAAGTTTTCGAAGGCTGATTTCTTTTCCTGTGATAAAAAGCCTTCTGTTTCGACAGCCAAACCTTTATGGGGAGCATTTGCGAAAGTTTGGCACCATTTTTGAGTGAATTGCCGAAAGTCAGATTTTTTATGAAATTGTGACCCCGGGGTTTAGGATTTTTTCAAAAAAAATTTTTTCTGCCGGTGAAGTTCTCGAGGGCTGATTTCTTTTCCTGTGATAAAAAGCCTTATGTTTCGACCGCCAAACATTTCAGGGGAGCATTTGCAAAAGTTTCGCACCATTTTTGAGTGAATTGCCGAAAGTCAGATTTTTTATGAAATTGTGACCCTGGGGCTTTGGATTTTTTCAAAAAAATCTTTTTCTGCCGGTGAAGTTGTCGAGGGCTGATTTCTTTTCCTGTGATTAATTGCCTTCTGTTTCGAACGCCAAACCTTTCAGGGGAGCATTTTCAACCGTTTGGCACCATTTTTGAGTGAATCCCCGAAAGTCAGATTTTTTATGAAATTGTGACCCCGGGGCTCAGGATTTTTTCAAAAAAATATTTTTCTGCCGGTTCAGTTGTCGAGGGCTGATTTCTTTTCCTGTGATAAAAAGCCTTCTGTTTCGACCGCGAAACCTTTCAGGGGAGCATTTGCAAAAGTTTGCCACCATTTTTGAGTGAATTGCCGAAAGTCAGATTTTTTATGAAATTGTGACCCCGGGGTTTAGGATTTTTTCAAAAAAATATTTTTCTGCCGGTGAAGTTGTCGAGGGCTGATTTCTTTTCCTGTGATAAAAAGTCTTCTGTTTCGACCGCCAAACCTTTCAGGGGAGCAGTTGCAAAAGTTTCGCACCATTTTTGAGTGAATTGCCGAAAGTCAGATTTTTTATGAAATTGTGACCCCGGGGCTTAGGATTTTTTCAAAAAAATCTTTTTCTGCCGGTGAAGTTGTCGAGGGCTGATTTCTTTGCCGGTGTTTAAATGCCTTCTGTTTCGACCGCCAAACCTTTCAGGGGAGCATTTGCAACCGTTTGGCAGCATTTTTGAGTGAATTGCCGAAAGTCAGATTTTTTATGAAATTGTGACCCCGGGGCTTAGGAATTTTTCAAAAAAATATTTTTCTGCCGGTGAAGTTTTCGAGGGCTGATTTCTATTCCTGTGATAAAAAGCCTTCTGTTTCGACCGCCAAACCTTTCAGGGGAGCATTTGCAAAAGTTTGGCACCATTTTTGAGTGAATTGCCGAAAGTCAGATTTTTTATGAAATTGTGACCCCGGGGTTTAGGATTTTTTCAAAAAAATATTTTTCTGCTGGTGAAGTTGTCGAGGGCTGATTTCTTTTCCTGTGATAAAAAGTCTTCTGTTTCGACCGCCAAACCTTTCAGGGGAGCATTTGCAAAAGTTTGGCACCATTTTTGAGTGAAATGCAAAAAGTCAGATTTTTTATGAAATTGTGACCCCGGGGTTTAGGGTTTTTTCAAAAAAATCTTTTTCTGCCGGTTCAGTTGTCGAGGGCTGATTTCTTTTCCTGTGATAAAAAGCCTTCTATTTTGACCGCCAAACGTCTCAGGGGAGCATTTTCAACCGTTTGGCACCATTTTTGAGTGAATTGCCGAAAGTCAGATTTTTTATGAAATTGTGAACCTGGGGTTTAGGATCTTTTCAAAAAAATCTTTTTCTGCCGGTGAAGTTGTCGAGGGCTGATTTCTTTTCCTGTGATAAAAAGCCTTCTGTTTCGACCGCCAAACCTTTATGGGGAGCATTTGCAAAGGTTTGGCACCATTTTTGAGTGAATTGCCGAAAGTCAGATTTTTTATGAAATTGTGACCCCGGGGCTTAGGATTTTTTCAAAAAAATATTTTTCTGCCGGTTCAGTTGTCGGGGGCTGATTTCTTTTTGCCGTGATTAAATGCCTTCTGTTTCGATCGCCAAACCTCTCAGGGGCGCATTTGCAACCGTTTGACACCATTTTTGAGTGAATTGCCGAAAGTCAGATTTTTTATGAAATTGTGACCCCGGGGTTTAGGATTTTTTCAAAAAAATCTTTTTCTGCCGGTGAAGTTTTCGGGGGCTGATTTCTTTTCCTGTGATTAAATGCCTTCTGTTTCGATCGCCAAACCTTTCAGGGGAGCATTTGCAAAAGTTTGGCACCATTTTTGAGTGAATTGCCGAAAGTCAGATTTTTTATGAAATTGTGACCCTGGGGCTTAGGATTTTTTCAAAAAAATCTTTTTCTGCCGGTGAAGTTGTCGAAGGCTGATTTCTTTTCCTGTGATAAAAAGCCTTCTGTTTCGACCGCCAAACGTCTCAGGGGAGCATTTGCAACCGTTTGGCACCATTTTTGAGTGAATTGCCGAAAGTCAGATTTTTTATGAAATTGTGACCCCGGGGCTTAAGATTTTTTCAAAAAAATCTTTTTGTGCCGGTTAAGTTGTCGAGGGCTGATTTCTTTTCCTGTGATTAATTGCCTTCTGTTTCGATCGCCAAACCTTTCAGGGGAGCATTTTCAACCGTTTGGCACCATTTTTGAGTGAATCCCCGAAAGTCAGATTTTTTATGAAATTGTGACCCCGGGGCTCAGGATTTTTTCAAAAAAATATTTTTCTGCCGGT
This sequence comes from Podarcis muralis, assembly GCF_964188315.1. Lineage (NCBI taxonomy): Eukaryota > Metazoa > Chordata > Lepidosauria > Squamata > Lacertidae > Podarcis > Podarcis muralis. The sequence goes on from NC_135662.1 coordinate 79,201,028, forward strand.
GAAGTTGTCGAGGGCTGATTTCTTTTCCTGTGATAAAAAGCCTTCTGTTTCGACGGCGAAACCTTTCAGGGGAGCATTTGCAAAAGTTTGCCACCATTTTTGAGTGAATTGCCGAAAGTCAGATTTTTTATGAAATTGTGACCCCGGGGTTTCGGATTTTTTCAAAACAATCTTTTTCTGCCGGTGAAGTTGTCGAGGGCTGATTTCTTTTCCTGTGATAAAAAGCCTTCTGTTTCGACCGCCAAACCTTTATGGGGAGCATTTGCAAAGGTTTGGCACCATTTTTGAGTGAATTGCCGAAAGTCAGATTTTTTATGAAATTGTGACCCCGGGGCTTAGGATTTTTTCAAAAAAATATTTTTCTGCCGGTTCAGTTGTCGGGGGCTGATTTCTTTTCCCGTGATTAAATGCCTTCTGTTTCGATCGCCAAACCTCTCAGGGGAGCATTTGCAACCGTTTGACACCATTTTTGAGTGAATTGCCGAAAGTCAGATTTTTTATGAAATTGTGACCCCGGGGTTTAGGATTTTTTCAAAAAAATCTTTTTCTGCCGGTGAAGTTTTCGGGGGCTGATTTCTTTTCCTGTGATTAAATGCCTTCTGTTTCGATCGCCAAACCTTTCAGGGGAGCATTTGCAAAAGTTTGGCACCATTTTTGAGTGAATTGCCGAAAGTCAGATTTTTTATGAAATTGTGACCCTGGGGCTTAGGATTTTTTCAAAAAAATCTTTTTCTGCCGGTGAAGTTGTCGAAGGCTGATTTCTTTTCCTGTGATAAAAAGCCTTCTGTTTCGACCGCCAAACGTCTCAGGGGAGCATTTGCAACCGTTTGGCACCATTTTTGAGTGAATTGCCGAAAGTCAGATTTTTTATGAAATTGTGACCCCGGGGCTTAAGATTTTTTCAAAAAAATCTTTTTGTGCCGGTTAAGTTGTCGAGGGCTGATTTCTTTTCCTGTGATTAATTGCCTTCTGTTTCGATCGCCAAACCTTTCAGGGGAGCATTTTCAACCGTTTGGCACCATTTTTGAGTGAATCCCCGAAAGTCAGATTTTTTATGAAATTGTGACCCCGGGGCTCAGGATTTTTTCAAAAAAATATTTTTCTGCCGGTGAAGTTGTCGAGGGCTGATTTCTTTTCCTGTGATAAAAAGCCTTCTGTTTCGACGGCGAAACCTTTCAGGGGAGCATTTGCAAAAGTTTGCCACCATTTTTGAGTGAATTGCCGAAAGTCAGATTTTTTATGAAATTGTGACCCCGGGGTTTCGGATTTTTTCAAAACAATCTTTTTCTGCCGGTGAAGTTGTCGAGGGCTGATTTCTTTTCCTGTGATAAAAAGCCTTCTGTTTCGACCGCCAAACCTTTCAGGGGAGCAGTTGCAAAAGTTTGGCACCATTTTTGAGTGAATTGCCGAAAGTCAGATTTTTTATGAAATCGTGAACCCGGGGCTTAGGATTTTTTCAAAAAAAAAATTTTCTACCGGTTCAGTTGTCGAGGGCTGATTTCTTTTCCTGTAATAAAAAGCCTTCTGTTTCGACCGCCAAACCTTTCAGGGGAGCATTTGCAAAAGTTTGGCACCATTTTTGAGTGAATTGCCGAAAGTCAGATTTTTTATGAAATTGTGACCTCGGGGTTTCGGATTTTTTCAAAACAATCTTTTTCTGCCGGTGAAGTTGTCGAGGGCTGATTTCTTTTCCTGTGATAAAAAGCCTTCTGTTTCGACCGCGAAACCTTTCAGGGGAGCATTTGCAAAAGTTTGGCACCATTTTTGAGTGAATTGCCGAAAGTCAGATTTTTTATGAAATCGTGACCCCGGGGCTTAGGATTTTTTCTAAAAAATCTTTTTCTGCCGGTGAAGTTCTCGAGGGCTGATTTCTATTCCTGTGATAAAAAGCCTTCTGTTTCGACCGCCAAACCTTTCAGGGGAGCATTTGCAAAAGTTTGGCACCATTTTTGAGTGAATTGCCGAAAGTCAGATTTTTTATGAAATTGTGACCCCGGGGCTTAGGATTTTTTCAAAAAAATCTTTTTCTGCCGGTTCAGTTGTCGAGGGCTGATTTCTTTTCCTGTGATAAAAAGCATTCTGTTTCGACCGCCAAACCTCTCAGGGGAGCATTTGCAACCGTTTGGCACCATTTTTGAGTGAATTGCCGAAAGTCAGATTTTTTATGAAATTGTGACCCCGGGGTTTAGGATTTTTTCAAAAAAATATTTTTCTGCTGGTGAAGTTGTCGAGGGCTGATTTCTTTTCCTGTGATAAAAAGTCTTCTGTTTCGACCGCCAAACCTTTCAGGGGAGCATTTGCAAAAGTTTGGCACCATTTTTGAGTGAATTGCCGAAAGTCAGATTTTTTATGAAATTGTGACCCCGGGGCTTAGGATTTTTTCAAAAAAATATTTTTCTGCCGGTTCAGTTGTCGAGGGCTGATTTCTTTTCCTGTGATTAAAATCCTTTTATTTTGACCGCGAAACCTCTCAGGGGAGCATTTGCAACCGTTTGGCACCATTTTTGAGTGAATTGCCGAAAGTCAGATTTTTTATGAAATTGTGACCCCGGGGCTTAGGATTTTTTCAAAAAAATCTTTTTCTGCCGGTGAAGTTGTCGAGGGCTGATTTCTTTTCCTGTGATAAAAAGCCTTCTGTTTCGACCGCGAAACCTTTCAGGGGAGCATTTGCAAAAGTTTGGCACCATTTTTGAGTGAATTGCCGAAAGTCAGATTTTTTATGAAATTGTGACCCTGGGGCTTAGAAATTTTTCAAAAAAATATTTTTCTGCCGGTGAAGTTCTCGAGGGCTGATTTCTTTTCCTGTGATAAAAAGCCTTCTGTTTCGACCGCCAAACCTTTCAGGGGAGCATTTGCAAAAGTTTGGCACCATTTTTGAGTGAATTGCCGAAAGTCAGATTTTTTATGAAATTGTGACCCTGGGGCTTAGAAATTTTTCAAAAAAATATTTTTCTGCCGGTGAAGTTCTCAAGGGCTGATTTCTTTTCCTGTGATAAAAAGCCTTCTGTTTCGACCGCCAAACATTTCAGGGGAGCATTTGCAAAAGTTTCGCACCATTTTTGAGTGAATTGCCGAAAGTCAGATTTTTTATGAAATTGTGACCCTGGGGCTTTGGATTTTTTCAAAAAAATCTTTTTCTGCCGGTGAAGTTGTCGAGGGCTGATTTCTTTTCCTGTGATTAATTGCCTTCTGTTTCGATCGCCAAACCTTTCAGGGGAGCATTTTCAACCGTTTGGCACCATTTTTGAGTGAATCCCCGAAAGTCAGATTTTTTATGAAATTGTGACCCCGGGGCTCAGGATTTTTTCAAAAAAATATTTTTCTGCCGGTTCAGTTGTCGAGGGCTGATTTCTTTTCCTGTGATAAAAAGCCTTCTGTTTCGACCGCGAAACCTTTCAGGGGAGCATTTGCAAAAGTTTGCCACCATTTTTGAGTGAATTGCCGAAAGTCAGATTTTTTATGAAATTGTGACCCCGGGGTTTAGGATTTTTTCAAAAAAATATTTTTCTGCCGGTGAAGTTGTCGAGGGCGGATTTCTTTTCCTGTGATAAAAAGTCTTCTGTTTCGACCGCCAAACCTTTCAGGGGAGCATTTGCAAAAGTTTGGCACCATTTTTGAGTGAAATGCAGAAAGTCAGATTTTTTATGAAATTGTGTCCCCGGGGCTTAGGGTTTTTTCAAAAAAATCTTTTTCTCCCGGTTCAGTTGTCGAGGGCTGATTTCTTTTCCTGTGATAAAAAGCCTTCTATTTTGACCGCCAAACGTCTCAGGGGAGCATTTTCAACCGTTTGGCACCATTTTTGAGTGAATTGCCGAAAGTCAGATTTTTTATGAAATTGTGAACCCGGGGTTTAGGATCTTTTCAAAAAAATCTTTTTCTGCCGGTGAAGTTGTCGAGGGCTGATTTCTTTTCCTGTGATAAAAAGCCTTCTGTTTCGACCGCCAAACCTTTATGGGGAGCATTTGCAAAAGTTTGGCACCATTTTTGAGTGAATTGCCGAAAGTCAGATTTTTTATGAAATTGTGACCCCGGGGCTTAGGATTTTTTCAAAAAAATATTTTTCTGCCGGTTCAGTTGTCGGGGGCTGATTTCTTTTCCCGTCATTAAATGCCTTCTGTTTCGATCGCCAAACCTCTCAGGGGAGCATTTGCAACCGTTTGACACCATTTTTGAGTGAATTGCCGAAAGTCAGATTTTTTATGAAATTGTGACCCCGGGGTTTAGGATTTTTTCAAAAAAATCTTTTTCTGCCGGTGAAGTTGTCGGGGGCTGATTTCTTTTCCTGTGATTAAATGCCTTCTGTTTTGATCGCCAAACCTTTCAGGGGAGCATTTGCAAAAGTTTGGCACCATTTTTGAGTGAATTGCCGAAAGTCAGATTTTTTATGAAATTGTGACCCTGGGGCTTAGGATTTTTTCAAAAAAATCTTTTTCTGCCGGTGAAGTTGTCGAAGGCTGATTTCTTTTCCTGTGATAAAAAGCCTTCTGTTTCGACCGCCAAACGTCTGAGGGGAGCATTTGCAACCGTTTGGCACCATTTTTGAGTGAATTGCCGAAAGTCAGATTTTTTATGAAATTGTGACCCCGGGGCTTAAGATTTTTTCAAAAAAATCTTTTTGTGCCGGTTAAGTTGTCGAGGGCTGATTTCTTTTCCTGTGATTAAAATCCTTCTGTTTCGACCGCCAAACCTCTCAGGGGAGCATTTGCAACCGTTTGGCACCATTTTTGAGTGAATTGCCGAAAGTCAGATTTGTTATGCAATTGTGACCCCGGGGTTTCGGATTTTTTCAAAACAATCTTTTTCTGCCGGTTCAGTTGTCGAGGGCTGATTTCTTTTCCTGTGATAAAAAGCCTTCTGTTTCGACCGCCAAACCTTTCAGGGGAGCATTTGCAACCGTTTGGCACCATTTTTGAGTGAATTGCCGAAAGTCAGATTTTTTATGAAATTGTGACCCCGGGGTTTAGGATTTTTTCAAAAAAATATTTTTCTGCTGGTGAAGTTGTCGAGGGCTGATTTCTTTTCCTGTGATTAATTGCCTTCTGTTTCTATCGCCAAACCTTTCAGGGGAGCATTTTCAACCGTTTGGCACCATTTTTGAGTGAATCCCCGAAAGTCAGATTTTTTATGAAATTGTGACCCCGGGGCTCAGGATTTTTTCAAAAAAATATTTTTCTGCCGGTGAAGTTGTCGAGGGCTGATTTCTTTTCCTGTAATAAAAAGCCTTCTGTTTCGACCGCCAAACCTTTCAGGGGAGCATTTGCAAAAGTTTGCCACCATTTTTGAGTGAATTGCCGAAAGTCAGATTTTTTATGAAATTGTGACCCCGGGGTTTCGGATTTTTTCAAAACAATCTTTTTCTGCCGGTGAAGTTGTCGAGGGCTGATTTCTTTTCCTGTGATAAAAAGCCTTCTGTTTCGACCGCGAAACCTTTCAGGGGAGCATTTGCAAAAGTTTGGCACCATTTTTGAGTGAATTGCCGAAAGTCAGATTTTTTATGAAATCGTGACCCCGGGGCTTAGGATTTTTTTCTAAAAAATCTTTTTCTGCCGGTGAAGTTCTCGAGGGCTGATTTCTATTCCTGTGATAAAAAGCCTTCTGTTTCGACCGCCAAACCTTTCAGGGGAGCATTTGCAAAAGTTTGGCACCATTTTTGAGTGAATTGCCGAAAGTCAGATTTTTTATGAAATTGTGACCCCGGGGCTTAGGATTTTTTCAAAAAAATCTTTTTCTGCCGGTTCAGTTGTCGAGGGCTGATTTCTTTTCCTGTGATAAAAAGCATTCTGTTTCGACCGCCAAACCTCTCAGGGGAGCATTTGCAACCGTTTGGCACCATTTTTGAGTGAATTGCCGAAAGTCAGATTTTTTATGAAATTGTGACCCCGGGGTTTAGGATTTTTTCAAAAAAATATTTTTCTGCTGGTGAAGTTGTCGAGGGCTGATTTCTTTTCCTGTGATAAAAAGTCTTCTGTTTCGACCGCCAAACCTTTCGGGGGAGCATTTGCAAAAGTTTGGCACCATTTTTGAGTGAATTGCCGAAAGTCAGATTTTTTATGAAATTGTGACCCCGGGGCTTAGGATTTTTTCAAAAAAATATTTTTCTGCCGGTTCAGTTGTCGAGGGCTGATTTCTTTTCCTGTGATTAAAATCCTTTTATTTCGACCGCGAAACCTCTCAGGGGAGCATTTGCAACCGTTTGGCACCATTTTTGAGTGAATTGCCGAAAGTCAGATTTTTTATGAAATTGTGACCCCGGGGCTTAGGATTTTTTCAAAAAAATCATTTTCTGCCGGTGAAGTTGTCAAGGGCTGATTTCTTTTCCTGTGATAAAAAGCCTTCTGTTTCGACCGCGAAACCTTTCAGGGGAGCATTTGCAAAAGTTTGGCACCATTTTTGAGTGAATTGCCGAAAGTCAGATTTTTTATGAAATTGTGACCCTGGGGCTTAGAAATTTTTCAAAAAAATATTTTTCTGCCGGTGGAGTTCTCGAGGGCTGATTTCTTTTCCTGTGATAAAAAGCCTTCTGTTTCGACCGCCAAACCTTTCAGGGGAGTATTTGCAAAAGTTTGGCACCATTTTTGAGTGAATTGCCGAAAGTCAGATTTTTTATGAAATTGTGACCCTGGGGCTTAGAAATTTTTCAAAAAAATATTTTTCTGCCGGTGAAGTTCTCAAGGGCTGATTTCTTTTCCTGTGATAAAAAGCCTTCTGTTTCGACCGCCAAACATTTCAGGGGAGCATTTGCAAAAGTTTCGCACCATTTTTGAGTGAATTGCCGAAAGTCAGATTTTTTATGAAATTGTGACCCTGGGGCTTTGGATTTTTTCAAAAAAATCTTTTTCTGCCGGTGAAGTTGTCGAGGGCTGATTTCTTTTCCTGTGATTAATTGCCTTCTGTTTCGATCGCCAAACCTTTCAGGGGAGCATTTTCAACCGTTTGGCACCATTTTTGAGTGAATCCCCGAAAGTCAGATTTTTTATGAAATTGTGACCCCGGGGCTCAGGATTTTTTCAAAAAAATATTTTTCTGCCGGTGAAGTTGTCGAGGGCTGATTTCTTTTCCTGTGATAAAAAGCCTTCTGTTTCGACCGCCAAACCTTTCAGGGGAGCATTTGCAAAAGTTTGGCACCATTTTTGAGTGAAATGCAGAAAGTCAGATTTTTTATGAAATTGTGTCCCCGGGGCTTAGGGTTTTTTCAAAAAAATCTTTTTCTGCCGGTTCAGTTGTCGAGGGCTGATTTCTTTTCCTGTGATAAAAAGCCTTCTATTTTGACCGCCAAACGTCTCAGGGGAGCATTTTCAACCGTTTGGCACCATTTTTGAGTGAATTGCCGAAAGTCAGATTTTTTATGAAATTGTGACCCCCGGGCTTAGGATTTTTTCAAAAAAATCGTTTTCTGCCGGTTCAGTTGTCGAGGGCTGATTTCTTTTCCTGTGATAAAAAGCATTCTGTTTCGACCGCCAAACCTCTCAGGGGAGCATTTGCAACCGTTTGGCACCATTTTTGAATGAATTGCCGAAAGTCAGATTTTTTATGAAATTGTGAACCCGGGGCTTAGGATTTTTTCTAAAAAATCTTTTTCTGCCGGTGAAGTTGTCGAGGGCTGATTTCTTTTCCGGTGATTAAATGCCTTCTGTTTCGATCGCCAAACCTTTCAGGGGAGCATTTGCAACCGTTTGCCACCATTTTTGAGTGAATTGCCGAAAGTCAGATTTTTTATGAAATTGTGACCCCGGGGCTTAGGAATTTTTCAAAAAAATATTTTTCTGCCGGTGAAGTTGTCGAGGGCTGATTTCTTTTCCTGTGATTAATTGCCTTCTGTTTCGACCGCCAAACCTTTCAGGGGAGCATTTGCAAAAGTTTGCCACCATTTTTGAGTGAATTGCCGAAAGTCAGATTTTTTATGAAATTGTGACCCCGGGGTTTCGGATTTTTTCAAAACAATCTTTTTCTGCCGGTGAAGTTGTCGAGGGCTGATTTCTTTTCCTGTGATAAAAACCCTTCTGTTTCGACCGCCAAACCTTTCAGGGGAGCAGTTGCAAAAGTTTGGCACCATTTTTGAGTGAATTGCCGAAAGTCAGATTTTTTTATGAAATCGTGAACCCGGGGCTTAGGATTTTTTCAAAAAAAATTTTTCCTACCGGTTCAGTTGTCGAGGGCTGATTTCTTTTCCTGTAATAAAAAACCTTCTGTTTCGACCGCGAAACCTTTCAGGGGATCATTTGCAAAAGGTTGGCACCATTTTTGAGTGAATTGCCGAAAGTCAGATTTTTTATGAAATTGTGACCCCGGGGCTTAGGATTTTTTCAAAAAAATCTTTTTCTGCCGGTTCAGTTGTCGAGGGTTGATTTCTTTTCCTGTGATAAAATGCCTTCTGTTTCCATCGCCAAACCTCTCAGGGGAGCATTTGCAACCGTTTGGCACCATTGTTGAGTGAATTGCCGAAAGTCAGATTTTTTATGAAATTGTGACCCCGGGGCTTAGGAATTTTTCAAAAAAATATTTTTCTGCCGGTGAAGTTCTCGAGGGCTGATTTCTTTTCCTGTGATAAAAAGCCTTCTGTTTCGACCGCCAAACCTTTCAGAGGAGCATTTGCAAAAGTTTGGCACCATTTTTGAGTGAAATGCAGAAAGTCAGATTTTTTATGAAATTGTGTCCCCGGGGCTTAGGATTTTTTCAAAAAAATCTTTTTCTGCCGGTTCAGTTGTCGAGGGCTGATTTCTTTTCCTGTGATAAAAAGCCTTCTATTTTGACCGCCAAACCTCTCAGGGGAGCATTTTCAACCGTTTGGCACCATTTTTGAGTGAATTGCCGAAAGTCAGATTTTTTATGAAATTGTGACCCCGGGGTTTAGGATTTTTTCAAAAAAATCTTTTTCTGCCGGTGAAGTTGTCGAGGGCTGATTTCTTTTCCTGTGATTAAAATTCTTCTGTTTCGACCGCCAAACCTTTATGGGGAGCATTTGCAAAAGTTTGGCACCATTTTTGAGTGAATTGCCGAAAGTCAGATTTTTTATGAAATTGTGACCCCGGGGTTTAGGATTTTTTCAAAAAAATATTTTTCTGCCGGTTCAGTTGTCGGGGGCTGATTTCTTTTCCCGTGATTAAATGCCTTCTGTTTCGATCGCCAAACCTTTCAGGGGAGCATTTGCAACCGTTTGACACCATTTTTGAGTGAATTGCCGAAAGTCAGATTTTTTATGAAATTGTGACCCCGGGGTTTAGGATTTTTTCAAAAAAATCTTTTTCTGCCGGTGAAGTTGTCGGGGGCTGATATCTTTTCCGGTGATTAAATGCCTTCTGTTTCGATCGCCAAACCTTTCAGGGGAGCATTTTCAACCGTTTGGCACCATTTTTGAGTGAATCCCCGAAAGTCAGATTTTTTATGAAATTGTGACCCCGGGGCTCAGGATTTTTTCAAAAAAATATTTTTCTGCCGGTGAAGTTGTCGAGGGCTGATTTCTTTTCCTGTGATAAAAAGCCTTCTGTTTCGACGGCGAAACCTTTCAGGGGAGCATTTGCAAAAGTTTGCCACCATTTTTGAGTGAATTGCCGAAAGTCAGATTTTTTATGGAATTGTGACCCCGGGGTTTCGGATTTTTTCAAAACAATCTTTTTCTGCCGGTGAAGTTGTCGAGGGCTGATTTCTTTTCCTGTGATAAAAAGCCTTCTGTTTCGACCGCCAAACCTTTCAGGGGAGCAGTTGCAAAAGTTTGGCACCATTTTTGAGTGAATTGCCGAAAGTCAGATTTTTTATGAAATCGTGACCCCGGGGCTTAGGATTTTTTCTAAAAAATCTTTTTCTGCCGGTGAAGTTCTCGAGGGCTGATTTCTATTCCTGTGATAAAAAGCCTTCTGTTTCGACCGCCAAACCTTTCAGGGGAGCATTTGCAAAAGTTTGGCACCATTTTTGAGTGAATTGCCGAAAGTCAGATTTTTTATGAAATTGTGACCCCGGGGCTTAGGATTTTTTCAAAAAAATCTTTTTCTGCCGGTTCAGTTGTCGAGGGCTGATTTCTTTTCCTGTGATAAAAAGCATTCTGTTTCGACCGCCAAACCTCTCAGGGGAGCATTTGCAACCGTTTGGCACCATTTTTGAGTGAATTGCCGAAAGTCAGATTTTTTATGAAATTGTGACCCCGGGGTTTAGGATTTTTTCAAAAAAATATTTTTCTGCTGGTGAAGTTGTCGAGGGCTGATTTCTTTTCCTGTGATAAAAAGTCTTCTGTTTCGACCGCCAAACCTTTCAGGGGAGCATTTGCAAAAGTTTGGCACCATTTTTGAGTGAATTGCCGAAAGTCAGATTTTTTATGAAATTGTGACCCCGGGGCTTAGGATTTTTTCAAAAAAATATTTTTCTGCCGGTTCAGTTGTCGAGGGCTGATTTCTTTTCCTGTGATTAAAATCCTTTTATTTCGACCGCGAAACCTCTCAGGGGAGCATTTGCAACCGTTTGGCACCATTTTTGAGTGAATTGCCGAAAGTCAGATTTTTTATGAAATTGTGACCCCGGGGCTTAGGATTTTTTCAAAAAAATCATTTTCTGCCGGTGAAGTTGTCAAGGGCTGATTTCTTTTCCTGTGATAAAAAGCCTTCTGTTTCGACCGCGAAACCTTTCAGGGGAGCATTTGCAAAAGTTTGGCACCATTTTTGAGTGAATTGCCGAAAGTCAGATTTTTTATGAAATTGTGACCCTGGGGCTTAGAAATTTTTCAAAAAAATATTTTTCTGCCGGTGAAGTTCTCGAGGGCTGATTTCTTTTCCTGTGATAAAAAGCCTTCTGTTTCGACCGCCAAACCTTTCAGGGGAGCATTTGCAAAAGTTTGGCACCATTTTTGAGTGAATTGCCGAAAGTCAGATTTTTTATGAAATTGTGACCCTGGGGCTTAGAAATTTTTCAAAAAAATATTTTTCTGCCGGTGAAGTTCTCAAGGGCTGATTTCTTTTCCTGTGATAAAAAGCCTTCTGTTTCGACCGCCAAACATTTCAGGGGAGCATTTGCAAAAGTTTCGCACCATTTTTGAGTGAATTGCCGAAAGTCAGATTTTTTATGAAATTGTGACCCCCGGGCTCAGGATTTTTTCAAAAAAATATTTTTCTGCCGGTGCAGTTGTCGAGGGCTGATTTCTTTTCCTGTGATAAAAAGCCTTCTGTTTCGACCGCGAAACCTTTCAGGGGAGCATTTGCAAAAGTTTGGCACCATTTTTGAGTGAATTGCCGAAAGTCAGATTTTTTATGAAATTGTGACCCCGGGGCTTAGGATTTTTTCAAAAAAATCGTTTTCTGCCGGTTCAGTTGTCGAGGGCTGATTTCTTTTCCTGTGATAAAAAGCATTCTGTTTCGACCGCCAAACCTCTCAGGGGAGCATTTGCAACCGTTTGGCACCATTTTTGAGTGAATTGCCGAAAGTCAGATTTTTTATGAAATTGTGACCCCGGGGCTTAGGATTTTTTCTAAAAAATCTTTTTCTGCCGGTGAAGTTGTCGAGGGCTGATTTCTTTTCCGGTGATTAAATGCCTTCTGTTTCGATCGCCAAACCTTTCAGGGGAGCATTTGCAACCGTTTGCCACCATTTTTGAGTGAATTGCCGAAAGTCAGATTTTTTATGAAATTGTGACCCCGGGGCTTAGGAATTTTTCAAAAAAATATTTTTCTGCCGGTGAAGTTGTCGAGGGCTGATTTCTTTTCCTGTGATTAATTGCCTTCTGTTTCGACCGCCAAACCTTTCAGGGGAGCATTTGCAAAAGTTTGCCACCATTTTTGAGTGAATTGCCGAAAGTCAGATTTTTTATGAAATTGTGACCCCGGGGTTTCGGATTTTTTCAAAACAATCTTTTTCTGCCGGTGAAGTTGTCGAGGGCTGATTTCTTTTCCTGTGATAAAAACCCTTCTGTTTCGACCGCCAAACCTTTCAGGGGAGCAGTTGCAAAAGTTTGGCACCATTTTTGAGTGAATTGCCGAAAGTCAGATTTTTTATGAAATCGTGAACCCGGGGCTTAGGATTTTTTCAAAAAAAATTTTTCCTACCGGTTCAGTTGTCGAGGGCTGATTTCTTTTCCTGTAATAAAAAACCTTCTGTTTCGACCGCGAAACCTTTCAGGGGATCATTTGCAAAAGGTTGGCACCATTTTTGAGTGAATTGCCGAAAGTCAGATTTTTTATGAAATTGTGACCCCGGGGTTTAGGATTTTTTCAAAAAAATCTTTTTCTGCCGGTTCAGTTGTCGAGGGTTGATTTCTTTTCCTGTGATAAAATGCCTTCTGTTTCCATCGCCAAACCTCTCAGGGGAGCATTTGCAACCGTTTGGCACCATTGTTGAGTGAATTGCCGAAAGTCAGATTTTTTATGAAATTGTGACCCCGGGGCTTAGGAATTTTTCAAAAAAATATTTTTCTGCCGGTGAAGTTCTCGAGGGCTGATTTCTTTTCCTGTGATAAAAAGCCTTCTGTTTCGACCGCCAAACCTTTCAGAGGAGCATTTGCAAAAGTTTGGCACCATTTTTGAGTGAAATGCAGAAAGTCAGATTTTTTATGAAATTGTGTCCCCGGGGCTTAGGATTTTTTCAAAAAAATCTTTTTCTGCCGGTTCAGTTGTCGAGGGCTGATTTCTTTTCCTGTGATAAAAAGCCTTCTATTTTGACCGCCAAACGTATCAGGGGAGCATTTTCAACCATTTTGCACCATTTTTGAGTGAATTGCCGAAAGTCAGATTTTTTATGAAATTGTGACCCCGGGGTTTAGGATTTTTTCAAAAAAATCTTTTTCTGCCGGTGAAGTTGTCGGGGGCTGATTTCTTTTCCTGTGATTAAAATTCTTCTGTTTCGACCGCCAAACCTTTATGGGGAGCATTTGCAAAAGTTTGGCACCATTTTTGAGTGAATTGCCGAAAGTCAGATTTTTTATGAAATTGTGACCCCGGGGCTTAGGATTTTTTCAAAAAAATATTTTTCTGCCGGTTCAGTTGTCGGGGGCTGATTTCTTTTCCCGTGATTAAATGCCTTCTGTTTCGATCGCCAAACCTTTCAGGGGAGCATTTGCAACCGTTTGACACCATTTTTGAGTGAATTGCCGAAAGTCAGATTTTTTATGAAATTGTGACCCCGGGGTTTAGGATTTTTTCAAAAAAATCTTTTTCTGCCGGTGAAGTTGTCGGGGGCTGATATCTTTTCCGGTGATTAAATGCCTTCTGTTTCGATCGCCAAACCTTTCAGGGGAGCATTTTCAACCGTTTGGCACCATTTTTGAGTGAATCCCCGAAAGTCAGATTTTTTATGAAATTGTGACCCCGGGGCTCAGGATTTTTTCAAAAAAATATTTTTCTGCCGGTGAAGTTGTCGAGGGCTGATTTCTTTTCCTGTGATAAAAAGCCTTCTGTTTCGACGGCGAAACCTTTCAGGGGAGCATTTGCAAAAGTTTGCCACCATTTTTGAGTGAATTGCCGAAAGTCAGATTTTTTATGAAATTGTCACCCCGGGGTTTCGGATTTTTTCAAAACAATCTTTTTCTGCCGGTGAAGTTGTCGAGGGCTGATTTCTTTTCCTGTGATAAAAAGCCTTCTGTTTCGACCGCCAAACCTTTCAGGGGAGCAGTTGCAAAAGTTTGGCACCATTTTTGAGTGAATTGCCGAAAGTCAGATTTTTTATGAAATCGTGACCCCGGGGCTTAGGATTTTTTCTAAAAAATCTTTTTCTGCCGGTGAAGTTCTCGAGGGCTGATTTCTATTCCTGTGATAAAAAGCCTTCTGTTTCGACCGCCAAACCTTTCAGGGGAGCATTTGCAAAAGTTTGGCACCATTTTTGAGTGAATTGCCGAAAGTCAGATTTTTTATGAAATTGTGACCCCGGGGCTTAGGATTTTTTCAAAAAAATCTTTTTCTGCCGGTTCAGTTGTCGAGGGCTGATTTCTTTTCCTGTGATAAAAAGCATTCTGTTTCGACCGCCAAACCTCTCAGGGGAGCATTTGCAACCGTTTGGCACCATTTTTGAGTGAATTGCCGAAAGTCAGATTTTTTATGAAATTGTGACCCCGGGGTTTAGGATTTTTTCAAAAAAATATTTTTCTGCTGGTGAAGTTGTCGAGGGCTGATTTCTTTTCCTGTGATAAAAAGTCTTCTGTTTCGACCGCCAAACCTTTCAGGGGAGCATTTGCAAAAGTTTGGCACCATTTTTGAGTGAATTGCCGAAAGTCAGATTTTTTATGAAATTGTGACCCCGGGGCTTAGGATTTTTTCAAAAAAATATTTTTCTGCCGGTTCAGTTGTCGAGGGCTGATTTCTTTTCCTGTGATTAAAATCCTTTTATTTCGACCGCGAAACCTCTCAGGGGAGCATTTGCAACCGTTTGGCACCATTTTTGAGTGAATTGCCGAAAGTCAGATTTTTTATGAAATTGTGACCCCGGGGCTTAGGATTTTTTCAAAAAAATCATTTTCTGCCGGTGAAGTTGTCAAGGGCTGATTTCTTTTCCTGTGATAAAAAGCCTTCTGTTTCGACCGCGAAACCTTTCAGGGGAGCATTTGCAAAAGTTTGGCACCATTTTTGAGTGAATTGCCGAAAGTCAGATTTTTTATGAAATTGTGACCCTGGGGCTTAGAAATTTTTCAAAAAAATATTTTTCTGCCGGTGAAGTTCTCGAGGGCTGATTTCTTTTCCTGTGATAAAAAGCCTTCTGTTTCGACCGCCAAACCTTTCAGGGGAGCATTTGCAAAAGTTTGGCACCATTTTTGAGTGAATTGCCGAAAGTCAGATTTTTTATGAAATTGTGACCCTGGGGCTTAGAAATTTTTCAAAAAAATATTTTTCTGCCGGTGAAGTTCTCAAGGGCTGATTTCTTTTCCTGTGATAAAAAGCCTTCTGTTTCGACCGCCAAACATTTCAGGGGAGCATTTGCAAAAGTTTCGCACCATTTTTGAGTGAATTGCCGAAAGTCAGATTTTTTATGAAATTGTGACCCTGGGGCTTTGGATTTTTTCAAAAAAATCTTTTTCTGCCGGTGAAGTTGTCGAGGGCTGATTTCTTTTCCTGTGATTAATTGCCTTCTGTTTCGATCGCCAAACCTTTCAGGGGAGCATTTTCAACCGTTTGGCACCATTTTTGAGTGAATCCCCGAAAGTCAGATTTTTTATGAAATTGTGACCCCCGGGCTCAGGATTTTTTCAAAAAAATATTTTTCTGCCGGTGCAGTTGTCGAGGGCTGATTTCTTTTCCTGTGATAAAAAGCCTTCTGTTTCGACCGCGAAACCTTTCAGGGGAGCATTTGCAAAAGTTTGGCACCATTTTTGAGTGAATTGCCGAAAGTCAGATTTTTTATGAAATTGTGACCCCGGGGCTTAGGATTTTTTCAAAAAAATCGTTTTCTGCCGGTTCAGTTGTCGAGGGCTGATTTCTTTTCCTGTGATAAAAAGCATTCTGTTTCGACCGCCAAACCTCTCAGGGGAGCATTTGCAACCGTTTGGCACCATTTTTGAATGAATTGCCGAAAGTCAGATTTTTTATGAAATTGTGACCCCGGGGCTTAGGATTTTTTCTAAAAAATCTTTTTCTGCCGGTGAAGTTGTCGAGGGCTGATTTCTTTTCCGGTGATTAAATGCCTTCTGTTTCGATCGCCAAACCTTTCAGGGGAGCATTTGCAACCGTTTGCCACCATTTTTGAGTGAATTGCCGAAAGTCAGATTTTTTATGAAATTGTGACCCCGGGGCTTAGGAATTTTTCAAAAAAATATTTTTCTGCCGGTGAAGTTGTCGAGGGCTGATTTCTTTTCCTGTGATTAATTGCCTTCTGTTTCGACCGCCAAACCTTTCAGGGGAGCATTTGCAAAAGTTTGCCACCATTTTTGAGTGAATTGCCGAAAGTCAGATTTTTTATGAAATTGTGACCCCGGGGTTTCGGATTTTTTCAAAACAATCTTTTTCTGCCGGTGAAGTTGTCGAGGGCTGATTTCTTTTCCTGTGATAAAAACCCTTCTGTTTCGACCGCCAAACCTTTCAGGGGAGCAGTTGCAAAAGTTTGGCACCATTTTTGAGTGAATTGCCGAAAGTCAGATTTTTTATGAAATCGTGAACCCGGGGCTTAGGATTTTTTCAAAAATTTTTTTTCCTACCGGTTCAGTTGTCGAGGGCTGATTTCTTTTCCTGTAATAAAAAACCTTCTGTTTCGACCGCGAAACCTTTCAGGGGATCATTTGCAAAAGGTTGGCACCATTTTTGAGTGAATTGCCGAAAGTCAGATTTTTTATGAAATTGTGACCCCGGGGCTTAGGATTTTTTCAAAAAAATCTTTTTCTGCCGGTTCAGTTGTCGAGGGTTGATTTCTTTTCCTGTGATAAAATGCCTTCTGTTTCGATCGCCAAACCTCTCAGGGGAGCATTTGCAACCGTTTGGCACCATTTTTGAGTGAATTGCCGAAAGTCAGATTTCTTATGAAATTGTGACCCCGGGGCTTAGGAATTTTTCAAAAAAATATTTTTCTGCCGGTGAAGTTCTCGAGGGCTGATTTCTTTTCCTGTGATAAAAAGCCTTCTGTTTCGACCGCCAAACCTTTCAGAGGAGCATTTGCAAAAGTTTGGCACCATTTTTGAGTGAAATGCAGAAAGTCAGATTTTTTATGAAATTGTGTCCCCGGGGCTTAGGATTTTTTCAAAAAAATCTTTTTCTGCCGGTTCAGTTGTCGAGGGCTGATTTCTTTTCCTGTGATAAAAAGCCTTCTATTTTGACCGCCAAACGTATCAGGGGAGCATTTTCAACCATTTTGCACCATTTTTGAGTGAATTGCCGAAAGTCAGATTTTTTATGAAATTGTGACCCCGGGGTTTAGGATTTTTTCAAAAAAATCTTTTTCTGCCGGTGAAGTTGTCGAGGGCTGATTTCTTTTCCTGTGATTAAAATTCTTCTGTTTCGACCGCCAAACCTTTATGGGGAGCATTTGCAAAAGTTTGGCACCATTTTTGAGTGAATTGCCGAAAGTCAGATTTTTTATGAAATTGTGACCCCGGGGCTTAGGAATTTTTCAAAAAAATATTTTTCTGCCGGTGAAGTTGTCGAGGGCTGATTTCTTTTCCTGTGATTAATTGCCTTCTGTTTCGACCGCCAAACCTTTCAGGGGAGCATTTGCAAAAGTTTGCCACCATTTTTGAGTGAATTGCCGAAAGTCAGATTTTTTATGAAATTGTGACCCCGGGGTTTCGGATTTTTTCAAAACAATCTTTTTCTGCCGGTGAAGTTGTCGAGGGCTGATTTCTTTTCCTGTGATAAAAACCCTTCTGTTTCGACCGCCAAACCTTTCAGGGGAGCAGTTGCAAAAGTTTGGCACCATTTTTGAGTGAATTGCCGAAAGTCAGATTTTTTATGAAATCGTGAACCCGGGGCTTAGGATTTTTTCAAAAAAATTTTTTCCTACCGGTTCAGTTGTCGAGGGCTGATTTCTTTTCCTGTAATAAAAAACCTTCTGTTTCGACCGCGAAACCTTTCAGGGGATCATTTGCAAAAGGTTGGCACCATTTTTGAGTGAATTGCCGAAAGTCAGATTTTTTATGAAATTGTGACCCCGGGGCTTAGGATTTTTTCAAAAAAATCTTTTTCTGCCGGTTCAGTTGTCGAGGGCTGATTTCTTTTCCTGTGATAAAATGCCTTCTATTTTGACCGCCAAACGTATCAGGGGAGCATTTTCAACCATTTTGCACCATTTTTGAGTGAATTGCCGAAAGTCAGATTTTTTATGAAATTGTGACCCCGGGGTTTAGGATTTTTTCAAAAAAATCTTTTTCTGCCGGTGAAGTTGTCGAGGGCTGATTTCTTTTCCTGTGATTAAAATTCTTCTGTTTCGACCGCCAAACCTTTATGGGGAGCATTTGCAAAAGTTTGGCACCATTTTTGAGTGAATTGCCGAAAGTCAGATTTTTTATGAAATTGTGACCCCGGGGCTTAGGATTTTTTCAAAAAAATATTTTTCTGCCGGTTCAGTTGTCGGGGGCTGATTTCTTTTCCCGTGATTAAATGCCTTCTGTTTCGATCGCCAAACCTTTCAGGGGAGCATTTGCAACCGTTTGACACCATTTTTGAGTGAATTGCCGAAAGTCAGATTTTTTATGAAATTGTGACCCCGGGGTTTAGGATTTTTTCAAAAAAATCTTTTTCTGCCGGTGAAGTTGTCGGGGGCTGATTTCTTTTCCTGTGATTAAATGCCTTCTGTTTCGATCGCCAAACCTTTCAGGGGAGCATTTGCAAAAGTTTGGCACCATTTTTGAGTGAATTGCCGAAAGTCAGATTTTTTATGAAATTCTGACGCCGGGGCTTAGGATTTTTTCAAAAAAATCTTTTTCTGCCGGTGAAGTTGTCGAAGGCTGATTTCTTTTCCTGTGATAAAAAGCCTTCTGTTTCGACCGCCAAACGTCTCAGGGGAGCATTTGCAACCGTTTGGCACCATTTTTGAGTGAATTGCCGAAAGTCAGATTTTTTATGAAATTGTGACCCCGGGGCTTAAGATTTTTTCAAAAAAATCTTTTTGTGCCGGTTAAGTTGTCGAGGGCTGATTTCTTTTCCTGTGATTAAAATCCTTCTGTTTCGACCGCCAAACCTCTCAGGGGAGCATTTGCAACCGTTTGGCACCATTTTTGAGTGAATTGCCGAAAGTCAGATTTGTTATGAAATTGTGACCCCGGGGTTTCGGATTTTTTCAAAACAATCTTTTTCTGCCGGTTCAGTTGTCGAGGGCTGATTTCTTTTCCTGTGATAAAATGCCTTCTGTTTCGATCGCCACATCTTTCAGGGAAGCATTTGCAACCGTTTGGCACCATTTTTGAGTGAATTGCCGAAAGTCAGATTTTTTATGAAATTGTGACCCCGGGGCTTAGGATTTTTTCAAAAAAATCTTTTTCTACCCGTTCAGTGGTCGAGGGCTGATTTATTTTCCTGTGATTAAAATCCTTCTGTTTTGACCGCCAAACCTCTCAGGGGAGCATTTGCCACCGTTTGGCACCATTTTTGAGTGAATTGCCGAAAGTCAGATTTTTATGACATTGTGACCCCGGGGCTTAGGATTTTTTCTAAAAAATCTTTTTCTGCCGGTGAAGTTGTCGAGGGCTGATTTCTTTTCCGGTGATTAAATGCCTTCTGTTTCGATCGCCAAACCTTTCAGGGGAGCATTTGCAACCGTTTGCCACCATTTTTGAGTGAATTGCCGAAAGTCAGATTTTTTATGAAATTATGACCCCGGGGCTTAAGATTTTTTCAAAAAAATATTTTTCTGCCGGTGAAGTTCTCGAGGGCTGATTTCTTTTCCTGTGATAAAAAGCCTTCTGTTTCGACCGCCAAACCTTTCAGGGGAGCATTTGGAAAAGTTTGGCACCATTTTTGAGTGAATTGCCGAAAGTCGGATTTTTTATGAAATTGAGACCCTGGGGCTTTGGATTTATTCAAAAAAATATTTTTCTGCCTGTGAAGTTCTCGAGGGCTGATTTCTTTTCCTGTGATAAAAAGCCTTCTGTTTCGACCGCCAAACATTTCAGGGGAGCATTTGCAAAAGTTTCGCAGCATTTTTGAGTGAATTGCCGAAAGTCAGATTTTTTATGAAATTGTGACCCTGGGGCTTTGGATTTTTTCAAAAAAATCTTTTTCTGCCGGTTAAGTTGTCGAGGGCTGATTTCTTTTCCTGTGATAAAAAGCCTTCTGTTTCGACCACGAAACCTTTCAGGGGAGCATTTGCAAAAGTTTGCCACCATTTTTGAGTGAATTGCCGAAAGTCAGATTTTTTATGAAATTGTGACCCCGGGGCTTAGGATTTTTTCAAAAAAATCTTTTTCTGCTGGTGAAGTTTTCGAGGGCTGATTTCTTTTCCTGTGATTAAAATCCGTCTGTTTCTACCGCCAAACCTCTCAGGGGAGCATTTGCAACCATTTGGAACCATTTTTGAGTGAATTGCCGAAAGTCAGATTTGTTATGAAATTGTAACCCCGGGGTTTCGGATTTTTTCAAAACAATCTTTTTCTGCCGGTGAAGTTGTCGAGGGCTGATTTCTTTTCCTGTGATAAAAAGCCTTCTGTTTCGACCGCCAAACCTTTCAGGGGAGCAGTTGCAAAGGTTTGGCACCATTTTTGAGTGAATTGCCGAAAGTCAGATTTTTTATGAAATCGTGAACCCGGGGCTTAGGATTTTTTCAAAAAAATTTTTTTCTACCGGTTCAGTTGTCGAGGGCTGATTTCTTTTCCTGTAATAAAAAGCCTTCTGTTTCGACCGCCAAACCTCTCAGGGGAGCATTTGCAACCGTTTGGCACCATTTTTGAGTGAATTGCCGAAAGTCAGATTTTTTATGAAATTGTGACCCCGGGGCTTAGGATTTTTTCTAAAAAATCTTTTTCTGCCGGTGAAGTTGTCGAGGGCTGATTTCTTTTCCGGTGATTAAATGCCTTCTGTTTCGATCGCCAAACCTTTCAGGGGAGCATTTGCAACCGTTTCCCACCATTTTTGAGTGAATTGCCGAAAGTCAGATTTTTTATGAAATTGTGACCCCGGGGTTTAGGATTTTTTCAAAAAAATCTTTTTCTGCCGGTGAAGTTGTCGGGGGCTGATTTCTTTTCCTGTGATTAAATGCCTTCTGTTTCGATCGCCAAACCTTTCAGGGGAGCATTTGCAAAAGTTTGGCACCATTTTTGAGTGAATTGCCGAAAGTCAGATTTTTTATGAAATTCTGACGCCGGGGCTTAGGATTTTTTCAAAAAAATCTTTTTCTGCCGGTGAAGTTGTCGAAGGCTGATTTCTTTTCCTGTGATAAAAAGCCTTCTGTTTCGACCGCCAAACGTCTCAGGGGAGCATTTGCAACCGTTTGGCACCATTTTTGAGTGAATTGCCGAAAGTCAGATTTTTTATGAAATTGTGACCCCGGGGCTTAAGATTTTTTCAAAAAAATCTTTTTGTGCCGGTTAAGTTGTCGAGGGCTGATTTCTTTTCCTGTGATTAAAATCCTTCTGTTTCGACCGCCAAACCTCTCAGGGGAGCATTTGCAACCGTTTGGCACCATTTTTGAGTGAATTGCCGAAAGTCAGATTTGTTATGAAATTGTGACCCCGGGGTTTCGGATTTTTTCAAAACAATCTTTTTCTGCCGGTTCAGTTGTCGAGGGATGATTTCTTTTCCTGTGATAAAATGCCTTCTGTTTCGATCGCCACATCTTTCAGGGAAGCATTTGCAACCGTTTGGCACCATTTTTGAGTGAATTGCCGAAAGTCAGATTTTTTATGAAATTGTGACCCCGGGGCTTAGGATTTTTTCAAAAAAATCTTTTTCTACCCGTTCAGTGGTCGAGGGCTGATTTATTTTCCTGTGATTAAAATCCTTCTGTTTTGACCGCCAAACCTCTCAGGGGAGCATTTGCCACCGTTTGGCACCATTTTTGAGTGAATTGCCGAAAGTCAGATTTTTATGACATTGTGACCCCGGGGCTTAGGATTTTTTCTAAAAAATCTTTTTCTGCCGGTGAAGTTGTCGAGGGCTGATTTCTTTTCCGGTGATTAAATGCCTTCTGTTTCGATCGCCAAACCTTTCAGGGGAGCATTTGCAACCGTTTGCCACCATTTTTGAGTGAATTGCCGAAAGTCAGATTTTTTATGAAATTATGACCCCGGGGCTTAAGATTTTTTCAAAAAAATATTTATCTGCCGGTGAAGTTCTCGAGGGCTGATTTCTTTTCCTGTGATAAAAAGCCTTCTGTTTCGACCGCCAAACCTTTCAGGGGAGCATTTGGAAAAGTTTGGCACCATTTTTGAGTGAATTGCCGAAAGTCGGATTTTTTATGAAATTGAGACCCTGGGGCTTTGGATTTTTTCAAAAAAATATTTTTCTGCCTGTGAAGTTCTCGAGGGCTGATTTCTTTTCCTGTGATAAAAAGCCTTCTGTTTCGACCGCCAAACATTTCAGGGGAGCATTTGCAAAAGTTTCGCAGCATTTTTGAGTGAATTGCCGAAAGTCAGATTTTTTATGAAATTGTGACCCTGGGGCTTAGGATTTTTTCAAAAAAATCTTTTTCTGCCGGTTAAGTTGTCGAGGGCTGATTTCTTTTCCTGTGATAAAAAGCCTTCTGTTTCGACCACGAAACCTTTCAGGGGAGCATTTGCAAAAGTTTGCCACCATTTTTGAGTGAATTGCCGAAAGTCAGATTTTTTATGAAATTGTGACCCCGGGGCTTAGGATTTTTTCAAAAAAATCTTTTTCTGCTGGTGAAGTTGTCGAGGGCTGATTTCTTTTCCTGTGATTAAAATCCGTCTGTTTCTACCGCCAAACCTCTCAGGGGAGCATTTGCAACCATTTGGAACCATTTTTGAGTGAATTGCCGAAAGTCAGATTTGTTATGAAATTGTAACCCCGGGGTTTCGGATTTTTTCAAAACAATCTTTTTCTGCCGGTGAAGTTGTCGAGGGCTGATTTCTTTTCCTGTGATAAAAAGCCTTCTGTTTCGACCGCCAAACCTTTCAGGGGAGCAGTTGCAAAGGTTTGGCACCATTTTTGAGTGAATTGCCGAAAGTCAGATTTTTTATGAAATCGTGAACCCGGGGCTTAGGATTTTTTCAAAAAAATTTTTTTCTACCGGTTCAGTTGTCGAGGGCTGATTTCTTTTCCTGTAATAAAAAGCCTTCTGTTTCGACCGCCAAACCTCTCAGGGGAGCATTTGCAACCGTTTGGCACCATTTTTGAGTGAATTGCCGAAAGTCAGATTTTTTATGAAATTGTGACCCCGGGGCTTAGGATTTTTTCTAAAAAATCTTTTTCTGCCGGTGAAGTTGTCGAGGGCTGATTTCTTTTCCGGTGATTAAATGCCTTCTGTTTCGATCGCCAAACCTTTCAGGGGATCATTTGCAAAGGGTTGGCAACATTTTTGAGTGAATTGCCGAAAGTCAGATTTTTTATGAAATTGTGACCCCGGGGCTTAGGACTTTTTCAAAAAAATCTTTTTCTACCGGTTCAGTTGTCGAGGGCTGATTTCTTTTCCTGTGATAAAATGCCTTCTGTTTCGATCGCCAAACCTCTCAGGGGAGCATTTGTAACCGTTTGGCACCATTTTTGAGTGAATTGCCGAAAGTCAGATTTTTTATGAAATTGTGACCCCAGGGCTTAGGATTTTTTCAAAAAAATCTTTTTCTACCCGTTCAGTTGTCGAGGGCTGATTTCTTTTCCTGTGATTAAAATCCTTCTGTTTCGACCGCCAAACCTCTCAGGGGAGCATTTGCCACCGTTTGGCACCATTTTTGAGTGAATTGCCGAAAGTCAGATTTTTATGACATTGTGACCCCGCAGCTTAGGATTTTTTCAAAAAAATCTTTTTCTGCCGGTTCAGTTGTCGGGGGCTGATTTCTTTTCGCGTGATTAAATGCCTTCTGTTTCGATCGCCAAACCTTTCAGGGGAGCATTTGCAACCGTTTGACACCATTTTTGAGTGAATTGCCGAAAGTCAGATTTTTTATGAAATTGTGACCCCGGGGCTTAGGAATTTTTCAAAAAAATATTTTTCTGCCGGTTAAGTTGTCGAGGGCTGATTTCTTTTCCTGTGATTAAATGCCTTCTGTTTCAATCGCCAAACCTTTCAGGGGAGCATTTGCAACCGTTTGGCACCATTTTTGAGTGAATTGCCGAAAGTCAGATTTTTTATGAAATTGTGACCCCGGGGCTTAGGAATTTTTCAAAAAAATATTTTTCTGCCGGTGAAGTTCTCGAGGGCTGATTTCTTTTCCTGTGATTAAATGCCTTCTGTTTCGATCGCCAAACCTTTCAGGGGAGCATTTGCAACCGTTTGACACCATTTTTGAGTGAATTGCCGAAAGTCAGATTTTTTATGAAATTGTGACCCCGGGGCTTATGATTTTTTCAAAAAAACTTTTTCTGCTGGTTCAGTTGTCGAGGGCTGATTTCTTTTCCTGTGATTAAAATCCTTCTGTTTCGACCGCCAAACCTCTCAGGGGAGCATTTGCAACCGTTTGGCACCATTTTTGAGTGAATTGCCGAAAGTCAGATTTTTTATGAAATTGTGAGCCCGGGGTTTCGGATTTTTTCAAAACAATATTTTTCTGCCGGTGAAGTTGTCGAGGGCTGATTTCTTTTCCTGTGATTAAAATCCTTCTGTTTCGACCGCCAAACCTTTCTGGGGAGCATTTGCAAAAGTTTGGCACCATTTTTGAGTGAATTGCCGAAAGTCAGATTTTTTATGAAATTGTGACCCCGGGGCTTAGGATTTTTTCAAAAAAATCTTTTTCTGCCGGTGAAGTTGTCGGGGGCTGATTTCTTTTCCTGTGATAAAAAGCGTTCTGTTTCGACCGCCAAACCTCTCAGGGGAGCATTTGCAACCGTTTGGCACCATTTTTGAGTCAATTGCCGAAAGTCAGATTTGTTATGAAATTGTGAGCCCGGGGTTTCGGATTTTTTCAAAACAATATTTTTCTGCCGGTGAAGTTGTCGAGGGCTGATTTCTTTTCCTGTGATAAAAAGCCTTCTGTTTCGACCGCCAAACCTTTCAGGGGAGCATTTGCAAAAGTTTGGCACCATTTTTGAGTGAATTGCCAAAAGTCAGATTTTTTATGAAATTGTGACCCCGGGGTTTAGGATTTTTTCAAAAAAATATTTTTCTGCCGGTTAAGTTGTCGAGGGCTGATTTCTTTTCCTGTGATTAAAATCCTTCTGTTTCGACCGCCAAACCTCTCAGGGGAGCATTTGCAACCGTTTGGCACCATTTTTGAGTGAATTGCCGAAAGTCTGATTTTTTATGAAATTGTGACCCCGGGGCTTAGGAATTTTTCAAAAAAATCTTTTTCTGCCGGTGAAGTTGTCGAGAGCTGATTTCTTTTCCTGTGATAAAAAGCCTTCTGTTTCGACCGCGAAACCTCTCAGGGGAGCATTTGCAAAAGTTTGGCACCATTTTTGATTGAATTGCCGGAAGTCAGATTTTTTATGAAATTGTGACCCCGGGGCTTAGGATTTTTTCAAAAACATCTTTTTCTGCCGGTTCAGTTGTCGAGGGTTGATTTCTTTTCCTGTGATAAAATGCCTTCTGTTTCGACCGCCAAACCTCTCAGGGGAGCATTTGCAACCGTTTGGCACCATTTTTGAGTGAATTGCCGAAAGTCAGATTTTTTATGAAATTGTGACCCCGGGACTTAGGATTTTTTCAAAAAAATCTTTTTCTGCCGGTTCAGTTGTCGGGGGCTGATTTCTTTTCCTGTGATTAAATGCCTTCTGTTTCGATCGCCAAACCTTTCAGGGGAGCATTTGCAAAAGTTTGGCACCATTTTTGAGTGAATTGCCGAAAGTCAGATTTTTTTATGAAATTGTGACCCCGGGGTTTAGGATTTTTTCAAAAAAATCTTTTTCTGCCGGTTCAGTTGTCGAGGGCTGATTTCTTTTCCTGTGATTAAAATCCTTCTGTTTCGACCGCCAAACCTCTCAGGGGAGCATTTGCAACCATTTGGCACCATTTTTGAATGAATTGCCGAAAGTCAGATTTTTTATGAAATTGTGACCCCGGGGCTTAGGATTTTTTCAAAAAAATCTTTTTCTGCCGGTGAAGTTGTCGAGAGCTGATTTCTTTTCCTGTGATAAAAAGCCTTCTGTTTCGACCGCGAAACCTCTCAGGGGAGCATTTGCAAAAGTTTGGCACCATTTTTGATTGAATTGCCGGAAGTCAGATTTTTTATGAAATTGTGACCCCGGGGCTTAGGATTTTTTCAAAAAAATCTTTTTCTGCCGGTGAAGTTGTCGAGGGCTGGTTTCTTTTCCTGTCATTAAAATCCTTCTGTTTCGACCGCCAAACCTCTCAGGGGAGCATTTGCAACCGTTTGGCACCATTTTTGGATGAATTGCCGAAAGACAGATGTTTTATGAAATTGTGACCCCGGGGCTTAGGATTTTTTCAAAAAAATCTTTTTCTGCCGGTGAAGTTGTCGAGGGCTGATTTCTTTTCCTGTGATAAAAAGCCTTCTGTTTCGACCGCGAAACCTTTCTGGGGAGCATTTACAAACGTTTGGCACCATTTTTGAGTGAATTGCCGAAAGTCAGATTTTTTATGAAATTGTGACCCCGGGGCTTAGGATTTTTTCAAAAAAATCTTTTTCTGCCGGTGAAGTTGTCGGGGGCTGATTTCTTTTCCTGTGATAAAAAGCGTTCTGTTTCGACCGCCAAACCTCTCCGGGGAGCATTTGCAACCGTTTGGCACCATTTTTGAGTGAATTGCCGAAAGTCAGATTTGTTATGAAATTGTGACCCCGGGGTTTCGGATTTTTTCAAAACAATATTTTTCTGCCGGTGAAGTTGTCGAGGGCTGATTTCTTTTCCTGTGATAAAAAACCTTCTGTTTCGACCGCCAAACCTTTCAGGGGAGCATTTGCAAAAGTTTGGCACCATTTTTGAGTGAATTGCCGAAAGTCAGATTTTTTATGAAATTGTGACCCCGGGGTTTAGGATTTTTTCAAAAAAATATTTTTCTGCCGGTTAAGTTGTCGAGGGCTGATTTCTTTTCCTGTGATTAAAATCCTTCTGTTTCGACCGCCAAACCTCTCAGGGGAGCATTTGCAACCGTTTGGCACCATTTTTGAGTGAATTGCCGAAAGTCTGATTTTTTATGAAATTGTGACCCCGGGGCTTAGGATTTTTTCAAAAAAATCTTTTTCTGCCGGTTCAGTTATCGGGGGCTGATTTCTTTTCCTGTGATTAAATGCCTTCTGTTTCAATCGCCAAACCTTTCAGGGGAGCATTTGCAACCGTTTGGCACCATTTTTGAGTGAATTGCCGAAAGTCAGATTTTTTATGAAATTGTGACCCCGGGGCTTAGGAATTTTTCAAAAAAATATTTTTCTGCCGGTGAAGTTCTCGAGGGCTGATTTCTTTTCCTGTGATTAAATGCCTTCTGTTTCGATCGCCAAACCTTTCAGGGGAGCATTTGCAAAAGTTTGGCACCATTTTTGATTGAATTGCCGGAAGTCAGATTTTTTATGAAATTGTGACCCCGGGGCTTAGGATTTTTTCAAAAAAATCTTTTTCTGCCGGTTCAGTTGTCGAGGGCTGATTTCTTTTCCTGTGATAAAATGCCTTCTGTTTAGATCGCCAAATCTTTCAGGGGAGCATTTGCAACCGTTTGGCACCATTTTTGAGTGAATTGCCGAAAGTCAGATTTTTTATGAAATTGTGACCCCGGGGCTTAGGATTTTTTCAAAAAAATCTTTTTCTGCCGGTTCAGTGGTCGGGGGCTGATTTCTTTTCCTGTGATTAAATGCCTTCTGTTTCGACCGCCAAACCTTTCAGGGGAGCATTTGCAAAAGTTTGGCACCATTTTTGAGTGAATTGCCGAAAGTCAGATTTTTTATGAAATTGTGACCCCGGGGCTTAGGATTTTTTCAAAAAAATCTTTTTCTGCCGGTTCAGTTGTCGAGGGCTGATTTCTTTTCCTGTGATTAAAATCCTTCTGTTTCGACCGCCAAACCTCTCAGGGGAGCATTTGCAACCATTTCGCACCATTTTTGAATGAATTGCCGAAAGTCAGATTTTTTATGAAATTGTGACCCCGGGGCTTAGGATTTTTTCAAAAAAATCTTTTTCTGCCGGTTCAGTTGTCGAGGGCTGATTTCTTTTCCTGTGATTAAAATCCTTCTGTTTCGACCGCCAAACCTCTCAGGGGAGCATTTGCAACCATTTGGCACCATTTTTGAATGAATTGCCGAAAGTCAGATTTTTTATGAAATTGTGACCCCGGGGCTTAGGATTTTTTCAAAAAAATCTTTTTCTGCCGGTGAAGTTGTCGAGAGCTGATTTCTTTTCCTGTGATAAAAAGCCTTCTGTTTCGACCGCGAAACCTCTCAGGGGAGCATTTGCAAAAGTTTGGCACCATTTTTGATTGAATTGCCGGAAGTCAGATTTTTTATGAAATTGTGACCCCGGGGCTTAGGATTTTTTCAAAAAAATCTTTTTCTGCCGGTGAAGTTGTCGGGGGCTGATTTCTTTTCCTGTCATTAAAATCCTTCTGTTTCGACCGCCAAACCTCTCAGGGGAGCATTTGCAACCGTTTGGCACCATTTTTGGATGAATTGCCGAAAGACAGATGTTTTATGAAATTGTGACCCCGGGGCTTAGGATTTTTTCAAAAAAATCTTTTTCTGCCGGTTCAGTTGTCGAGGGCTGATTTCTTTTCCTGTCATTAAAATCCTTCTGTTTCGACCGCCAAACCTCTCAGGGGAGCATTTGCAACCGTTTGGCACCATTTTTGGATGAATTGCCGAAAGACAGATGTTTTATGAAATTGTGACCCCGGGGCTTAGGATTTTTTCAAAAAAATCTTTTTCTGCCGGTGAAGTTGTCGAGGGCTGATTTCTTTTCCTGTGATAAAAAGCCTTCTGTTTCGACCGCGAAACCTTTCTGGGGAGCATTTGCAAACGTTTGGCACCATTTTTGAGTGAATTGCCGAAAGTCAGATTTTTTATGAAATTGTGACCCCGGGGCTTAGGATTTTTTCAAAAAAATCTTTTTCTGCCGGTGAAGTTGTCGGGGGCTGATTTCTTTTCCTGTGATAAAAAGCGTTCTGTTTCGACCGCCAAACCTCTCCGGGGAGCATTTGCAACCGTTTGGCACCATTTTTGAGTGAATTGCCGAAAGTCAGATTTGTTATGAAATTGTGACCCCGGGGTTTCGGATTTTTTCAAAACAATATTTTTCTGCCGGTGAAGTTGTCGAGGGCTGATTTCTTTTCCTGTGATAAAAAGCCTTCTGTTTCGACCGCCAAACCTTTCAGGGGAGCATTTGCAAAGGTTTGGCACCATTTTTGAGTGAATTGCCGAAAGTCAGATTTTTTATGAAATTGTGACCCCGGGGCTTAGGATTTTTTCAAAAAAATCTTTTTCTGCCGGTGAAGTTGTCGGGGGCTGATTTCTTTTCCTGTGATAAAAAGCGTTCTGTTTCGACCGCCAAACCTCTCCGGGGAGCATTTGCAACCGTTTGGCACCATTTTTGAGTGAATTGCCGAAAGTCAGATTTGTTATGAAATTGTGACCCCGGGGTTTCGGATTTTTTCAAAACAATATTTTTCTGCCGGTGAAGTTGTCGAGGGCTGATTTCTTTTCCTGTGATAAAAAGCCTTCTGTTTCGACCGCCAAACCTTTCAGGGGAGCATTTGCAACCATTTCGCACCATTTTTGAATGAATTGCCGAAAGTCAGATTTTTTATGAAATTGTGACCCCGGGGCTTAGGATTTTTTCAAAAAAATCTTTTTCTGCCGGTGAAGTTGTCGAGAGCTGATTTCTTTTCCTGTGATAAAAAGCCTTCTGTTTCGACCGCGAAACCTCTCAGGGGAGCATTTGCAACCGTTTGGCACCATTTTTGAGTGAATTGCCGAAAGTCAGATTTGTTATGAAATTGTGACCCCGGGGTTTCGGATTTTTTCAAAACAATATTTTTCTGCCGGTGAAGTTGTCGAGGGCTGATTTCTTTTCCTGTGATAAAAAGCCTTCTGTTTCGACCGCCAAACCTTTCAGGGGAGCATTTGCAACCATTTCGCACCATTTTTGAATGAATTGCCGAAAGTCAGATTTTTTATGAAATTGTGACCCCGGGGCTTAGGATTTTTTCAAAAAAATCTTTTTCTGCCGGTGAAGTTGTCGAGAGCTGATTTCTTTTCCTGTGATAAAAAGCCTTCTGTTTCGACCGCGAAACCTCTCAGGGGAGCATTTGCAAAAGTTTGGCACCATTTTTGATTGAATTGCCGGAAGTCAGATTTTTTATGAAATTGTGACCCCGGGGCTTAGGATTTTTTCAAAAAAATCTTTTTCTGCCGGTTCAGTGGTCGGGGGCTGATTTCTTTTCCTGTGATTAAATGCCTTCTGTTTCGACCGCCAAACCTTTCAGGGGAGCATTTGCAAAAGTTTGGCACCATTTTTGAGTGAATTGCCGAAAGTCAGATTTTTTATGAAATTGTGACCCCGGGGCTTAGGATTTTTTCAAAAAAATCTTTTTCTGCCGGTTCAGTTGTCGAGGGCTGATTTCTTTTCCTGTGATTAAAATCCTTCTGTTTCGACCGCCAAACCTCTCAGGGGAGCATTTGCAACCATTTCGCACCATTTTTGAATGAATTGCCGAAAGTCAGATTTTTTATGAAATTGTGACCCCGGGGCTTAGGATTTTTTCAAAAAAATCTTTTTCTGCCGGTGAAGTTGTCGAGAGCTGATTTCTTTTCCTGTGATAAAAAGCCTTCTGTTTCGACCGCGAAACCTCTCAGGGGAGCATTTGCAAAAGTTTGGCACCATTTTTGATTGAATTGCCGGAAGTCAGATTTTTTATGAAATTGTGACCCCGGGGTTTAGGATTTTTTCAAAAAAATCTTTTTCTGCCGGTTCAGTTGTCGAGGGTTGATTTCTTTTCCTGTGATAAAATGACTTCTGTTTCGATCGCCAAATCTTTCAGGGGAGCATTTGCAACCGTTTGGCACCATTTTTGAGTGAATTGCCGAAAGTCAGATTTTTTATGAAATTGTGACCCCGGGGCTTAGGACTTTTTCAAAAAAATCTTTTTCTGCCGGTGAAATTGTCGGGGGCTGATTTCATTTGCTGTGATTAAATGCCTTCTGTTTCGATCGCCAAACCTTTCAGGGGAGCATTTGCAACCGTTTGGCACCATTTTTGAGTGAATTGCCGAAAGTCAGATTTTTTATGAAATTGTGACCCCGGGGCTTAGGATTTTTTCAAAAAAATCTTTTTCTGCCGGTTCAGTTGTCGGGGGCTGATTTCTTTTCCCGTGATTAAATGCCTTCTGTTTCGATCGCCAAACCTTTCAGGGGAGCATTTGCAACCGTTTGACACCATTTTTGAGTGAATTGCCGAAAGTCAGATTTTTTATGAAATTGTGACCCAGGGGCTTAGGATTTTTTCAAAAAAACTTTTTCTGCTGGTTCAGTTGTCGAGGGCTGATTTCTTTTCCTGTGATTAAAATCCTTCTGTTTCGACCGCCAAACCTCTCAGGGGAGCATTTGCAACCGTTTGGCACCATTTTTGAGTGAATTGCCGAAAGTCAGATTTTTTATGAAATTGTGACCCCGGGGCTTAGGATTTTTTCAAAAAAATCTTTTTCTGCCGGTTAAGTTGTCGAGGGCTGATTTCTTTTCCTGTGATTAAAATCCTTCTGTTTCGACCGCGAAACCTTTCTGGGGAGCATTTGCAAAAGTTTGGCACCATTTTTGAGTGAATTGCCGAAAGTCAGATTTTTTATGAAATTGTGACCCCGGGGCTTAGGATTTTTTCAAAAAAATCTTTTTCTGCCGGTTCAGTGGTCGGGGGCTGATTTCTTTTCCTGTGATAAAAAGCGTTCTGTTTCGACCGCCAAACCTCTCAGGGGAGCATTTGCAACCGTTTGGCACCATTTTTGAGTCAATTGCCGAAAGTCAGATTTGTTATGAAATTGTGAGCCCGGGGTTTCCGATTTTTTCAAAAAAACTTTTTCTGCTGGTTCAGTTGTCGAGGGCTGATTTCTTTTCCTGTGATTAAAATCCTTCTGTTTCGACCGCCAAACCTCTCAGGGGAGCATTTGCAACCGTTTGGCACCATTTTTGAGTGAATTGCCGAAAGTCAGATTTTTTATGAAATTGTGACCCCGGGGCTTAGGATTTTTTCAAAAAAATCTTTTTCTGCCGGTTAAGTTGTCGAGGGCTGATTTCTTTTCCTGTGATTAAAATCCTTCTGTTTCGACCGCGAAACCTTTCTGGGGAGCATTTGCAAAAGTTTGGCACCATTTTTGAGTGAATTGCCGAAAGTCAGATTTTTTATGAAATTGTGACCCCGGGGCTTAGGATTTTTTCAAAAAAATCTTTTTCTGCCGGTGAAGTTGTCGGGGGCTGATTTCTTTTCCTGTGATAAAAAGCGTTCTGTTTCGACCGCCAAACCTCTCAGGGGAGCATTTGCAACCGTTTGGCACCATTTTTGAGTCAATTGCCGAAAGTCAGATTTGTTATGAAATTGTGAGCCCGGGGTTTCGGATTTTTTCAAAACAATCTTTTTCTGCCGGTGAAGTTGTCGAGGGCTAATTTCTTTTCCTGTGATAAAAAGCCTTCTGTTTCGACCGCCAAACCTTTCAGGGGAGCATTTGCAAAAGTTTGGCACCATTTTTGAGTGAATTGCCGAAAGTCAGATTTTTTATGAAATTGTGACCAAGGGGTTTAGGATTTTTTCAAAAAAATATTTTTCTGCCGGTTAAGTTGTCGAGGGCTGATTTCTTTTCTTGTGATTAAAATCCTTCTGTTTCGACCGCCAAACCTCTCAGGGGAGCATTTGCAACCTTTTGGCACCATTTTTGAGTGAATTGCCGAAAGTCTGATTTTTTATGAAATTGTGACCCCGGGGCTTAGGATTTTTTCAAAAAAATCTTTTTCTGCCGGTTCAGTTGTCGGGGGCTGATTTCTTTTCCTGTGATTAAATGCCTTCTGTTTCGACCGCCAAACCTTTCAGGGGAGCATTTGCAAAAGTTTGGCACCATTTTTGAGTGAATTGCCGAAAGTCAGATTTTTTATGAAATTGTGACCCCGGGGCTTAGGATTTTTTCAAAAAAATCTTTTTCTGCCGGTTAAGTTGTCGAGGGCTGATTTCTTTTCCTGTGATTAAATGCCTTCTGTTTCAATCGCCAAACCTTTCAGGGGAGCATTTGCAACCGTTTGGCACCATTTTTGAGTGAATTGCCGAAAGTCAGATTTTTTATGAAATTGTGACCCCGGGGCTTAGGAATTTTTCAAAAAAATATTTTTCTGCCGGTGAAGTTCTCGAGGGCTGATTTCTTTTCCTGTGATTAAATGCCTTCTGTTTCGATCGCCAAACCTTTCAGGGGAGCATTTGCAAACGTTTGGCACCATTTTTGAGTGAATTGCCGAAAGTCAGATTTTTTATGAAATTGTGACCCCGGGGCTTAGGATTTTTTCAAAAAAATCTTTTTCTGCCGGTGAAGTTGTCGGGGGCTGATTTCTTTTCCTGTGATAAAAAGCGTTCTGTTTCGACCGCCAAACCTCTCCGGGGAGCATTTGCAACCGTTTGGCACCATTTTTGAGTGAATTGCCGAAAGTCAGATTTGTTATGAAATTGTGACCCCGGGGTTTCGGATTTTTTCAAAACAATATTTTTCTGCCGGTGAAGTTGTCGAGGGCTGATTTCTTTTCCTGTGATAAAAAGCCTTCTGTTTCGACCGCCAAACCTTTCAGGGGAGCATTTGCAAAGGTTTGGCACCATTTTTGAGTGAATTGCCGAAAGTCAGATTTTTTATGAAATTGTGACCCCGGGGCTTAGGATTTTTTCAAAAAAATCTTTTTCTGCCGGTGAAGTTGTCGGGGGCTGATTTCTTTTCCTGTGATAAAAAGCGTTCCGTTTCGACCGCCAAACCTCTCCGGGGAGCATTTGCAACCGTTTGGCACCATTTTTGAGTGAATTGCCGAAAGTCAGATTTGTTATGAAATTGTGACCCCGGGGTTTCGGATTTTTTCAAAACAATATTTTTCTGCCGGTGAAGTTGTCGAGGGCTGATTTCTTTTCCTGTGATAAAAAGCCTTCTGTTTCGACCGCCAAACCTTTCAGGGGAGCATTTGCAACCATTTCGCACCATTTTTGAATGAATTGCCGAAAGTCAGATTTTTTATGAAATTGTGACCCCGGGGCTTAGGATTTTTTCAAAAAAATCTTTTTCTGCCGGTGAAGTTGTCGAGAGCTGATTTCTTTTCCTGTGATAAAAAGCCTTCTGTTTCGACCGCGAAACCTCTCAGGGGAGCATTTGCAAAAGTTTGGCACCATTTTTGATTGAATTGCCGGAAGTCAGATTTTTTATGAAATTGTGACCCCGGGGTTTAGGATTTTTTCAAAAAAATCTTTTTCTGCCGGTTCAGTTGTCGAGGGTTGATTTCTTTTCCTGTGATAAAATGCCTTCTGTTTCGATCGCCAAATCTTTCAGGGGAGCATTTGCAACCGTTTGGCACCATTTTTGAGTGAATTGCCGAAAGTCAGATTTTTTATGAAATTGTGACCCCGGGACTTAGGATTTTTTCAAAAAAATCTTTTTCTGCCGGTTCAGTTGTCGGGGGCTGATTTCTTTTCCTGTGATTAAATGCCTTCTGTTTCGACCGCCAAACCTTTCAGGGGAGCATTTGCAAAAGTTTGGCACCATTTTTGAGTGAATTGCCGAAAGTCAGATTTTTTATGAAATTGTGACCCCGGGGCTTAGGATTTTTTCAAAAAAATCTTTTTCTGCCGGTTCAGTTGTCGAGGGCTGATTTCTTTTCCTGTGATTAAAATCCTTCTGTTTCGACCGCCAAACCTCTCAGGGGAGCATTTGCAACCATTTGGCACCATTTTTGAATGAATTGCCGAAAGTCAGATTTTTTATGAAATTGTGACCCCGGGGCTTAGGATTTTTTCAAAAAAATCTTTTTCTGCCGGTGAAGTTGTCGAGAGCTGATTTCTTTTCCTGTGATAAAAAGCCTTCTGTTTCGACTGCGAAACCTCTCAGGGGAGCATTTGCAAAAGTTTGGCACCATTTTTGATTGAATTGCCGGAAGTCAGATTTTTTATGAAATTGTTACCCCGGGGTTTAGGATTTTTTCAAAAAAATCTTTTTCTGCCGGTTCAGTTGTCGAGGGCTGATTTCTTTTCCTGTGATAAAATGCCTTCTGTTTCGATCGCCAAATCTTTCAGGGGAGCATTTGCAACCGTTTGGCACCATTTTTGAGTGAATTGCCGAAAGTCAGATTTTTTATGAAATTGTGACCCCGGGGCTTAGGATTTTTTCAAAAAAATCTTTTTCTGCCCGTTCAGTTGTCGAGGGCTGATTTCTTTTCCTGTGATTAAAATCCTTCTGTTTTGACCGCCAAACCTCTCAGGGGAGCATTTGCCACCGTTTGGCACCATTTTTGAGTGAATTGCCGAAAGTCAGATTTTTTATGAAATTGTGACCCCGGGGCTTAGGATTTTTTCTAAAAAATCTTTTTCTGCCGGTGAAGTTGTCGAGGGCTGATTTCTTTTCCTGTGATTAAATGCCTTCTGTTTCGATCGCCAAACCTTTCAGGGGAGCATTTGCAACCGTTTGCCACCATTTTTGAGTGAATTGCTGAAAGTCAGATTTTTTATGAAATTGTGACCCCGGGGCTTAGGATTTTTTCAAAAAAATATTTTTCTTCCGGTGAAGTTCTCGAGGGCTGATTTCTTTTCCTGTGATAAAAAGCCTTCTGTTTCGATCGCCAAACCTTTCAGGGGAGCATTTGCAAAAGTTTGGCACCATTTTTGATTGAATTGCCGGAAGTCAGATTTTTTATGAAATTGTGACCCCGGGGCTTAGGATTTTTTCAAAAAAATCTTTTTCTGCCGGTTCAGTGGTCGGGGGCTGATTTCTTTTCCTGTGATTAAATGCCTTCTGTTTCGACCGCCAAACCTTTCAGGGGAGCATTTGCAAAAGTTTGGCACCATTTTTGAGTGAATTGCCGAAAGTCAGATTTTTTATGAAATTGTGACCCCGGGGCTTAGGATTTTTTCAAAAAAATCTTTTTCTGCCGGTTCAGTTGTCGAGGGCTGATTTCTTTTCCTGTGATTAAAATCCTTCTGTTTCGACCGCCAAACCTCTCAGGGGAGCATTTGCAACCATTTCGCACCATTTTTGAATGAATTGCCGAAAGTCAGATTTTTTATGAAATTGTGACCCCGGGGCTTAGGATTTTTTCAAAAAAATCTTTTTCTGCCGGTGAAGTTGTCGAGAGCTGATTTCTTTTCCTGTGATAAAAAGCCTTCTGTTTCGACCGCGAAACCTCTCAGGGGAGCATTTGCAAAAGTTTGGCACCATTTTTGATTGAATTGCCGGAAGTCAGATTTTTTATGAAATTGTGACCCCGGGGTTTAGGATTTTTTCAAAAAAATCTTTTTCTGCCGGTTCAGTTGTCGAGGGTTGATTTCTTTTCCTGTGATAAAATGACTTCTGTTTCGATCGCCAAATCTTTCAGGGGAGCATTTGCAACCGTTTGGCACCATTTTTGAGTGAATTGCCGAAAGTCAGATTTTTTATGAAATTGTGACCCCGGGGCTTAGGACTTTTTCAAAAAAATCTTTTTCTGCCGGTGAAATTGTCGGGGGCTGATTTCATTTGCTGTGATTAAATGCCTTCTGTTTCGATCGCCAAACCTTTCAGGGGAGCATTTGCAACCGTTTGGCACCATTTTTGAGTGAATTGCCGAAAGTCAGATTTTTTATGAAATTGTGACCCCGGGGCTTAGGATTTTTTCAAAAAAATCTTTTTCTGCCGGTTCAGTTGTCGGGGGCTGATTTCTTTTCCCGTGATTAAATGCCTTCTGTTTCGATCGCCAAACCTTTCAGGGGAGCATTTGCAACCGTTTGACACCATTTTTGAGTGAATTGCCGAAAGTCAGATTTTTTATGAAATTGTGACCCAGGGGCTTAGGATTTTTTCAAAAAAACTTTTTCTGCTGGTTCAGTTGTCGAGGGCTGATTTCTTTTCCTGTGATTAAAATCCTTCTGTTTCGACCGCCAAACCTCTCAGGGGAGCATTTGCAACCGTTTGGCACCATTTTTGAGTGAATTGCCGAAAGTCAGATTTTTTATGAAATTGTGACCCCGGGGCTTAGGATTTTTTCAAAAAAATCTTTTTCTGCCGGTTAAGTTGTCGAGGGCTGATTTCTTTTCCTGTGATTAAAATCCTTCTGTTTCGACCGCGAAACCTTTCTGGGGAGCATTTGCAAAAGTTTGGCACCATTTTTGAGTGAATTGCCGAAAGTCAGATTTTTTATGAAATTGTGACCCCGGGGCTTAGGATTTTTTCAAAAAAATCTTTTTCTGCCGGTTCAGTGGTCGGGGGCTGATTTCTTTTCCTGTGATAAAAAGCGTTCTGTTTCGACCGCCAAACCTCTCAGGGGAGCATTTGCAACCGTTTGGCACCATTTTTGAGTCAATTGCCGAAAGTCAGATTTGTTATGAAATTGTGAGCCCGGGGTTTCCGATTTTTTCAAAAAAACTTTTTCTGCTGGTTCAGTTGTCGAGGGCTGATTTCTTTTCCTGTGATTAAAATCCTTCTGTTTCGACCGCCAAACCTCTCAGGGGAGCATTTGCAACCGTTTGGCACCATTTTTGAGTGAATTGCCGAAAGTCAGATTTTTTATGAAATTGTGACCCCGGGGCTTAGGATTTTTTCAAAAAAATCTTTTTCTGCCGGTTAAGTTGTCGAGGGCTGATTTCTTTTCCTGTGATTAAAATCCTTCTGTTTCGACCGCGAAACCTTTCTGGGGAGCATTTGCAAAAGTTTGGCACCATTTTTGAGTGAATTGCCGAAAGTCAGATTTTTTATGAAATTGTGACCCCGGGGCTTAGGATTTTTTCAAAAAAATCTTTTTCTGCCGGTGAAGTTGTCGGGGGCTGATTTCTTTTCCTGTGATAAAAAGCGTTCTGTTTCGACCGCCAAACCTCTCAGGGGAGCATTTGCAACCGTTTGGCACCATTTTTGAGTCAATTGCCGAAAGTCAGATTTGTTATGAAATTGTGAGCCCGGGGTTTCGGATTTTTTCAAAACAATCTTTTTCTGCCGGTGAAGTTGTCGAGGGCTAATTTCTTTTCCTGTGATAAAAAGCCTTCTGTTTCGACCGCCAAACCTTTCAGGGGAGCATTTGCAAAAGTTTGGCACCATTTTTGAGTGAATTGCCGAAAGTCAGATTTTTTATGAAATTGTGACCAAGGGGTTTAGGATTTTTTCAAAAAAATATTTTTCTGCCGGTTAAGTTGTCGAGGGCTGATTTCTTTTCTTGTGATTAAAATCCTTCTGTTTCGACCGCCAAACCTCTCAGGGGAGCATTTGCAACCTTTTGGCACCATTTTTGAGTGAATTGCCGAAAGTCTGATTTTTTATGAAATTGTGACCCCGGGGCTTAGGATTTTTTCAAAAAAATCTTTTTCTGCCGGTTCAGTTGTCGGGGGCTGATTTCTTTTCCTGTGATTAAATGCCTTCTGTTTCGACCGCCAAACCTTTCAGGGGAGCATTTGCAAAAGTTTGGCACCATTTTTGAGTGAATTGCCGAAAGTCAGATTTTTTATGAAATTGTGACCCCGGGGCTTAGGATTTTTTCAAAAAAATCTTTTTCTGCCGGTTAAGTTGTCGAGGGCTGATTTCTTTTCCTGTGATTAAATGCCTTCTGTTTCAATCGCCAAACCTTTCAGGGGAGCATTTGCAACCGTTTGGCACCATTTTTGAGTGAATTGCCGAAAGTCAGATTTTTTATGAAATTGTGACCCCGGGGCTTAGGAATTTTTCAAAAAAATATTTTTCTGCCGGTGAAGTTCTCGAGGGCTGATTTCTTTTCCTGTGATTAAATGCCTTCTGTTTCGATCGCCAAACCTTTCAGGGGAGCAGTTGCAACCGTTTGGCACCATTTTTGAGTGAATTGCCGAAAGTCAGATTTTTTATGAAATTGTGACCCCGGGGCTTAGGATTTTTTTAAAAAAATTTTTTTTTTTACCGGTTCAGTTGTCGAGGGCTGATTTCTTTTCCTGTGATTAAAATCCTTCTGTTTCGACCGCCCAACCTCTCAGGGGAGCATTTGCAAAAGTTTGGCACCATTTTTGAGTGAATTGCCGGAAGTCAGATTTTTTATGAAATTGTGACCCCGGGGCTTAGGATTTTTTCAAAAAAATCTTTTTCTGCCGGTGAAGTTGTCGAGGGCTGGTTTCTTTTCCTGTCATTAAAATCCTTCTGTTTCGACCGCCAAACCTCTCAGGGGAGCATTTGCAACCGTTTGGCACCATTTTTGGATGAATTGCCGAAAGACAGATGTTTTATGAAATTGTGACCCCGGGGCTTAGGATTTTTTCAAAAAAATCTTTTTCTGCCGGTGAAGTTGTCGAGGGCTGATTTCTTTTCCTGTGATTAAAATCCTTCTGTTTCGACCGCGAAACCTTTCTGGGGAGCATTTGCAAAAGTTTGGCACCATTTTTGAGTGAATTGCCGAAAGTCAGATTTTTTATGAAATTGTGACCCCGGGGCTTAGGATTTTTTCAAAAAAATCTTTTTCTGCCGGTTCAGTGGTCGGGGGCTGATTTCTTTTCCTGTGATAAAAAGCGTTCTGTTTCGACCGCCAAACCTCTCAGGGGAGCATTTGCAACCGTTTGGCACCATTTTTGAGTCAATTGCCGAAAGTCAGATTTGTTATGAAATTGTGAGCCCGGGGTTTCCGATTTTTTCAAAAAAACTTTTTCTGCTGGTTCAGTTGTCGAGGGCTGATTTCTTTTCCTGTGATTAAAATCCTTCTGTTTCGACCGCCAAACCTCTCAGGGGAGCATTTGCAACCGTTTGGCACCATTTTTGAGTGAATTGCCGAAAGTCAGATTTTTTATGAAATTGTGACCCCGGGGCTTAGGATTTTTTCAAAAAAATCTTTTTCTGCCGGTTAAGTTGTCGAGGGCTGATTTCTTTTCCTGTGATTAAAATCCTTCTGTTTCGACCGCGAAACCTTTCTGGGGAGCATTTGCAAAAGTTTGGCACCATTTTTGAGTGAATTGCCGAAAGTCAGATTTTTTATGAAATTGTGACCCCGGGGCTTAGGATTTTTTCAAAAAAATCTTTTTCTGCCGGTGAAGTTGTCGGGGGCTGATTTCTTTTCCTGTGATAAAAAGCGTTCTGTTTCGACCGCCAAACCTCTCAGGGGAGCATTTGCAACCGTTTGGCACCATTTTTGAGTCAATTGCCGAAAGTCAGATTTGTTATGAAATTGTGAGCCCGGGGTTTCGGATTTTTTCAAAACAATCTTTTTCTGCCGGTGAAGTTGTCGAGGGCTAATTTCTTTTCCTGTGATAAAAAGCCTTCTGTTTCGACCGCCAAACCTTTCAGGGGAGCATTTGCAAAAGTTTGGCACCATTTTTGAGTGAATTGCCGAAAGTCAGATTTTTTATGAAATTGTGACCAAGGGGTTTAGGATTTTTTCAAAAAAATATTTTTCTGCCGGTTAAGTTGTCGAGGGCTGATTTCTTTTCTTGTGATTAAAATCCTTCTGTTTCGACCGCCAAACCTCTCAGGGGAGCATTTGCAACCTTTTGGCACCATTTTTGAGTGAATTGCCGAAAGTCTGATTTTTTATGAAATTGTGACCCCGGGGCTTAGGATTTTTTCAAAAAAATCTTTTTCTGCCGGTTCAGTTGTCGGGGGCTGATTTCTTTTCCTGTGATTAAATGCCTTCTGTTTCGACCGCCAAACCTTTCAGGGGAGCATTTGCAAAAGTTTGGCACCATTTTTGAGTGAATTGCCGAAAGTCAGATTTTTTATGAAATTGTGACCCCGGGGCTTAGGATTTTTTCAAAAAAATCTTTTTCTGCCGGTTAAGTTGTCGAGGGCTGATTTCTTTTCCTGTGATTAAATGCCTTCTGTTTCAATCGCCAAACCTTTCAGGGGAGCATTTGCAACCGTTTGGCACCATTTTTGAGTGAATTGCCGAAAGTCAGATTTTTTATGAAATTGTGACCCCGGGGCTTAGGAATTTTTCAAAAAAATATTTTTCTGCCGGTGAAGTTCTCGAGGGCTGATTTCTTTTCCTGTGATTAAATGCCTTCTGTTTCGATCGCCAAACCTTTCAGGGGAGCAGTTGCAACCGTTTGGCACCATTTTTGAGTGAATTGCCGAAAGTCAGATTTTTTATGAAATTGTGACCCCGGGGCTTAGGATTTTTTTAAAAAAAATTTTTTTTTTACCGGTTCAGTTGTCGAGGGCTGATTTCTTTTCCTGTGATTAAAATCCTTCTGTTTCGACCGCCCAACCTCTCAGGGGAGCATTTGCAAAAGTTTGGCACCATTTTTGAGTGAATTGCCGGAAGTCAGATTTTTTATGAAATTGTGACCCCGGGGCTTAGGATTTTTTCAAAAAAATCTTTTTCTGCCGGTGAAGTTGTCGAGGGCTGGTTTCTTTTCCTGTCATTAAAATCCTTCTGTTTCGACCGCCAAACCTCTCAGGGGAGCATTTGCAACCGTTTGGCACCATTTTTGGATGAATTGCCGAAAGACAGATGTTTTATGAAATTGTGACCCCGGGGCTTAGGATTTTTTCAAAAAAATCTTTTTCTGCCGGTGAAGTTGTCGAGGGCTGATTTCTTTTCCTGTGATAAAAAGCCTTCTGTTTCGACCGCGAAACCTTTCTGGGGAGCATTTGCAAAAGTTTGGCACCATTTTTGAGTGAATCGCCGAAAGTCAGATTTTTTATGAAATTGTGACCCCGGGGCTTAGGATTTTTTCAAAAAAATCTTTTTCTGCCGGTGAAGTTGTCGGGGGCTGATTTCTTTTCCTGTGATAAAAAGCGTTCTGTTTCGACCGCCAAACCTCTCCGGGGAGCATTTGCAACCGTTTGGCACCATTTTTGAGTGAATTGCCGAAAG
The DNA here is from genome assembly GCF_964188315.1 of Podarcis muralis. NCBI lineage: Eukaryota > Metazoa > Chordata > Lepidosauria > Squamata > Lacertidae > Podarcis > Podarcis muralis. The sequence goes on from NC_135662.1 coordinate 79,242,399, forward strand.
TCAGATTTGTTATGAAATTGTGACCCCGGGGTTTCGGATTTTTTCAAAACAATATTTTTCTGCCGGTGAAGTTGTCGAGGGCTGATTTCTTTTCCTGTGATAAAAAGCCTTCTGTTTCGACCGCCAAACCTTTCAGGGGAGCATTTGCAAAAGTTTGGCACCATTTTTGAGTGAATTGCCGAAAGTCAGATTTTTTATGAAATTGTGACCCCGGGGTTTAGGATTTTTTCAAAAAAATATTTTTCTGCCGGTTAAGTTGTCGAGGGCTGATTTCTTTTCCTGTGATTAAAATCCTTCTGTTTCGACCGCCAAACCTCTCAGGGGAGCATTTGCAACCGTTTGGCACCATTTTTGAGTGAATTGCCGAAAGTCAGATTTTTTATGAAATTGTGACCCCGGGGCTTAGGAATTTTTCAAAAAAATATTTTTCTGCCGGTTAAGTTGTCGAGGGCTGATTTCTTTTCCTGTGATTAAATGCCTTCTGTTTCGATCGCCAAACCTTTCAGGGGAGCATTTGCAACCGTTTGGCACCATTTTTGAGTGAATTGCCGAAAGTCAGATTTTTTATGAAATTGTGACCCCGGGGCTTAGGATTTTTTCAAAAAAATCTTTTTCTGACGGTGAAGTTGTCGAGGGCTGGTTTCTTTTCCTGTCATTAAAATCCTTCTGTTTTGACCGCCAAACCTCTCAGGGGAGCATTTGCAACCGTTTGGCACCATTTTTGGATGAATTGCCGAAAGTCAGATGTTTTATGAAATTGTGACCCCGGGCCTTAGGATTTTTTCAAAAAAATCTTTTTCTGCCGGTGAAGTTGTCGAGGGCTGATTTCTTTTCCTGTGATAAAAAGCCTTCTGTTTCGACCGCCAAACCGTTCAGGGGAGCATTTGCAAAAGTTTGGCACCATTTTTGAGTGAATTGCCGAAAGTCAGATTTTTTATGACATTGTGACACCAGGTCTTAGGATTTTTTCAAAAAAATCTTTTTCTGCCGGTGAAGTTGTCGAGAGCGGATTTCTTTTCCTGTGATAAAAAGCCTTCTGTTTCGACCGCGAAACCTCTCAGGGGAGCATTTGCAAAAGTTTGGCACCATTTTTGATTGAATTGCCGGAAGTCAGATTTTTTATGAAATTGTGACCCCGCAGCTTAGGATTTTTTCAAAAAAATCTTTTTCTGCCGGTTCAGTTGTCGAGGGTTGATTTCTTTTCCTGTGATAAAATGCCTTCTGTTTCGATCGCCAAATCTTTCAGGGGAGCATTTGCAACCATTTGGCACCATTTTTGAGTGAATTGCCGAAAGTCAGATTTTTTATGAAATTGTGACCCCGGGGCTTAGGATTTTTTCAAAAAAATCTTTTTCTGCCGGTTCAGTTGTCGAGGGCTGATTTCTTTTCCTGTGATTAAAATCCTTCTGTTTCGACCGCGAAACCTTTCAGGGGAGCATTTGCAAAAGTTTGACACCATTTTTGAGTGAATTGCCGAAAGTCAGATTTTTATGAAATTGTGACCCCGGGGCTTAGGATTTTTTCAAAAAAATCTTTTTCTGCCGGTTCAGTTGTCGAGGGCTGATTTCTTTTCCTGTGATTAAAATCCTTCTGTTTCGACCGCGAAACCTTTCAGGGGAGCATTTGCAAAAGTTTGACACCATTTTTGAGTGAATTGCCGAAAGTCAGATTTTTATGAAATTGTGACCCCGGGGCTTAGGATTTTTTCAAAAAAATCTTTTTCTGCCGGTTCAGTTGTCGAGGGCTGATTTCTTTTCCTGTGATTAAAATCCTTCTGTTTCGACCGCCAAACCTCTCAGGGGATCATTTGCAACCGTTTGGCACCATTTTTGAGTGAATTGCCGAAAGTCAGATTTTTTATGAAATTGTGACCCCGGGGCTTAGGATTTTTTCAAAAAAATCTTTTTCTGCCGGTGAAGTTGTCGAGGGCTGATTTCTTTTCCTGTGATTAAATGCCTTCTGTTTCGATCGCCAAACCTTTCAGGGGAGCATTTGCAACCGTTTGCCACCATTTTTGAGTGAATTGCTGAAAGTCAGATTTTTTATGAAATTGTGACCCCGGGGCTTAGGATTTTTTCAAAAAAATCTTTTTCTGCCGGTGAAGTTCTCGAGGGCTGATTTCTTTTCCTGTGATAAAAAGCCTTCTGTTTCGACCGCCAAACCTTTCAGGGGAGCATTTGCAAAAGTTTGGCACCATTTTTGAGTGAATTGCCGAAAGTCAGATTTTTTATGAAATTGTGACCCTGGGGCTTAGGATTTTTTCAAAAAAATCTTTTTCTGCCGGTTCAGTTGTCGAGGGCTGATTTCTTTTCCTGTGATTAAAATCCTTCTGTTTCGACCGCGAAACCTTTCAGGGGAGCATTTGCAAAAGTTTGGCACCATTTTTGAGTGAATTGCCGAAAGTCAGATTTTTATGAAATTGTGACCCCGGGGCTTAGGATTTTTTCAAAAAAATCTTTTTCTGCCGGTTCAGTTGTCGAGGGCTGATTTCTTTTCCTGTGATTAAAATCCTTCTGTTTCGACCGCCAAACCTCTCAGGGGATCATTTGCAACCGTTTGGCACCATTTTTGAGTGAATTGCCGAAAGTCAGATTTTTTATGAAATTGTGACCCCGGGGCTTAGGATTTTTTCAAAAAAATCTTTTTCTGCCGGTTCAGTTGTCGGGGGCTGATTACTTTTCCTGTGATAAAAAGCCTTCTGTTTCGACCGCCAAACCTTTCAGGGGAGCATTTGCAAACGTTTGGCACCATTTTTGAGTGAATTGCCGAAAGTCAGATTTTTTATGAAATTGTGACCCCGGGGCTTAGGATTTTTTCAAAAAAATCTTTTTCTGCCCGTGAAGTTGTCAAGGGCTGATTTCTTTTCCTGTGATTAAAATCCTTCTGTTTCGACCGCGAAACCTTTCAGGGGAGCATTTGCAAAAGTTTGGCACCATTTTTGAGTGAATTGCCGAAAGTCAGATTTTTATGAAATTGTGACCCCGGGGCTTAGGATTTTTTCAAAAAAATCTTTTTCTGCCGGTGAAGTTGTCGAGGGTTGATTTCTTTTCCTGTGATAAAATGCCTTCTGTTTCGATCGCCAAACCTTTCAGGGGAGCATTTGCAACCGTTTGGCACCATTTTTGAGTGAATTGCCGAAAGTCAGATTTTTTATGAAATTGTGACCCCGGGGCTTAGGATTTTTTCAAAAAAATCTTTTTCTGCCCGTTCAGTTGTCGAGGGCTGATTTCTTTTCCTGTGATTAAAATCCTTCTGTTTTTACCGCCAAACCTCTCAGGGGAGCATTTGCCACCGTTTGGCACCATTTTTGAGTGAATTGCCGAAAGTCAGATTTTTTATGAAATTGTGACCCCGGGGCTTAGGATTTTTTCTAAAAAATCTTTTTCTGCCGGTGAAGTTGTCGAGGGCTGATTTCTTTTCCTGTGATTAAATGCCTTCTGTTTCGATCGCCAAACCTTTCAGGGGAGCATTTGCAACCGTTTGCCACCATTTTTGAGTGAATTGCTGAAAGTCAGATTTTTTATGAAATTGTGACCCCGGGGCTTAGGATTTTTTCAAAAAAATCTTTTTCTGCCGGTGAAGTTCTCGAGGGCTGATTTCTTTTCCTGTGATAAAAAGCCTTCTGTTTCGACCGCCAAACCTTTCAGGGGAGCATTTGCAAAAGTTTGGCACCATTTTTGAGTGAATTGCCGAAAGTCAGATTTTTTATGAAATTGTGACCCTGGGGCTTAGGATTTTTTCAAAAAAATCTTTTTCTGCCGGTTCAGTTGTCGAGGGCTGATTTCTTTTCCTGTGATTAAAATCCTTCTGTTTCGACCGCGAAACCTTTCAGGGGAGCATTTGCAAAAGTTTGGCACCATTTTTGAGTGAATTGCCGAAAGTCAGATTTTTATGAAATTGTGACCCCGGGGCTTAGGATTTTTTCAAAAAAATCTTTTTCTGCCGGTTCAGTTGTCGAGGGCTGATTTCTTTTCCTGTGATTAAAATCCTTCTGTTTCGACCGCCAAACCTCTCAGGGGATCATTTGCAACCGTTTGGCACCATTTTTGAGTGAATTGCCGAAAGTCAGATTTTTTATGAAATTGTGACCCCGGGGCTTAGGATTTTTTCAAAAAAATCTTTTTCTGCCGGTTCAGTTGTCGGGGGCTGATTACTTTTCCTGTGATAAAAAGCCTTCTGTTTCGACCGCCAAACCTTTCAGGGGAGCATTTGCAAACGTTTGGCACCATTTTTGAGTGAATTGCCGAAAGTCAGATTTTTTATGAAATTGTGACCCCGGGGCTTAGGATTTTTTCAAAAAAATCTTTTTCTGCCCGTGAAGTTGTCAAGGGCTGATTTCTTTTCCTGTGATTAAAATCCTTCTGTTTCGACCGCGAAACCTTTCAGGGGAGCATTTGCAAAAGTTTGGCACCATTTTTGAGTGAATTGCCGAAAGTCAGATTTTTATGAAATTGTGACCCCGGGGCTTAGGATTTTTTCAAAAAAATCTTTTTCTGCCGGTTCAGTTGTCGAGGGCTGATTTCTTTTCCTGTGATTAAAATCCTTCTGTTTCGACCGCCAAACCTCTCAGGGGATCATTTGCAACCGTTTGGCACCATTTTTGAGTGAATTGCCGAAAGTCAGATTTTTTATGAAATTGTGACCCCGGGGCTTAGGATTTTTTCAAAAAAATCTTTTTCTGCTGGTTCAGTTGTCGGGGGCTGATTACTTTTCCTGTGATAAAAAGCCTTCTGTTTCGACCGCCAAACCTTTCAGGGGAGCATTTGCAAACGTTTGGCACCATTTTTGAGTGAATTGCCGAAAGTCAGATTTTTTATGAAATTGTGACCCCGGGGCTTAGGATTTTTTCAAAAAAATCTTTTTCTGCCCGTGAAGTTGTCAAGGGCTGATTTCTTTTCCTGTGATAAAAAGCCTTCTGTTTCGACCGCCAAACCTCTCAGGGGAGCATTTGTAACCGTTTGGCACCATTTTTGAGTGAATTGCCGAAAGTCAGATTTTTTATGAAATTGTGACCCCGGGGCTTAGGATTTTTTCTAAAAATTCTTTTTCTGCCGGTGATGTTGTCGAGGGCTGATTTCTTTTCCTGTGATTAAATGCCTTCTGTTTCGATCGCCAAGCCTTTCAGGGGAGCATTTGCAACCGTTTGGCACCATTTTTGAGTGAATTGACGAAAGTCAGATTTTTTATGAAATTGTGACCCCGGGGCTTAGGAATTTTTCAAAAAAATATTTTTCTCCCGGTGAAGTTCTCGAGGGCTGATTTTTTTTCCCGTGATAAAAAGCCTTCTGTTTCGACCGCCAAACCTTTCAGGGGAGCATTTGCAAAAGTTTGGCACCATTTTTGAGTGAATTGCCGAAAGTCAGATTTTTTATGAAATTGTGACCCCGGGGCTTAGGATTTTTTCAAAAAAATCTTTTTCTGCCGGTTCAGTTGTCGAGGGCTGATTTCTTTTCCTGTGATTAAAATCCTTCTGTTTCGACCGCCAAACCTCTCAGGGGATCATTTGCAACCGTTTGGCACCATTTTTGAGTGAATTGCCGAAAGTCAGATTTTTTATGAAATTGTGACCCCGGGGCTTAGGATTTTTTCAAAAAAATCTTTTTCTGCCGGTTCAGTTGTCGGGGGCTGATTACTTTTCCTGTGATAAAAAGCCTTCTGTTTCGACCGCCAAACCTTTCAGGGGAGCATTTGCAAACGTTTGGCACCATTTTTGAGTGAATTGCCGAAAGTCAGATTTTTTATGAAATTGTGACCCCGGGGCTTAGGATTTTTTCAAAAAAATCTTTTTCTGCCCGTGAAGTTGTCAAGGGCTGATTTCTTTTCCTGTGATAAAAAGCCTTCTGTTTCGACCGCCAAACCTCTCAGGGGAGCATTTGTAACCGTTTGGCACCATTTTTGAGTGAATTGCCGAAAGTCAGATTTTTTATGAAATTGTGACCCCGGGGCTTAGGATTTTTTCTAAAAATTCTTTTTCTGCCGGTGATGTTGTCGAGGGCTGATTTCTTTTCCTGTGATTAAATGCCTTCTGTTTCGATCGCCAAGCCTTTCAGGGGAGCATTTGCAACCGTTTGGCACCATTTTTGAGTGAATTGCCGAAAGTCAGATTTTTTATGAAATTGTGACCCCGGGGCTTAGGAATTTTTCAAAAAAATATTTTTCTCCCGGTGAAGTTCTCGAGGGCTGATTTTTTTTCCCGTGATAAAAAGCCTTCTGTTTCGACCGCGAAACCTCTCAGGGGAGCATTTGCAAAAGTTTGGCACCATTTTTGATTGAATTGCCGGAAGTCAGATTTTTTATGAAATTGTGACCCCGCAGCTTAGGATTTTTTCAAAAAAATCTTTTTCTGCCGGTTCAGTTGTCGAGGGTTGATTTCTTTTCCTGTGATAAAATGCCTTCTGTTTCGATCGCCAAATCTTTCAGGGGAGCATTTGCAACCATTTGGCACCATTTTTGAGTGAATTGCCGAAAGTCAGATTTTTTATGAAATTGTGACCCCGGGGCTTAGGATTTTTTCAAAAAAATCTTTTTCTGCCGGTTCAGTTGTCGAGGGCTGATTTCTTTTCCTGTGATTAAAATCCTTCTGTTTCGACCGCGAAACCTTTCAGGGGAGCATTTGCAAAAGTTTGACACCATTTTTGAGTGAATTGCCGAAAGTCAGATTTTTATGAAATTGTGACCCCGGGGCTTAGGATTTTTTCAAAAAAATCTTTTTCTGCCGGTTCAGTTGTCGAGGGCTGATTTCTTTTCCTGTGATTAAAATCCTTCTGTTTCGACCGCGAAACCTTTCAGGGGAGCATTTGCAAAAGTTTGACACCATTTTTGAGTGAATTGCCGAAAGTCAGATTTTTATGAAATTGTGACCCCGGGGCTTAGGATTTTTTCAAAAAAATCTTTTTCTGCCGGTTCAGTTGTCGAGGGCTGATTTCTTTTCCTGTGATTAAAATCCTTCTGTTTCGACCGCCAAACCTCTCAGGGGATCATTTGCAACCGTTTGGCACCATTTTTGAGTGAATTGCCGAAAGTCAGATTTTTTATGAAATTGTGACCCCGGGGCTTAGGATTTTTTCAAAAAAATCTTTTTCTGCCGGTGAAGTTGTCGAGGGCTGATTTCTTTTCCTGTGATTAAATGCCTTCTGTTTCGATCGCCAAACCTTTCAGGGGAGCATTTGCAACCGTTTGCCACCATTTTTGAGTGAATTGCTGAAAGTCAGATTTTTTATGAAATTGTGACCCCGGGGCTTAGGATTTTTTCAAAAAAATCTTTTTCTGCCGGTGAAGTTCTCGAGGGCTGATTTCTTTTCCTGTGATAAAAAGCCTTCTGTTTCGACCGCCAAACCTTTCAGGGGAGCATTTGCAAAAGTTTGGCACCATTTTTGAGTGAATTGCCGAAAGTCAGATTTTTTATGAAATTGTGACCCTGGGGCTTAGGATTTTTTCAAAAAAATCTTTTTCTGCCGGTTCAGTTGTCGAGGGCTGATTTCTTTTCCTGTGATTAAAATCCTTCTGTTTCGACCGCGAAACCTTTCAGGGGAGCATTTGCAAAAGTTTGGCACCATTTTTGAGTGAATTGCCGAAAGTCAGATTTTTATGAAATTGTGACCCCGGGGCTTAGGATTTTTTCAAAAAAATCTTTTTCTGCCGGTTCAGTTGTCGAGGGCTGATTTCTTTTCCTGTGATTAAAATCCTTCTGTTTCGACCGCCAAACCTCTCAGGGGATCATTTGCAACCGTTTGGCACCATTTTTGAGTGAATTGCCGAAAGTCAGATTTTTTATGAAATTGTGACCCCGGGGCTTAGGATTTTTTCAAAAAAATCTTTTTCTGCCGGTTCAGTTGTCGGGGGCTGATTACTTTTCCTGTGATAAAAAGCCTTCTGTTTCGACCGCCAAACCTTTCAGGGGAGCATTTGCAAACGTTTGGCACCATTTTTGAGTGAATTGCCGAAAGTCAGATTTTTTATGAAATTGTGACCCCGGGGCTTAGGATTTTTTCAAAAAAATCTTTTTCTGCCCGTGAAGTTGTCAAGGGCTGATTTCTTTTCCTGTGATTAAAATCCTTCTGTTTCGACCGCGAAACCTTTCAGGGGAGCATTTGCAAAAGTTTGGCACCATTTTTGAGTGAATTGCCGAAAGTCAGATTTTTATGAAATTGTGACCCCGGGGCTTAGGATTTTTTCAAAAAAATCTTTTTCTGCCGGTGAAGTTGTCGAGGGTTGATTTCTTTTCCTGTGATAAAATGCCTTCTGTTTCGATCGCCAAACCTTTCAGGGGAGCATTTGCAACCGTTTGGCACCATTTTTGAGTGAATTGCCGAAAGTCAGATTTTTTATGAAATTGTGACCCCGGGGCTTAGGATTTTTTCAAAAAAATCTTTTTCTGCCCGTTCAGTTGTCGAGGGCTGATTTCTTTTCCTGTGATTAAAATCCTTCTGTTTTTACCGCCAAACCTCTCAGGGGAGCATTTGCCACCGTTTGGCACCATTTTTGAGTGAATTGCCGAAAGTCAGATTTTTTATGAAATTGTGACCCCGGGGCTTAGGATTTTTTCTAAAAAATCTTTTTCTGCCGGTGAAGTTGTCGAGGGCTGATTTCTTTTCCTGTGATTAAATGCCTTCTGTTTCGATCGCCAAACCTTTCAGGGGAGCATTTGCAACCGTTTGCCACCATTTTTGAGTGAATTGCTGAAAGTCAGATTTTTTATGAAATTGTGACCCCGGGGCTTAGGATTTTTTCAAAAAAATCTTTTTCTGCCGGTGAAGTTCTCGAGGGCTGATTTCTTTTCCTGTGATAAAAAGCCTTCTGTTTCGACCGCCAAACCTTTCAGGGGAGCATTTGCAAAAGTTTGGCACCATTTTTGAGTGAATTGCCGAAAGTCAGATTTTTTATGAAATTGTGACCCTGGGGCTTAGGATTTTTTCAAAAAAATCTTTTTCTGCCGGTTCAGTTGTCGAGGGCTGATTTCTTTTCCTGTGATTAAAATCCTTCTGTTTCGACCGCGAAACCTTTCAGGGGAGCATTTGCAAAAGTTTGGCACCATTTTTGAGTGAATTGCCGAAAGTCAGATTTTTATGAAATTGTGACCCCGGGGCTTAGGATTTTTTCAAAAAAATCTTTTTCTGCCGGTTCAGTTGTCGAGGGCTGATTTCTTTTCCTGTGATTAAAATCCTTCTGTTTCGACCGCCAAACCTCTCAGGGGATCATTTGCAACCGTTTGGCACCATTTTTGAGTGAATTGCCGAAAGTCAGATTTTTTATGAAATTGTGACCCCGGGGCTTAGGATTTTTTCAAAAAAATCTTTTTCTGCCGGTTCAGTTGTCGGGGGCTGATTACTTTTCCTGTGATAAAAAGCCTTCTGTTTCGACCGCCAAACCTTTCAGGGGAGCATTTGCAAACGTTTGGCACCATTTTTGAGTGAATTGCCGAAAGTCAGATTTTTTATGAAATTGTGACCCCGGGGCTTAGGATTTTTTCAAAAAAATCTTTTTCTGCCCGTGAAGTTGTCAAGGGCTGATTTCTTTTCCTGTGATTAAAATCCTTCTGTTTCGACCGCGAAACCTTTCAGGGGAGCATTTGCAAAAGTTTGGCACCATTTTTGAGTGAATTGCCGAAAGTCAGATTTTTATGAAATTGTGACCCCGGGGCTTAGGATTTTTTCAAAAAAATCTTTTTCTGCCGGTTCAGTTGTCGAGGGCTGATTTCTTTTCCTGTGATTAAAATCCTTCTGTTTCGACCGCCAAACCTCTCAGGGGATCATTTGCAACCGTTTGGCACCATTTTTGAGTGAATTGCCGAAAGTCAGATTTTTTATGAAATTGTGACCCCGGGGCTTAGGATTTTTTCAAAAAAATCTTTTTCTGCTGGTTCAGTTGTCGGGGGCTGATTACTTTTCCTGTGATAAAAAGCCTTCTGTTTCGACCGCCAAACCTTTCAGGGGAGCATTTGCAAACGTTTGGCACCATTTTTGAGTGAATTGCCGAAAGTCAGATTTTTTATGAAATTGTGACCCCGGGGCTTAGGATTTTTTCAAAAAAATCTTTTTCTGCCCGTGAAGTTGTCAAGGGCTGATTTCTTTTCCTGTGATAAAAAGCCTTCTGTTTCGACCGCCAAACCTCTCAGGGGAGCATTTGTAACCGTTTGGCACCATTTTTGAGTGAATTGCCGAAAGTCAGATTTTTTATGAAATTGTGACCCCGGGGCTTAGGATTTTTTCTAAAAATTCTTTTTCTGCCGGTGATGTTGTCGAGGGCTGATTTCTTTTCCTGTGATTAAATGCCTTCTGTTTCGATCGCCAAGCCTTTCAGGGGAGCATTTGCAACCGTTTGGCACCATTTTTGAGTGAATTGACGAAAGTCAGATTTTTTATGAAATTGTGACCCCGGGGCTTAGGAATTTTTCAAAAAAATATTTTTCTCCCGGTGAAGTTCTCGAGGGCTGATTTTTTTTCCCGTGATAAAAAGCCTTCTGTTTCGACCGCCAAACCTTTCAGGGGAGCATTTGCAAAAGTTTGGCACCATTTTTGAGTGAATTGCCGAAAGTCAGATTTTTTATGAAATTGTGACCCCGGGGCTTAGGATTTTTTCAAAAAAATCTTTTTCTGCCGGTTCAGTTGTCGAGGGCTGATTTCTTTTCCTGTGATTAAAATCCTTCTGTTTCGACCGCCAAACCTCTCAGGGGATCATTTGCAACCGTTTGGCACCATTTTTGAGTGAATTGCCGAAAGTCAGATTTTTTATGAAATTGTGACCCCGGGGCTTAGGATTTTTTCAAAAAAATCTTTTTCTGCCGGTTCAGTTGTCGGGGGCTGATTACTTTTCCTGTGATAAAAAGCCTTCTGTTTCGACCGCCAAACCTTTCAGGGGAGCATTTGCAAACGTTTGGCACCATTTTTGAGTGAATTGCCGAAAGTCAGATTTTTTATGAAATTGTGACCCCGGGGCTTAGGATTTTTTCAAAAAAATCTTTTTCTGCCCGTGAAGTTGTCAAGGGCTGATTTCTTTTCCTGTGATAAAAAGCCTTCTGTTTCGACCGCCAAACCTCTCAGGGGAGCATTTGTAACCGTTTGGCACCATTTTTGAGTGAATTGCCGAAAGTCAGATTTTTTATGAAATTGTGACCCCGGGGCTTAGGATTTTTTCTAAAAATTCTTTTTCTGCCGGTGATGTTGTCGAGGGCTGATTTCTTTTCCTGTGATTAAATGCCTTCTGTTTCGATCGCCAAGCCTTTCAGGGGAGCATTTGCAACCGTTTGGCACCATTTTTGAGTGAATTGCCGAAAGTCAGATTTTTTATGAAATTGTGACCCCGGGGCTTAGGAATTTTTCAAAAAAATATTTTTCTCCCGGTGAAGTTCTCGAGGGCTGATTTTTTTTCCCGTGATAAAAAGCCTTCTGTTTCGACCGCCAAACCTTTCAGGGGAGCATTTGCAAAAGTTTGGCACCATTTTTGAGTGAATTGCCGAAAGTCAGATTTTTTATGAAATTGTGACCCCGGGGCTTAGGATTTTTTCAAAAAAATCTTTTTCTGCCGGTGAAGTTGTCGGGGGCTGATTTCTTTTCCTGTGATAAAAAGCGTTCTGTTTCGACCGCCAAACCTCTCAGGGGAGCATTTGCAACCGTTTGGCACCATTTTTGAGTGAATTGACGAAAGTCAGATTTTTTATGAAATTGTGACCCCGGGGCTTAGGATTTTTTTAAAAAAATCTTTTTCTGCCGGTTCAGTTGTCGAGGGCTGATTTCTTTTCCTGTGATTAAAATCCTTCTGTTTCGACCGACAAACCTCTCAGGGGAGCATTTGCAAAAGGTTGGCACCATTTTTGAGTGAATTGCCGAAAGTCAGATTTTTTATGAAATTGTAACCCCGGGACTTAGGTTTTTTTTCAAAAAAATCTTTTTCTGCCGGTTCAGTTGTCGAGGGCTGATTTCTTTTCCTGTGATTAAAGTCCTTCTGTTTCGACCGCCCAACCTCTCAGGGGAGCATTTGCAAAAGTTTGGCACCATTTTTGAGTGAATTGCCGGAAGTCAGATTTTTTATGAAATTGTGACCCCGGGGCTTAGGATTTTTTCAAAAAAATCTTTTTCTGTCGGTGAAGTTGTCGAGGGCTGGTTTCTTTTCCTGTCATTAAAATCCTTCTGTTTCGACCGCCAAACCTCTCAGGGGAGCATTTGCAACCGTTTGGCACCATTTTTGGATGAATTGCCGAAAGTTAGATGTTTTATGAAATTGTGACCCCGGGGCTTAGGATTTTTTCAAAAAAATCTTTTTCTGCCGGTGAAGTTGTCGAGGGCTGATTTCTTTTCCTGTGATAAAAAGCGTTCTGTTTCGACCGCCAAACCTCTCAGGGGAGCATTTGCAACCGTTTGGCACCATTTTTGAGTGAATTGCCGAAAGTCAGATTTTTTATGAAATTGTGACCCCAGGGCTTAGGATTTTTTCAAAAAAATCTTTTACCGCCGGTGAAGTTGTCGGGGGCTGATTTCTTTTCCTGTGATAAAAAGCGTTCTGTTTCGACCGCCAAACCTCTCAGGGGAGCATTTGCAACCGTTTGGCACCATTTTTGAGTGAATTGCCGAAAGTCATGTTTTTTATGAAATTGTGACCCCGGGGCTTAGGATTTTTTCAAAAAAATCTTTTTCTCCTGGTTCAGTGGTCGGGGGCTGATTTCTTTTCCCGTGATTAAATGCCTTCTGTTTCGATCGCCAAACCTTTCAGGGGAGCATTTGCAACCGTTTGACACCATTTTTGAGTGAATTGCCGAAAGTCAGATTTTTTATGAAATTGTGACCAACGGGGCTTAGGATTTTTTCAAAAAAACTTTTTCTGCTGGTTCAGTTGTCGAGGGCTGATTTCTTTTCCTGTGATTAAAATCCTTCTGTTTCGACCGCCAAACCTCTCAGGGGAGCATTTGCAACCGTTTGGCACCATTTTTGAGTGAATTGCCAAAAGTCAGATTTTTTATGAAATTGTGACCCCGGGGCTTAGGATTTTTTCAAAAAAATCTTTTTCTGCCGGTGAAGTTGTCGGGGGCTGATTTCTTTTCCTGTGATAAAAAGCGTTCTGTTTCGACCGCCAAACCTCTCGGGGGAGCATTTGCAACCGTTTGGCACCATTTTTGAGTGAATTGCCGAAAGTCAGATTTTTTATGAAATTGTGACCCCGGGGCTTAGGATTTTTTCAAAAAAATCTTTTTCTGCAGGTTCAGTTGTTGAGGGCTGATTTCTTTTCCTGTGATTAAAATCCTTCTGTTTCGACCGCCAAACCTCTCAGGGGATCATTTGCAAAAGGTTGGCACCATTTTTGAGTGAATTGCCGAAAGTCAGATTTTTTATGAAATTGTGACCCCGGGGCTTAGGAATTTTCAAAAAAACTTTTTCTGCTGGTTCAGTTGTCGAGGGCTGATTTCTTTTCCTGTGATTAAAATCCTTCTGTTTCGACCGCCAAACCTCTCAGGGGAGCATTTGCAACCGTTTGGCACCATTTTTGAGTGAATTGCCGAAAGTCAGATTTTTTATGAAATTGTGACCCCGGGGCTTAGGATTTTTTCAAAAAAATCTTTCTCTGCCGGTTCAGTTGTCGAGGGCTGATTTCTTTTCCTGTGATTAAAATCCTTCTGTTTCGACCGCCAAACCTTTCTGGGGAGCATTTGCAAACGTTTGGCACCATTTTTGAGTGAATTGCCGAAAGTCAGATTTTATATGAAATTGTGACCCCGGGGCTTAGGATGTTTTCAAAAAAATCTTTTTCTGCCAGTGAAGTTGTCGGGGGCTGATTTCTTTTCCTGTGATAAAAAGCGTTCTGTTTCGACCGCCAAACCTCTCAGGGGAGCATTTGCAACCGTTTGGCACCATTTTTGAGTGAATTGCCGAAAGTCAGATTTTTTATGAAATTGTGACCCCGGGGCTTAGGATGTTTTCAAAAAAATCTTTTTCCGCCAGTGAAGTTGTCGGGGGCTGATTTCTTTTCCTGTGATAAAAAGCGTTCTGTATCGACTGCCAAACCTCTCAGGGGAGCATTTGCAACCGTTTGGCACCATTTTTGAGTGAATTGCCGAAAGTCAGATTTTTTATGAAATTGTGACCCCGGGGCTTAGGATTTTTTCAAAAAAACTTTTTCTGCTGGTTCAGTTGTCGAGGGCTGATTTCTTTTCCTGTGATTAAAATCCTTCTGTTTCGACCGCCAAACCTCTCAGGGGAGCATTTGCCACCGTTTGGCACCATTTTTGAGTGAATTGCCAAAAGTCAGATTTTTTATGAAATTGTGACCCCGGGGCTTAGGATTTTTTCAAAAAAATCTTTTTCTCCTGGTTCAGTTGTCGGGGGCTGATTTCTTTTCCCGTGATTAAATGCCTTCTGTTTCGATCGCCAAACCTTTCAGGGGAGCATTTGCAACCGTTTGACACCATTTTTGAGTGAATTGCCGAAAGTCAGATTTTTTATGAAATTGTGACCGCGGGGCTTAGGATTTTTTCAAAAAAACTTTTTCTGCTGGTTCAGTTGTCGAGGGCTGATTTCTTTTCCTGTGATTAAAATCCTTCTGTTTCGACCGCCAAACCTCTCAGGGGAGCATTTGCAACCGTTTGGCACCATTTTTGAGTGAATTGCCGAAAGTCAGATTTTTTATGAAATTGTGACCCCGGTGCTTAGGATTTTTTCAAAAAAATCTTTTTCTGCCGGTTAAGTTGTCGAGGGCTGATTTCTTTTCCTGTGATTAAAATCCTTCTGTTTCGACCGCGAAACCTTTCTGGGGAGCATTTGCAAAAGTTTGGCACCATTTTTGAGTGAATTGCCGAAAGTCAGATTTTTTATGAAATTGTGACCCCGGGGCTTAGGATTTTTTCAAAAAAATCTTTTTCTGCCGGTGAAGTTGTCGGGGGCTGATTTCTTTTCCTGTGATAAAAAGTGTTCTGTTTCGACCGCCAAACCTCTCAGGGGAGCATTTGCAACCGTTTGGCACCATTTTTGAGTGAATTGCCGAAAGTCAGATTTTTTTATGAAATTGTGACCCCGGGGCTTAGGATTTTTTCAAAAAAATCTTTTTCTGCAGGTTCAGTTGACGAGGGCTGATTTCTTTTCCTGTGATTAAAATCCTTCTGTTTCGACCGCCAAACCTCTCAGGGGATCATTTGCAAAAGGTTGGCACCATTTTTGAGTGAATTGCCGAAAGTCAGATTTTTTATGAAATTGTGACCCCGGGGCTTAGGATTTTTTCAAAAAAATCTTTTTCTCCTGGTTCAGTTGTCGGGGGCTGATTTCTTTTCCCGTGATTAAATGCCTTCTGTTTCGATCGCCAAACCTTTCAGGGGAGCATTTGCAACCGTTTGACACCATTTTTGAGTGAATTGCCGAAAGTCAGATTTTTTATGAAATTGTGACCCCGGGGCTTAGGATTTTTTCAAAAAAACTTTTTCTGCTGGTTCAGTTGTCGAGGGCTGATTTCTTTTCCTGTGATTAAAATCCTTCTGTTTCGACCGCCAAACCTCTCAGGGGATCATTTGCAAAAGGTTGGCACCATTTTTGAGTGAATTGCCAAAAGTCAGATTTTTTATGAAATTGTGACCCCGGGGCTTAGGATTTTTTCAAAAAAATCTTTTTCTGCCGGTGAAGTTGTCGGGGGCTGATTTCTTTTCCTGTGATAAAAAGCGTTCTGTTTCGACCGCCAAACCTCTCAGGGGAGCATTTGCAACCGTTTGGCACCATTTTTGAGTGAATTGCCGAAAGTCAGATTTTTTATGAAATTGTGACCCCGGGGCTTAGGATTTTTTCAAAAAAATCTTTTTCTGCAGGTTCAGTTGTCGAGGGCTGATTTCTTTTCCTGTGATTAAAATCCTTCTGTTTCGACCGCCAAACCTCTCAGGGGATCATTTGCAAAAGGTTGGCACCATTTTTGAGTGAATTGCCGAAAGTCAGATTTTTTATGAAATTGTGACCCCGGGGCTTAGGAATTTTCAAAAAAACTTTTTCTGCTGGTTCAGTTGTCGAGGGCTGATTTCTTTTCCTGTGATTAAAATCCTTCTGTTTCGACCGCCAAACCTCTCAGGGGAGCATTTGCAACCGTTTGGCACCATTTTTGAGTGAATTGCCGAAAGTCAGATTTTTTATGAAATTGTGACCCCGGGGCTTAGGATTTTTTCAAAAAAATCTTTCTCTGCCGGTTCAGTTGTCGAGGGCTGATTTCTTTTCCTGTGATTAAAATCCTTCTGTTTCGACCGCCAAACCTTTCTGGGGAGCATTTGCAAACGTTTGGCACCATTTTTGAGTGAATTGCCGAAAGTCAGATTTTTTATGAAATTGTGACCCCGGGGCTTAGGATTTTTTCAAAAAAATCTTTTTCTCCTGGTTCAGTTGTCGGGGGCTGATTTCTTTTCCCGTGATTAAATGCCTTCTGTTTCGATCGCCAAACCTTTCAGGGGAGCATTTGCAACCGTTTGACACCATTTTTGAGTGAATTGCCGAAAGTCAGATTTTTTATGAAATTGTGACCGCGGGGCTTAGGTTTTTTTCAAAAAAACTTTTTCTGCTGGTTCAGTTGTCGAGGGCTGATTTCTTTTCCTGTGATTAAAATCCTTCTGTTTCGACCGCCAAACCTCTCAGGGGAGCATTTGCAACCGTTTGGCACCATTTTTGAGTGAATTGCCGAAAGTCAGATTTTTTATGAAATTGTGACCCCGGTGCTTAGGATTTTTTCAAAAAAATCTTTTTCTGCCGGTTAAGTTGTCGAGGGCTGATTTCTTTTCCTGTGATTAAAATCCTTCTGTTTCGACCGCGAAACCTTTCTGGGGAGCATTTGCAAAAGTTTGGCACCATTTTTGAGTGAATTGCCGAAAGTCAGATTTTTTATGAAATTGTGACCCCGGGGCTTAGGATTTTTTCAAAAAAATCTTTTTCTGCCGGTGAAGTTGTCGGGGGCTGATTTCTTTTCCTGTGATAAAAAGTGTTCTGTTTCGACCGCCAAACCTCTCAGGGGAGCATTTGCAACCGTTTGGCACCATTTTTGAGTGAATTGCCGAAAGTCAGATTTTTTTATGAAATTGTGACCCCGGGGCTTAGGATTTTTTCAAAAAAATCTTTTTCTGCAGGTTCAGTTGACGAGGGCTGATTTCTTTTCCTGTGATTAAAATCCTTCTGTTTCGACCGCCAAACCTCTCAGGGGAGCATTTGCCACCGTTTGGCACCATTTTTGAGTGAATTGCCGAAAGTCAGATTTTTTATGAAATTGTGACCCCGGGGCTTAGGATTTTTTCAAAAAAATCTTTTTCTCCTGGTTCAGTTGTCGGGGGCTGATTTCTTTTCCCGTGATTAAATGCCTTCTGGTTCGATCGCCAAACCTTTCAGGGGAGCATTTGCAACCGTTTGACACCATTTTTGAGTGAATTGCCGAAAGTCAGATTTTTTATGAAATTGTGACCCCGGGGCTTAGGATTTTTTCAAAAAAACTTTTTCTGCTGGTTCAGTTGTCGAGGGCTGATTTCTTTTCCTGTGATTAAAATCCTTCTGTTTCGACCGCCAAACCTCTCAGGGGAGCATTTGCAACCGTTTGGCACCATTTTTGAGTGAATTGCCAAAAGTCAGATTTTTTATGAAATTGTGACCCCGGGGCTTAGGATTTTTTCAAAAAAATCTTTTTCTGCCGGTGAAGTTGTCGAGGGCTGGTTTCTTTTCCTGTCATTAAAATCCTTCTGTTTCGACCGCCAAACCTCTCAGGGGAGCATTTGCAACCGTTTGGCACCATTTTTGGATGAATTGCCGAAAGTCAGATGTTTTATGAAATTGTGACCCCGGGGCTTAGGATTTTTTCAAAAAAATCTTTTTCTGCCGGTGAAGTTGTCGAGGGCTGATTTCTTTTCCTGTGATAAAAAGCGTTCTGTTTCGACCGCCAAACCTCTCAGGGGAGCATTTGCAACCGTTTGGCACCATTTTTGAGTGAATTGCCGAAAGT
Source organism: Podarcis muralis (assembly GCF_964188315.1). Classification (NCBI taxonomy): domain Eukaryota; kingdom Metazoa; phylum Chordata; class Lepidosauria; order Squamata; family Lacertidae; genus Podarcis; species Podarcis muralis. Next base: position 79,260,327 of record NC_135662.1, read on the forward strand.
CAGATTTTTTATGAAATTGTGACCCCAGGGCTTAGGATTTTTTCAAAAAAATCTTTTACCGCCGGTGAAGTTGTCGGGGGCTGATTTCTTTTCCTGTGATAAAAAGCGTTCTGTTTCGACCGCCAAACCTCTCAGGGGAGCATTTGCAACCGTTTGGCACCATTTTTGAGTGAATTGCCGAAAGTCATGTTTTTTATGAAATTGTGACCCCGGGGCTTAGGATTTTTTCAAAAAAATCTTTTTCTCCTGGTTCAGTGGTCGGGGGCTGATTTCTTTTCCCGTGATTAAATGCCTTCTGTTTCGATCGCCAAACCTTTCAGGGGAGCATTTGCAACCGTTTGACACCATTTTTGAGTGAATTGCCGAAAGTCAGATTTTTTATGAAATTGTGACCCCGGGGCTTAGGATTTTTTCAAAAAAACTTTTTCTGCTGGTTCAGTTGTCGAGGGCTGATTTCTTTTCCTGTGATTAAAATCCTTCTGTTTCGACCGCCAAACCTCTCAGGGGAGCATTTGCAACCGTTTGGCACCATTTTTGAGTGAATTGCCAAAAGTCAGATTTTTTATGAAATTGTGACCCCGGGGCTTAGGATTTTTTCAAAAAAATCTTTTTCTGCCGGTGAAGTTGTCGGGGGCTGATTTCTTTTCCTGTGATAAAAAGCGTTCTGTTTCGACCGCCAAACCTCTCAGGGGAGCATTTGCAACCGTTTGGCACCATTTTTGAGTGAATTGCCGAAAGTCAGATTTTTTATGAAATTGTGACCCCGGGGCTTAGGATTTTTTCAAAAAAATCTTTTTCTGCAGGTTCAGTTGTCGAGGGCTGATTTCTTTTCCTGTGATTAAAATCCTTCTGTTTCGACCGCCAAACCTCTCAGGGGATCATTTGCAAAAGGTTGGCACCATTTTTGAGTGAATTGCCGAAAGTCAGATTTTTTATGAAATTGTGACCCCGGGGCTTAGGAATTTTCAAAAAAACTTTTTCTGCTGGTTCAGTTGTCGAGGGCTGATTTCTTTTCCTGTGATTAAAATCCTTCTGTTTCGACCGCCAAACCTCTCAGGGGAGCATTTGCAACCGTTTGGCACCATTTTTGAGTGAATTGCCGAAAGTCAGATTTTTTATGAAATTGTGACCCCGGGGCTTAGGATTTTTTCAAAAAAATCTTTCTCTGCCGGTTCAGTTGTCGAGGGCTGATTTCTTTTCCTGTGATTAAAATCCTTCTGTTTCGACCGCCAAACCTTTCTGGGGAGCATTTGCAAACGTTTGGCACCATTTTTGAGTGAATTGCCGAAAGTCAGATTTTATATGAAATTGTGACCCCGGGGCTTAGGATGTTTTCAAAAAAATCTTTTTCTGCCAGTGAAGTTGTCGGGGGCTGATTTCTTTTCCTGTGATAAAAAGCGTTCTGTTTCGACCGCCAAACCTCTCAGGGGAGCATTTGCAACCGTTTGGCACCATTTTTGAGTGAATTGCCGAAAGTCAGATTTTTTATGAAATTGTGACCCCGGGGCTTAGGATGTTTTCAAAAAAATCTTTTTCCGCCAGTGAAGTTGTCGGGGGCTGATTTCTTTTCCTGTGATAAAAAGCGTTCTGTATCGACTGCCAAACCTCTCAGGGGAGCATTTGCAACCGTTTGGCACCATTTTTGAGTGAATTGCCGAAAGTCAGATTTTTTATGAAATTGTGACCCCGGGGCTTAGGATTTTTTCAAAAAAACTTTTTCTGCTGGTTCAGTTGTCGAGGGCTGATTTCTTTTCCTGTGATTAAAATCCTTCTGTTTCGACCGCCAAACCTCTCAGGGGAGCATTTGCCACCGTTTGGCACCATTTTTGAGTGAATTGCCAAAAGTCAGATTTTTTATGAAATTGTGACCCCGGGGCTTAGGATTTTTTCAAAAAAATCTTTTTCTCCTGGTTCAGTTGTCGGGGGCTGATTTCTTTTCCCGTGATTAAATGCCTTCTGTTTCGATCGCCAAACCTTTCAGGGGAGCATTTGCAACCGTTTGACACCATTTTTGAGTGAATTGCCGAAAGTCAGATTTTTTATGAAATTGTGACCGCGGGGCTTAGGATTTTTTCAAAAAAACTTTTTCTGCTGGTTCAGTTGTCGAGGGCTGATTTCTTTTCCTGTGATTAAAATCCTTCTGTTTCGACCGCCAAACCTCTCAGGGGAGCATTTGCAACCGTTTGGCACCATTTTTGAGTGAATTGCCGAAAGTCAGATTTTTTATGAAATTGTGACCCCGGTGCTTAGGATTTTTTCAAAAAAATCTTTTTCTGCCGGTTAAGTTGTCGAGGGCTGATTTCTTTTCCTGTGATTAAAATCCTTCTGTTTCGACCGCGAAACCTTTCTGGGGAGCATTTGCAAAAGTTTGGCACCATTTTTGAGTGAATTGCCGAAAGTCAGATTTTTTATGAAATTGTGACCCCGGGGCTTAGGATTTTTTCAAAAAAATCTTTTTCTGCCGGTGAAGTTGTCGGGGGCTGATTTCTTTTCCTGTGATAAAAAGTGTTCTGTTTCGACCGCCAAACCTCTCAGGGGAGCATTTGCAACCGTTTGGCACCATTTTTGAGTGAATTGCCGAAAGTCAGATTTTTTTATGAAATTGTGACCCCGGGGCTTAGGATTTTTTCAAAAAAATCTTTTTCTGCAGGTTCAGTTGACGAGGGCTGATTTCTTTTCCTGTGATTAAAATCCTTCTGTTTCGACCGCCAAACCTCTCAGGGGATCATTTGCAAAAGGTTGGCACCATTTTTGAGTGAATTGCCGAAAGTCAGATTTTTTATGAAATTGTGACCCCGGGGCTTAGGATGTTTTCAAAAAAATCTTTTTCTGCCAGTGAAGTTGTCGGGGGCTGATTTCTTTTCCTGTGATAAAAAGCGTTCTGTTTCGACCGCCAAACCTCTCAGGGGAGCATTTGCAACCGTTTGGCACCATTTTTGAGTGAATTGCCGAAAGTCAGATTTTTTATGAAATTGTGACCCCAGGGCTTAGGATTTTTTCAAAAAAATCTTTTTCCGCCGGTGAAGTTGTCGGGGGCTGATTTCTTTTCCTGTGATAAAAAGCGTTCTGTTTCGACTGCCAAACCTCTCAGGGGAGCATTTGCAACCGTTTGGCACCATTTTTGAGTGAATTGCCGAAAGTCAGATTTTTTATGAAATTGTGACCCCGGGGTTTAGGATTTTTTCAAAAAAATCTTTTTCTCCTGGTTCAGTTGTCGGGGGCTGATTTCTTTTCCCGTGATTAAATGCCTTCTTTTTCGATCGCCAAACCTTTCAGGGGAGCATTTGCAACCGTTTGACACCATTTTTGAGTGAATTGCCGAAAGTCAGATTTTTTATGAAATTGTGACCCCGGGGCTTAGGATTTTTTCAAAAAAACTTTTTCTGCTGGTTCAGTTGTCGAGGGCTGATTTCTTTTCCTGTGATTAAAATCCTTCTGTTTCGACCGCCAAACCTCTCAGGGGAGCATTTGCAACCGTTTGGCACCATTTTTGAGTGAATTGCCGAAAGTCAGATTTTTTATGAAATTGTGACCCCGGGGCTTAGGATTTTTTCAAAAAAATCTTTTTCTGCAGGTTCAGTTGACGAGGGCTGATTTCTTTTCCTGTGATTAAAATCCTTCTGTTTCGACCGCCAAACCTCTCAGGTGATCATTTGCAAAAGGTTGGCACCATTTTTGAGTGAATTGCCGAAAGTCAGATTTTTTATGAAATTGTGACCCCGGGGCTTAGGATGTTTTCAAAAAAATCTTTTTCTGCCATTGAAGTTGTCGGGGGTTGATTTCTTTTCCTGTGATAAAAAGCGTTCTGTTTCGACCGCCAAACCTCTCAGGGGAGCATTTGCAACCGTTTGGCACCATTTTTGAGTGAATTGCCGAAAGTCAGATTTTTTATGAAATTGTGACCCCAGGGCTTAGGATTTTTTCAAAAAAATCTTTTTCTCCTGGTTCAGTTGTCGGGGGCTGATTTCTTTTCCCGTGATTAAATGCCTTCTGTTTCGATCGCCAAACCTTTCAGGGGAGCATTTGCAACCGTTTGACACCATTTTTGAGTGAATTGCCGAAAGTCAGATTTTTTATGAAATTGTGACCCCGGGGCTTAGGATTTTTTCAAAAAAACTTTTTCTGCTGGTTCAGTTGTCGAGGGCTGATTTCTTTTCCTGTGATTAAAATCCTTCTGTTTCGACCGCCAAACCTCTCAGGGGAGCATTTGCAACCGTTTGGCACCATTTTTGAGTGAATTGCCGAAAGTCAGATTTTTTATGAAATTGTGACCCCGGGGCTTAGGATTTTTTCAAATAAATCTTTTTCTGCAGGTTCAGTTGACGAGGGCTGATTTCTTTTCCTGTGATTAAAATCCTTCTGTTTCGACCGCCAAACCTCTCAGGTGATCATTTGCAAAAGGTTGGCACCATTTTTGAGTGAATTGCCGAAAGTCAGATTTTTTATGAAATTGTGACCCCGGGGCTTAGGATGTTTTCAAAAAAATCTTTTTCTGCCAGTGAAGTTGTCGGGGGCTGATTTCTTTTCCTGTGATAAAAAGCGTTCTGTTTCGACCGCCAAACCTCTCAGGGGAGCATTTGCAACCGTTTGGCACCATTTTTGAGTGAATTGCCGAAAGTCAGATTTTTTATGAAATTGTGACCCCAGGGCTTAGGATTTTTTCAAAAAAATCTTTTTCCGCCGGTGAAGTTGTCGGGGGCTGATTTCTTTTCCTGTGATAAAAAGCGTTCTGTTTCGACTGCCAAACCTCTCAGGGGAGCATTTGCAACCGTTTGGCACCATTTTTGAGTGAATTGCCGAAAGTCAGATTTTTTATGAAATTGTGACCCCGGGGTTTAGGATTTTTTCAAAAAAATCTTTTTCTCCTGGTTCAGTTGTCGGGGGCTGATTTCTTTTCCCGTGATTAAATGCCTTCTGTTTCGATCGCCAAACCTTTCAGGGGAGCATTTGCAACCGTTTGACACCATTTTTGAGTGAATTGCCGAAAGTCAGATTTTTTATGAAATTGTGACCCCGGGGCTTAGGATTTTTTCAAAAAAACTTTTTCTGCTGGTTCAGTTGTCGAGGGCTGATTTCTTTTCCTGTGATTAAAATCCTTCTGTTTCGACCGCCAAACCTCTCAGGGGAGCATTTGCAACCGTTTGGCACCATTTTTGAGTGAATTGCCGAAAGTCAGATTTTTTATGAAATTGTGACCCCGGGGCTTAGGATTTTTTCAAAAAAATCTTTTTCTGCCGGTTCAGTTGTCGAGGGCTGATTTCTTTTCCTTTGATTAAAATCCTTCTGTTTCGACCGTGACACCTTTCAGGGGAGCATTTGCAAAAGTTTGGCACCATTTTTGAGTGAATTGCCGAAAGTCAGATTTTTTATGAAATTGTGACCCCGGGGCTTAGGATTTTTTCAAAAAAATCTTTTTCTGCCCGTTCAGTTGTCGAGGGCTGATTTCTTTTCCTGTGATTAAAATCCTTCTGTTTTGACCGCCAAACCTCTCAGGGGAGCATTTGCCACCGTTTGGCACCATTTTTGAGTGAATTGCCGAAAGTCAGATTTTTTATGAAATTGTGACCCCGGGGCTTAGGATTTTTTCTAAAAAATCTTTTTCTGCCGGTGAAGTTGTCGAGGGCTGATTTCTTTTCCTGTGATTAAATGCCTTCTGTTTCGACCGCCAAACCTCTCAGGGGAGCATTTGCAACCGTTTGGCACCATTTTTGAGTGAATTGCCGAAAGTCAGATTTTTTATGAAATTGTGACCCCGGGGCTTAGGATTTTTTCAAAAAAATCTTTTTCTGCCGGTTCAGTTGTCGGGGGCTGATTTCTTTTCCCGTGATTAAATGCCTTCTGTTTCGATCGCCAAACCTTTCAGGGGAGCATTTGCAACCGTTTGACACCATTTTTGAGTGAATTGCCGAAAGTCAGATTTTTTATGAAATTGTGACCCCGGGGCTTAGGATTTTTTCAAAAAAACTTTTTCTGCTGGTTCAGTTGTCGAGGGCTGATTTCTTTTCCTGTGATTAAAATCCTTCTGTTTCGACCGCCAAACCTCTCAGGGGAGCATTTGCAACCGTTTGGCACCATTTTTGAGTGAATTGCCGAAAGTCAGATTTTTTATGAAATTGTGACCCCGGGGCTTAGGATTTTTTCAAAAAAATCTTTTTCTGCCGGTTAAGTTGTCGAGGGCTGATTTCTTTTCCTGTGATTAAAATCCTTCTGTTTCGACCGCGAAACCTCTCAGGGGAGCATTTGCAACCGTTTGGCACCATTTTTGAGTGAATTGCCGAAAGTCAGATTTTTTATGAAATTGTGACCCCGGTGCTTAGGATTTTTTCAAAAAAATCTTTTTCTGCCGGTTAAGTTGTCGAGGGCTGATTTCTTTTCCTGTGATTAAAATCCTTCTGTTTCGACCGCGAAACCTTTCTGGGGAGCATTTGCAAAAGTTTGGCACCATTTTTGAGTGAATTGCCGAAAGTCAGATTTTTTATGAAATTGTGACCCCGGGGCTTAGGATTTTTTCAAAAAAATCTTTTTCTGCCGGTGAAGTTGTCGGGGGCTGATTTCTTTTCCTGTGATAAAAAGTGTTCTGTTTCGACCGCCAAACCTCTCAGGGGAGCATTTGCAACCGTTTGGCACCATTTTTGAGTGAATTGCCGAAAGTCAGATTTTTTTATGAAATTGTGACCCCGGGGCTTAGGATTTTTTCAAAAAAATCTTTTTCTGCAGGTTCAGTTGACGAGGGCTGATTTCTTTTCCTGTGATTAAAATCCTTCTGTTTCGACCGCCAAACCTCTCAGGGGATCATTTGCAAAAGGTTGGCACCATTTTTGAGTGAATTGCCGAAAGTCAGATTTTTTATGAAATTGTGACCCCGGGGCTTAGTATTTTTTCAAAAAAACTTTTTCTGCCGGTTCAGTTGTCGAGGGCTGATTTCTTTTCCTGTTATAAAAAGCCTTCTGTTTCGACCGACAAACGTCTCAGGGGAGCATTTGCAACCGTTTGGCACCATTTTTGAGTGAATTGCCGAAAGTCAGATTTTTTATGAAATTGTGTCCCCGGGGCTTAGGATTTTTTCAAAAAAATCTTTTTCTGCCGGTTCAGTTGTCGGGGGCTGATTTCTTTTCCTGTAATAAAAAACCTTCTGTTTCGACCGTGAAACCTTTCAGGGGAGCATTTGCAAAAGTGTGGCACCATTTTTGAGTGAATTGCCGAAAGTCAGATTTTTTATGAAATTGTGACCCCGGGGCTTAGGATTTTTTCAAAAAAATCTTTTTCTGCTGGTTCAGTTGTCGGGGGCTGATTTCTTTTCCTGTGATTAAATGCCTTCTGTTTTGATCGCCAAACCTTTCAGGGGAGCATTTGCAAAAGTTTGGCAGCATTTTTGAGTGAATTGCCGAAAGTCAGATTTTTTATGAAATTGTGACCCCGGGGTTTAGGATTTCTTCAAAAAAATCTTTTTCTGCCGCTTCAGTTGTCGAGGGCTGATTTCTTTTCCTGTGATAAAAAGCCTTCTGTTTCGACCGCGAAACCTCTCAGGGGAGCATTTGCAAAAGTTTGGCACCATTTTTGATTGAATTGCCGGAAGTCAGTTTTTTTATGAAATTGTGACCCCGGGGCTTAGGATTTTTTCAAAAAAAACTTTTTCTGCCAGTTCAGAAGCCGAGGGTTGATTTCTTTTCCTGTGATAAAATGCCTTCTGTTTTGATCGCCAAACCTTTCAGGGGAGCATTTGCAAAAGTTTGGCACCAATTTTGAGTGAATTGCCGAAAGTCAGATTTTTTATGAAATTGTGACCCCGGGGCTTAGGATTTTTTCAAAAAAATCTTTTTCTGCCGGTGAAGTTGTCGAGGGCTGATTTCTTTTCCTGTGATTAAATGCCTTCTGTTTCGATCGCCAAACCTTTCAGGGGAGCATTTGCAACCGTTTGGCACCATTTTTGAGTGAATTGCCGAAAGTCAGTTTTTTTATGAAATTGTGACCCCGGGGCTTAGGATTTTTTTCAAAAAAAATCTTTTTCTGCCGGTGAAGTTGTCGAGGGCTGATTTCTTTTCCTGTGATAAAATGCCTTCTGTTTTGATCGCCAAACCTTTCAGGGGAGCATTTGCAAAAGTTTGGCACCAATTTTGAGTGAATTGCCGAAAGTCAGATTTTTTATGAAATTGTGACCCCGGGGCTTAGGATTTTTTCAAAAAAATCTTTTTCTGCCGGTGAAGTTGTCGAGGGCTGATTTCTTTTCCTGTGATTAAATGCCTTCTGTTTCGATCGCCAAACCTTTCAGGGGAGCATTTGCAACCGTTTGCCACCATTTTTGAGTGAATTGCCGAAAGTCAGATTTTTTATGAAATTGTGACCCCGGGGCTTAGGAATTTTTCAAAAAAATATTTTTCTGCCGGTTAAGTTGTCGAGGGCTGATTTCTTTTCCTGTGATTAAAATCCTTCTGTTTCGACCGCGAAACCTTTCTGGGGAGCATTTGCAAAAGTTTGGCACGATTTTTGAGTGAATTGCCGAAAGTCAGATTTTTTATGAAATTGTGACCCCGGGGCTTAGGATTTTTTGAAAAAAATCTTTTTCTGCCGGTGAAGTTGTCGGGGGCTGATTTCTTTTCCTGTGATTAAATGCCTTCTGTTTCGACCGCCAAACCTCTCAGGGGAGCATTTGCAACCGTTTGGCACCATTTTTGAGTGAATTGCCGAAAGTCAGATTTTTTATGAAATTGTGACCCCGGGGCTTAGGATTTTTTTCAAAAAAAATCTTTTTCTGCCGGTGAAGTTGTCGAGGGCTGATTTCTTTTCCTGTGATTAAAATCCTTCTGTTTCGACCGCCAAACCTCTCAGGGGAACATTTGCAACCGTTTGGCACCATTTTTGAGTGAATTGCCGAAAGTCAGATATTTTATGAAATTGTGACCCCGGGGCTTAGGATTTTTTCAAAAAAATCTTTTTCTTCCTCTTAAGTTGTCGAGGGCTGATTTCTTTTCCTGTGATAAAAAGCCTTCTGTTTCGACCGCGAAACCTTTCAGGGGAGCATTTGCAACCGTTTGGCACCATTTTTGAATGAATTGCCAAAGTCAGATTTTTTATGAAATTGTGACCCCGGGGCTTAGGATTTTTTCAAAAAAATCTTTTTCTGCCGGTGAAGTTGTCGAGGGCTGATTTCTTTTCCTGTGATAAAAAGCCTTCTATTTCGACCGCCAAACCTTTCAGGGGAGCATTTGCAACCGTTTGGCACCATTTTTGAGTGAATTGCCGAAAGTCAGATTTTTTATGAAATTGTGACCCCGGGGCTTAGGATTTTTTCAAAAAAATATTTTTCTGCCAGTGAAGTTGTCGAGGGCTGATTTTTTTTCCTGTGATTAAATGCCTTCTGTTTCGATCACCAAACCTTTCAGGGGAGCATTTGCAACCGTTTGGCACCATTTTTTAGTGAATTGCCGAAAGTCAGATTTTTTATGAAATTGTGACCCCGGGGCTTAGGATTTTTTTCAAAAAAAATCTTTTTCTGCCGGTGAAGTTGTCGAGGGCTGATTTCTTTTCCTGTGATTAAAATCCTTCTGTTTCGACCGCCCAACCTCTCAGGGGAACATTTGCAACCGTTTGGCACCATTTTTGAGTGAATTGCCGAAAGTCAGATTTTTTATGAAATTGTGACCCCGGGGCTTAGGATTTTTTCAAAAAAATCTTTTTCTTCCTCTTAAGTTGTCGAGGGCTGATTTCTTTTCCTGTGATAAAAAGCCTTCTGTTTCGACCGCGAAACCTTTCAGGGGAGCATTTGCAACCGTTTGGCACCATTTTTGAATGAATTGCCAAAGTCAGATTTTTTATGAAATTGTGACCCCGGGGCTTAGGATTTTTTCAAAAAAATCTTTTTCTGCCGGTGAAGTTGTCGAGGGCTGATTTCTTTTCCTGTGATAAAAAGCCTTCTATTTCGACCGCCAAACCTTTCAGGGGAGCATTTGCAACCGTTTGGCACCATTTTTGAGTGAATTGCCGAAAGTCAGATTTTTTATGAAATTGTGACCCCGGGGCTTAGGATTTTTTCAAAAAAATATTTTTCTGCCAGTGAAGTTGTCGAGGGCTGATTTTTTTTCCTGTGATTAAATGCCTTCTGTTTCGATCACCAAACCTTTCAGGGGAGCATTTGCAACCGTTTGGCACCATTTTTGAGTGAATTGCCGAAAGTCAGATTTTTTATGAAATTGTTACCCCGGGGCTTAGGGATTTTTTCAAAAAAATCTTTTTCTGCTGGTGAAGTTGTCGAGGGCTGATTTCTTCTCCTGTGATTAAAATCCTTCAGTTTCGACCGCCAAACATTTTAGGGGAGCATTTCCAAAAGTTTGGCACCATTTTTGAGTGAATTGCTGAAAGTCAGATTTTTTATGAAATTGTGACCCCGGGGCTTAGGGATTTTTTCAAAAAAATCTTTTTCTTCCTCTTATGTTGTCGAGGGCTGATTTCTTTTCCTGTGATAAAAAGCCTTCTGTTTCGACCGCGAAACCTTTCAGGGGAGCATTTGTAAAAGTTTGGCACCATTTTTGAGTGAATTGCCAAAGTCAGATTTTTTATGAAATTGTGACCCCGGGGCTTAGGATTTTTTCAAAAAAATCTTTTTCTGCCGGTGAAGTTGTCGAGGGCTGATTTCGTTTCCTGTGATAAAAAGCCTCCTATTTCGACCGCCAAACCTTTCAGGGGAGCATTTGCAACCGTTTGGCACCATTTTTGAGTGAATTGCCGAAAGTCAGATTTTTTATGAAATTGTGACCCCGGGGCTTAGGATTTTTTCAAAAAAATCTTTTTCTGCTGGTGAAGTTGTCGAGGGCTGATTTCTTTTCCTGTGATTAAAATCCTTCAGTTTCGACCGCCAAACCTTTTAGGGGAGCATTTGCAAAAGTTTGGCACCATTTTTGAGTGAATTGCCGAAAGGCTGATTTTTTATGAAATTGTGACCCCGGGGCTTAGGATTTTTTCCAACAAATCTTTTTCTGCCGGTTCAGTTGTCGAGGGCTGATTTCTTTTCCTTTGATTAAAATCCTTCTGTTTCGACCGTGACACCTTTCAGGGGAGCATTTGCAAAAGGTTGGCACCATTTTTGAGTGAATTGCCGAAAGTCAGATTTTTTATGAAATTGTGACTCCAGGGCTTAGGATTTTTTCAAAAAAATCTTTTTCTGCCGGTGAAGTTGTCGGGGGTTGATTTCTTTTCCTGTGATTAAATGCCTTCTGGTTCGATCGCCAAACCTTTCAGGGGAGCATTTGCAACCGTTAGGCACCATTTTTGAGTGAATTGCCGAAAGTCAGATTTTTTATGAAATTGTGACCCCGGGGCTTAGGATTTTTTCAAAAAAATATTTTTCTGCCGGTTCAGTTGTCGAGGGCTGATTTCATTTCCTGTGATTAAAATCCTTCTGTTTCAACTGCCATACCTCTCATGGGAGCATTTGCAACCGTTTGGCACCATTTTTGAGTGAATTGCCGAAAGTCAGATTTTTTATGAAATTGTGACCCCGGGGTTTAGGATTTTTTCAAAAAAATATTTACTGCCGGTGAAGTTGTCGGGGGCTGATTTCTTTTCCTGTGATAAAAAGCGTTCTGTTTCGACCGCCAAACCTCTCAGGGGAGCATTTGCAAAGGTTTGGCACCATTTTTGAGTGAATTGCCGAAAGTCAGATTTTTTATGAAATTGTGACCCCGGGGCTTAGGATTTTTTGAAAAAAATCTTTTTCTGCCGGTTCAGTTGTCGAGGGCTGATTTCTTTTCCTGTGATTAAAATCCTTCTGTTTCGACCGCGAAACCTTTCAGGGGAGCATTTGCAAAGGTTTGGCACCATTTTTGAGTGAATTGCCGAAAGTCAGATTTTTTATGAAATTGTGACCCTGGGGCTTAGGATTTTTTCAAAAAAATCTTTTTCTGCCGGTTCAGTTGTCGGGGGCTGATTTCTTTTCCCGTGATTAAATGCCTTCTGTTTCGACCGCCAAACCTTTCAGGGGAGCATTTGCAACCGTTTGGCACCATTTTTGAGTGAATTGCCGAAAGTCAGATTTTTTATGAAATTGTGACCCCGGGGCTTAGGATTTTTTCAAAAAAATCTTTTTCTGCTGGTTCAGTTGTCGGCGGCTGATTTCTTTTCCCGTGATTAAATGCCTTCTGTTTCGATCGCCAAACCTTTCAGGGGAGCATTTGCAACCGTTTGACACCATTTTTGAGTGAATTGCCGAAAGTCAGATTTTTTATGAAATTGTGACCCCGGGGCTTAGGATTTTTCCAAAAAAATCTTTTTCTGCCGGTGAAGTTGTCGAGGGCTGATTTCTTTTCCTGTGATTAAATGCCTTCGGTTTCGACCGCCAAACCTTTCAGGGGAGCATTTGCAAAAGTTTGGCACCATTTTTGAGTGAATTGCCGAAAGTCAGATTTTTTATGAAATTGTGACCCCGGGGCTTAGGATTTTTTCAAAAAAATCTTTTTCTGCCGCTTCAGTTGTCGAGGGCTGATTTCTTTTCCTGTGATAAAAAGCCTTCTGTTTCGACCGCGAAACCTTTCAGGGGAGCATTTGCAAAAGTTTGGCACCATTTTTGAGTGAATTGCAGAAAGTCAGATTTTTTATGAAATTGTGACCCCGGGGTTTAGGATTTTTTCAAAAAAATCTTTTTCTGCCGGTTCAGTTGTCGAGGGCTGATTGCTTTTCCTGTGATTAAAATCCTTCTGTTTCGACCGCCAAACCTCTCAGGGGAGCATTTGCAAAAGTTTGGCAGCATTTTTGAGTGAATTGCCGAAAGTCAGATTTTTTATGAAATTGTGACCCCGGGGCTTAGGATTTTTTCCAAAAAATCTTTTTCTGCCGGTGAAGTTGTCGAGGGCTGATTTCTTTTCTTGTGATTAAATGCCTTCTGTTTCGATCGCCAAACCTTTCAGGGGAGCATTTGGAACCGTTTGGCACCATTTTTGAGTGAATTGCCAAAAGTCAGATTTTTTATGAAATTGTGACCCCGGGGCTTAGGATTTTTTCAAAAAAATCTTTTTCTGCCGGTGAAGTTGTCGAGGGCTGATTTCTTTTCCTGTGATTAAAATCCTTCTGTTTCGACCGCCAAACCTCTCAGGGGAGCATTTGCAACCGTTTGGCACCATTTTTGAGTGAATTGCCGAAAGTCAGATTTTTTATGAAATTGTGACCCCGGGGCTTAGGATTTTTTCAATAAAATCTTTTTCTGCCGGTGAAGTTGTCGAGAGCTGATTTCTTTTCCTGTGATAAAAAGCCTTCTGTTTCGACCGCCAAACCTTTCAGGGGAGCATTTGCAAAAGTTTGGCACCATTTTTGAGTGAATTGTCGAAAGTCAGATTTTTTATGAAATTGTGACCCCGGGGCTTAGGATTTTTTCAAAAAAACTTTTTCTGCTGGTTCAGTTGTCGAGGGCTGATTTCTTTTCCTGTGATTAAAATCCTTCTGTTTCGACCGCCAAACCTCTCAGGGGAGCATTTGCAACCGTTTGGCACCATTTTTGAGTGAATTGCCGAAAGTCAGATTTTTTATGAAATTGTGACCCCGGGGCTTAGGATTTTTTCAAAAAAATCTTTTTCTGCCGGGGAAGTTGTCGAGGGCTCATTTCTTTTTCTGTGATAAAAAGCCTTCTGTTTCGACCGCCAAACCTCTCAGGGGAGCATTTGCAAATGTTTGGCACCAATTTTGAGTGAATTGCCGAAAGTCAGATTTTTTATGAAATTGTGACCCCGGGGCTTAGGATTTTTTCAAAAAAATCTTTTTCTGCCGGTGAAGTTGTCGAGGGCTGATTTCTTTTCCTGTGATTAAATGCCTTCTGTTTCGATCGCCAAACCTTTCAGGGGAGCATTTGCAAAAGTTTGGCAGCATTTTTGAGTGAATTGCCGAAAGTCAGATTTTTTATGAAATTGTGACCCCGGGGCTTAGGATTTTTTCAATAAAATCTTTTTCTGCCGGTGAAGTTGTCGAGAGCTGATTTCTTTTCCTGTGATTAAAATCCTTCTATTTCGACCGCCAAACCTTTCAGGGGAGCATTTGCAAAGGTTTGGCACCATTTTTGAGTGAATTGCCGAAAGTCAGATTTTTTATGAAATTGTGACCCCGGGGCTTAGGATTTCTTCAAAAAAATCTTTTTCTGCCGCTTCAGTTGTCGAGGGCTGATTTCTTTTCCTGTGATAAAAAGCCTTCTGTTTCGACCGCGAAACCTCTCAGGGGAGCATTTGCAAAAGTTTGGCACCATTTTTGATTGAATTGCCGGAAGTCAGTTTTTTTATGAAATTGTGACCCCGGGGCTTAGGATTTTTTCAAAAAAAACTTTTTCTGCCAGTTCAGAAGTCGAGGGTTGATTTCTTTTCCTGTGATAAAATGCCTTCTGTTTTGATCGCCAAACCTTTCAGGGGAGCATTTGCAAAAGTTTGGCACCAATTTTGAGTGAATTGCCGAAAGTCAGATTTTTTATGAAATTGTGACCCCGGGGCTTAGGATTTTTTCAAAAAAATCTTTTTCTGCCGGTGAAGTTGTCGAGGGCTGATTTCTTTTCCTGTGATTAAATGCCTTCTGTTTCGATCGCCAAACCTTTCAGGGGAGCATTTGCAACCGTTTGGCACCATTTTTGAGTGAATTGCCGAAAGTCAGTTTTTTTATGAAATTGTGACCCCGGGGCTTAGGATTTTTTTCAAAAAAAATCTTTTTCTGCCGGTGAAGTTGTCGAGGGCTGATTTCTTTTCCTGTGATAAAATGCCTTCTGTTTTGATCGCCAAACCTTTCAGGGGAGCATTTGCAAAAGTTTGGCACCAATTTTGAGTGAATTGCCGAAAGTCAGATTTTTTATGAAATTGTGACCCCGGGGCTTAGGATTTTTTCAAAAAAATCTTTTTCTGCCGGTGAAGTTGTCGAGGGCTGATTTCTTTTCCTGTGATTAAATGCCTTCTGTTTCGATCGCCAAACCTTTCAGGGGAGCATTTGCAACCGTTTGCCACCATTTTTGAGTGAATTGCCGAAAGTCAGATTTTTTATGAAATTGTGACCCCGGGGCTTAGGAATTTTTCAAAAAAATATTTTTCTGCCGGTTAAGTTGTCGAGGGCTGATTTCTTTTCCTGTGATTAAAATCCTTCTGTTTCGACCGCGAAACCTTTCTGGGGAGCATTTGCAAAAGTTTGGCACGATTTTTGAGTGAATTGCCGAAAGTCAGATTTTTTATGAAATTGTGACCCCGGGGCTTAGGATTTTTTGAAAAAAATCTTTTTCTGCCGGTGAAGTTGTCGGGGGCTGATTTCTTTTCCTGTGATAAAAAGCGTTCTGTTTCGACCGCCAAACCTCTCAGGGGAGCATTTGCAACCGTTTGGCACCATTTTTGAGTGAATTGCCAAAAGTCAGATTTTTTATGAAATTGTGACCCCGGGGCTTAGGATTTTTTTCAAAAAAAATCTTTTTCTGCCGGTGAAGTTGTCGAGGGCTGATTTCTTTTCCTGTGATTAAAATCCTTCGGTTTCGACCGCCAAACCTCTCAGGGGAACATTTGCAACCGTTTGGCACCATTTTTGAGTGAATTGCCGAAAGTCAGATATTTTATGAAATTGTGACCCCGGGGCTTAGGATTTTTTCAAAAAAATCTTTTTCTTCCTCTTAAGTTGTCGAGGGCTGATTTCTTTTCCTGTGATAAAAAGCCTTCTGTTTCGACCGCGAAACCTTTCAGGGGAGCATTTGCAACCGTTTGGCACCATTTTTGAATGAATTGCCAAAGTCAGATTTTTTATGAAATTGTGACCCCGGGGCTTAGGATTTTTTCAAAAAAATCTTTTTCTGCCGGTGAAGTTGTCGAGGGCTGATTTCTTTTCCTGTGATAAAAAGCCTTCTATTTCGACCGCCAAACCTTTCAGGGGAGCATTTGCAACCGTTTGGCACCATTTTTGAGTGAATTGCCGAAAGTCAGATTTTTTATGAAATTGTGACCCCGGGGCTTAGGATTTTTTCAAAAAAATATTTTTCTGCCAGTGAAGTTGTCGAGGGCTGATTTTTTTTCCTGTGATTAAATGCCTTCTGTTTCGATCACCAAACCTTTCAGGGGAGCATTTGCAACCGTTTGGCACCATTTTTGAGTGAATTGCCGAAAGTCAGATTTTTTATGAAATTGTGACCCCGGGGCTTAGGATTTTTTTCAAAAAAAATCTTTTTCTGCCGGTGAAGTTGTCGAGGGCTGATTTCTTTTCCTGTGATTAAAATCCTTCTGTTTCGACCGCCCAACCTCTCAGGGGAACATTTGCAACCGTTTGGCACCATTTTTGAGTGAATTGCCGAAAGTCAGATTTTTTATGAAATTGTGACCCCGGGGCTTAGGATTTTTTCAAAAAAATCTTTTTCTTCCTCTTAAGTTGTCGAGGGCTGATTTCTTTTCCTGTGATAAAAAGCCTTCTGTTTCGACCGCGAAACCTTTCAGGGGAGCATTTGCAACCGTTTGGCACCATTTTTGAATGAATTGCCAAAGTCAGATTTTTTATGAAATTGTGACCCCGGGGCTTAGGATTTTTTCAAAAAAATCTTTTTCTGCCGGTGAAGTTGTCGAGGGCTGATTTCTTTTCCTGTGATAAAAAGCCTTCTATTTCGACCGCCAAACCTTTCAGGGGAGCATTTGCAACCGTTTGGCACCATTTTTGAGTGAATTGCCGAAAGTCAGATTTTTTATGAAATTGTGACCCCGGGGCTTAGGATTTTTTCAAAAAAATATTTTTCTGCCAGTGAAGTTGTCGAGGGCTGATTTTTTTTCCTGTGATTAAATGCCTTCTGTTTCGACCGCGAAACCTTTCAGGGGAGCATTTGCAACCGTTTGGCACCATTTTTGAATGAATTCCCAAAGTCAGATTTTTTATGAAATTGTGACCCCGGGGCTTAGGATTTTTTCAAAAAAATCTTTTTCTGCCGGTGAAGTTGTCGAGGGCTGATTTCTTTTCCTGTGATAAAAAGCCTTCTATTTCGACCGCCAAACCTTTCAGGGGAGCATTTGCAACCGTTTGACACCATTTTTGAGTGAATTGCCGAAAGTCAGATTTTTTATGAAATTGTGACCCCGGGGCTTAGGATTTTTTCAAAAAAATATTTTTCTGCCAGTGAAGTTGTCGAGGGGTGATTTTTTTCCCTGTGATTAAATGCCTTCTGTTTCGATCACCAAACCTTTCAGGGGAGCATTTGCAACCGTTTGGCACCATTTTTGAGTGAATTGCCGAAAGTCAGATTTTTTATGAAATTGTTACCCCGGGGCTTAGGGATTTTTTCAAAAAAATCTTTTTCTGCTGGTGAAGTTGTCGAGGGCTGATTTCTTCTCCTGTGATTAAAATCCTTCAGTTTCGACCGCCAAACATTTTAGGGGAGCATTTCCAAAAGTTTGGCACCATTTTTGAGTGAATTGCTGAAAGTCAGATTTTTTATGAAATTGTGACCCCGGGGCTTAGGGATTTTTTCAAAAAAATCTTTTTCTTCCTCTTAAGTTGTCGAGGGCTGATTTCTTTTCCTGTGATAAAAAGCCTTCTGTTTCGACCGCGAAACCTTTCAGGGGAGCATTTGTAAAAGTTTGGCACCATTTTTGAGTGAATTGCCAAAGTCAGATTTTTTATGAAATTGTGACCCCGGGGCTTAGGATTTTTTCAAAAAAATCTTTTTCTGCCGGTGAAGTTGTCGAGGGCTGATTTCGTTTCCTGTGATAAAAAGCCTCCTATTTCGACCGCCAAACCTTTCAGGGGAGCATTTGCAACCGTTTGGCACCATTTTTGAGTGAATTGCCGAAAGTCAGATTTTTTATGAAATTGTGACCCCGGGGCTTAGGATTTTTTCAAAAAAATCTTTTTCTGCTGGTGAAGTTGTCGAGGGCTGATTTCTTTTCCTGTGATTAAAATCCTTCAGTTTCGACCGCCAAACCTTTTAGGGGAGCATTTGCAAAAGTTTGGCACCATTTTTGAGTGAATTGCCGAAAGGCTGATTTTTTATGAAATTGTGACCCCGGGGCTTAGGATTTTTTCAAAAAAATCTTTTTCTGCCGGTTCAGTTGTCGAGGGCTGATTTCTTTTCCTGTGATTAAAATCCTTCTGTTTCGACCGCCCAACCTCTCAGGGGAACATTTGCAACCGTTTGGCACCATTTTTGAGTGAATTGCCGAAAGTCAGATTTTTTATGAAATTGTGACCCCGGGGCTTAGGATTTTTTCAAAAAAATCTTTTTCTTCCTCTTAAGTTGTCGAGGGCTGATTTCTTTTCCTGTGATAAAAAGCCTTCTGTTTCGACCGCGAAACCTTTCAGGGGAGCATTTGCAACCGTTTGGCACCATTTTTGAATGAATTCCCAAAGTCAGATTTTTTATGAAATTGTGACCCCGGGGCTTAGTATTTTTTCAAAAAAATCTTTTTCTGCCGGTGAAGTTGTCGAGGGCTGATTTCTTTTCCTGTGATAAAAAGCCTTCTATTTTGACCGCCAAACCTTTCAGGGGAGCATTTGCAACCGTTTGGCACCATTTTTGAGTGAATTGCCGAAAGTCAGATTTTTTATGAAATTGTGACCCCGGGGCTTAGGATTTTTTCAAAAAAATATTTTTCTGCCAGTGAAGTTGTCGAGGGCTGATTTTTTTCCCTGTGATTAAATGCCTTCTGTTTCGATCACCAAACCTTTCAGGGGAGCATTTGCAACCGTTTGGCACCATTTTTGAGTGAATTGCCGAAAGTCAGATTTTTTATGAAATTGTGACCCCGGGGCTTAGGGATTTTTTCAAAAAAATCTTTTTCTGCTGGTGAAGTTGACGAGGGCTGATTTCTTCTCCTGTGATTAAAATCCTTCAGTTTCGACCGCCAAACATTTTAGGGGAGCATTTCCAAAAGTTTGGCACCATTTTTGAGTGAATTGCCGAAAGTCTGATTTTTTATGAAATTGTGACCCCGGGGCTTAGGATTTTTTCAAAAAAATCTTTTTCTGCTGGTTCAGTTGTCGAGGGCTGATTTCTTTTCCTGTGATTAAAATCCTTCTGTTTCGACCGCCAAACCTCTCAGGGGAGCATTTGCAACCGTTTGGCACCATTTTTGAGTGAATTGCTGAAAGTCAGATTTTTTATGAAATTGTGACCCCGGGGCTTAGGGATTTTTTCAAAAAAATCTTTTTCTTCCTCTTAAGTTGTCGAGGGCTGATTTCTTTTCCTGTGATAAAAAGCCTTCTGTTTCGACCGCGAAACCTTTCAGGGGAGCATTTGTAAAAGTTTGGCACCATTTTTGAGTGAATTGCCAAAGTCAGATTTTTTATGAAATTGTGACCCCGGGGCTTAGGATTTTTTCAAAAAAATCTTTTTCTGCCGGTGAAGTTGTCGAGGGCTGATTTCGTTTCCTGTGATAAAAAGCCTCCTATTTCGACTGCCAAACCTTTCAGGGGAGCATTTGCAACCGTTTGGCACCATTTTTGAGTGAATTGCCGAAAGTCAGATTTTTTATGAAATTGTGACCCTGGGGCTTAGGACTTTTTCAAAAAAATATTTTTCTGCCAGTGAAGTTGTCGAGGGCTGATTTCTTTTCCTGTGATTAAATGCCTTCTGTTTCGATCGCCAAACCTTTCAGCGGAGCATGTGCAACCGTTTGGCACCATTTTTGAGTGAATTGCCGAAAATCAGATTTTTTATGAAATTGTGACCCCGGGGCTTAGGATTTTTTCAAAAAAATCTTTTTCTGCTGGTGAAGTTGTTGAGGGCTGATTTCTTCTCCTGTGATTAAAATCCTTCAGTTTCGACCGCCAAACCTTTTAGGGGAGCATTTGCAAAAGTTTGGCACCATTTTTGAGTGAATTGCCGAAAGTCAGATTTTTTATGAAATTGTGACCCCGGGGGTTAGGATTTTTTCAAAAAAATCTTTTCCTGCCGGTTCAGTTGTCGAGGGCTGATTTCTTTTCCTGTGATTAAAATCCTTCTGTTTCGACCGCCAAACCTCTCAGGGGAGCATTTGCAACCGTTTGGCACCATTTTTGAGTGAATTGCCGAAAGTCTGATTTTTTATGAAATTGTGACCCCGGGGCTTAGGATTTTTTCAAAAAAATCTTTTTCTGCCAGTGAAGTTGTTGAGGGCTGATTTCTTTTCCTGTTATTGAATGCCTTCTGTTTCGATCGCCAAACC
Source organism: Podarcis muralis (assembly GCF_964188315.1). NCBI lineage: Eukaryota > Metazoa > Chordata > Lepidosauria > Squamata > Lacertidae > Podarcis > Podarcis muralis. The sequence continues at coordinate 79,280,435 of NC_135662.1, forward strand.
TTTCAGGGGAGCATTTGGAACCGTTTGGCACCATTTTTGAGTGAATTGCCGAAAGTCAGATTTTTTATGAAATTGTGACCCCGGGGCTTAGGGACTTTTTCAAAAAAATCTTTTTCTTCCTCTTAAGTTGTCGAGGGCTGATTTCTTTTCCTGTGATAAAAAGCCTTCTGTTTCGACCGCGAAACCTTTCAGGGGAGCATTTGTAAAAGTTTGGCACCATTTTTGAGTGAATTGCCGAAAGTCTGATTTTTTATGAAATTGTGACCCCGGGGCTTAGGATTTTTTCAAAAAAATCTTTTTCTGCCGGTGAAGTTGTCGAGGGCTGATTTCGTTTCCTGTGATAAAAAGCCTCCTATTTCGACCGCCAAACCTTTCAGGGGAGCATTTGCAACCGTTTGGCACCATTTTTGAGTGAATTGCCGAAAGTCAGATTTTTTATGAAATTGTGACCCCGGGGGTTAGGATTTTTTCAAAAAAATATTTTTCTGCCAGTGAAGTTGTCGAGGGCTGATTTCTTTTCCTGTGATTAAATGCCTTCAGTTTCGACCGCCAAACCTTTTAGGGGAGCATTTGCAAAACTTTGGCACCATTTTTGAGTGAATTGCCGAAAGTCAGATTTTTTATGAAATTGTGACCCCGGAGCTTGGGATTTTTTCAAAAAAATCTTTTCCTGCCGGTTCAGTTGTCGAGGGCTGGTTTCTTTTCCTGTGATTAAAATCCTTCTGTTTCGACCGCCAAACCTCTCAGGGGAGCATTTGCAACCGTTTGGCACCATTTCTGAGTGAATTGCCGAAAGTCTGATTTTTTATGAAATTGTGACCCCGGGGCTTAGGATTTTTTCAAAAAAATCTTTTTCTGCCGGTGAAGTTGTCGAGGGCTGATTTCTTTTCCTGTGATAAAAATCCTTCAGTTTCGACCGCCAAACATTTTAGGGAAGCATTTGCAAAAGTTTGGCACCATTTTTGAGTGAATTGCCGAAAGTCTGATTTTTTATGAAATTGTGACCCCGGGCCTTAGGATTTTTTCAAAAAAATCTTTTTCTGCCGGTGAAGTTGTCGAGGGCTGATTTCTTTTCCTGTGATTAAATGCCTTCTGTTTCGATCACCAAGCCTTTCAGGGGAGCATTTGCAACCGTTTGGCACCATTTTTGAGTGAATTGCCTAAAGTCAGATTTTTTATGAAATTGTGACCCCGGGGGTTAAGATTTTTTCAAAAAAATCTTTTCCTGCCGGTTCAGTTGTCGAGGGCTGGTTTCTTTTCCTGTGATTAAAATCTTTCTGTTTCGACCGCCAAACCTCTCAGGGGAGCATTTGCAACCGTTTGGCACCATTTTTGAGTGAATTGCCAAAAGTCAGATTTTTTATGAAATTGTGACCCCGGGGCTTAGGATTTTTTCAAAAAAATCTTTTTCTGCCGGTGAAGTTGTCGAGGGCTGATTTCTTTTCCTGTGATAAAAAGCCTTCTGTTTCGACAGCCAAACCTTTCAGGGGAGCATTTGCAAAGGTTTGGCACCATTTTTGAGTGAATTGCTGAAAGTCAGATTTTTTATGAAATTGTGATCCCGGAGCTTGGGATTTTTTCAAAAAAATCTTTTTCTGCCGGTTCAGTTGTCGAGGGCTGATTTCTTTTCCTGTGATTAAAATCCTTCTGTTTCGACCGCCAAACCTCTCAGGGGAGCATTTGCAACCGTTTGGCACCATTTTTGAGTGAATTGCCGAAAGTCTGATTTTTTATGAAATTGTGACCCCGGGGCTTAGGATTTTTTCAAAAAAATCTTTTTCTGCCGGTGAAGTTGTCGAGGGCTGATTTCTTTTCCTGTGATAAAAATCCTTCAGTTTCGACCGCCAAACATTTTAGGGAAGCATTTGCAAAAGTTTGGCACCATTTTTGAGTGAATTGCCGAAAGTCTGATTTTTTATGAAATTGTGACCCCGGGCCTTAGGATTTTTTCAAAAAAATCTTTTTCTGCCGGTTCAGTTGTCGAGGGCTGATTTCTTTTCCTGTGATTAAAATCCTTCTGTTTCGACCGCCCAACCTCTCAGGGGAACATTTGCAACCGTTTGGCACCATTTTTGAGTGAATTGCCGAAAGTCAGATTTTTTATGAAATTGTGACCCCGGGGCTTAGGATTTTTTCAAAAAAATCTTTTTCTTCCTCTTAAGTTGTCGAGGGCTGATTTCTTTTCCTGTGATAAAAAGCCTTCTGTTTCGACCGCGAAACCTTTCAGGGGAGCATTTGCAACCGTTTGGCACCATTTTTGAATGAATTCCCAAAGTCAGATTTTTTATGAAATTGTGACCCCGGGGCTTAGTATTTTTTCAAAAAAATCTTTTTCTGCCGGTGAAGTTGTCGAGGGCTGATTTCTTTTCCTGTGATAAAAAGCCTTCTATTTCGACCGCCAAACCTTTCAGGGGAGCATTTGCAACCGTTTGGCACCATTTTTGAGTGAATTGCCGAAAGTCAGATTTTTTATGAAATTGTGACCCCGGGGCTTAGGATTTTTTCAAAAAAATATTTTTCTGCCAGTGAAGTTGTCGAGGGCTGATTTTTTTCCCTGTGATTAAATGCCTTCTGTTTCGATCACCAAACCTTTCAGGGGAGCATTTGCAACCGTTTGGCACCATTTTTGAGTGAATTGCCGAAAGTCAGATTTTTTATGAAATTGTGACCCCGGGGCTTAGGGATTTTTTCAAAAAAATCTTTTTCTGCTGGTGAAGTTGTCGAGGGCTGATTTCTTCTCCTGTGATTAAAATCCTTCAGTTTCGACCGCCAAACATTTTAGGGGAGCATTTCCAAAAGTTTGGCACCATTTTTGAGTGAATTGCTGAAAGTCTGATTTTTTATGAAATTGTGACCCCGGGGCTTAGGATTTTTTCAAAAAAATCTTTTTCTGCTGGTTCAGTTGTCGAGGGCTGATTTCTTTTCCTGTGATTAAAATCCTTCTGTTTCGACCGCCAATCCTCTCAGGGGAGCATTTGCAACCGTTTGGCACCATTTTTGAGTGAATTGCTGAAAGTCAGATTTTTTATGAAATTGTGACCCCGGGGCTTAGGGATTTTTTCAAAAAAATCTTTTTCTTCCTCTTAAGTTGTCGAGGGCTGATTTCTTTTCCTGTGATAAAAAGCCTTCTGTTTCGATCGCCAAGCCTTTCAGGGGAGCATTTGCAACCGTTTGGCACCATTTTTGAGTGAATTGCCGAAAGTCAGATTTTTTATGAAATTGTGACCCCGGGGCTTAGGATTTTTTCAAAAAAATCTTTTTCTGCTGGTGAAGTTGTCGAGGGCTGATTTCTTTTCCTGTGATTAAAATCCTTCAGTTTCGACCGCCAAACCTTTTAGGGGAGCATTTGCAAAAGTTTGGCACCATTTTTGAGTGAATTGCCGAAAGGCTGATTTTTTATGAAATTGTGACCCCGGGGCTTAGGATTTTTTCAAAAAAATCTTTTTCTGCCGGTTCAGTTGTCGAGGGCTGATTTCTTTTCCTGTGATTAAAATCCTTCTGTTTCGACCGCCCAACCTCTCAGGGGAACATTTGCAACCGTTTGGCACCATTTTTGAGTGAATTGCCGAAAGTCAGATTTTTTATGAAATTGTGACCCCGGGGCTTAGGATTTTTTCAAAAAAATCTTTTTCTTCCTCTTAAGTTGTCGAGGGCTGATTTCTTTTCCTGTGATAAAAAGCCTTCTGTTTCGACCGCGAAACCTTTCAGGGGAGCATTTGCAACCGTTTGGCACCATTTTTGAATGAATTCCCAAAGTCAGATTTTTTATGAAATTGTGACCCCGGGGCTTAGTATTTTTTCAAAAAAATCTTTTTCTGCCGGTGAAGTTGTCGAGGGCTGATTTCTTTTCCTGTGATAAAAAGCCTTCTATTTTGACCGCCAAACCTTTCAGGGGAGCATTTGCAACCGTTTGGCACCATTTTTGAGTGAATTGCCGAAAGTCAGATTTTTTATGAAATTGTGACCCCGGGGCTTAGGATTTTTTCAAAAAAATATTTTTCTGCCAGTGAAGTTGTCGAGGGCTGATTTTTTTCCCTGTGATTAAATGCCTTCTGTTTCGATCACCAAACCTTTCAGGGGAGCATTTGCAACCGTTTGGCACCATTTTTGAGTGAATTGCCGAAAGTCAGATTTTTTATGAAATTGTGACCCCGGGGCTTAGGGATTTTTTCAAAAAAATCTTTTTCTGCTGGTGAAGTTGTCGAGGGCTGATTTCTTCTCCTGTGATTAAAATCCTTCAGTTTCGACCGCCAAACATTTTAGGGGAGCATTTCCAAAAGTTTGGCACCATTTTTGAGTGAATTGCCGAAAGTCTGATTTTTTATGAAATTGTGACCCCGGGGCTTAGGATTTTTTCAAAAAAATCTTTTTCTGCTGGTTCAGTTGTCGAGGGCTGATTTCTTTTCCTGTGATTAAAATCCTTCTGTTTCGACCGCCAAACCTCTCAGGGGAGCATTTGCAACCGTTTGGCACCATTTTTGAGTGAATTGCTGAAAGTCAGATTTTTTATGAAATTGTGACCCCGGGGCTTAGGGATTTTTTCAAAAAAATCTTTTTCTTCCTCTTAAGTTGTCGAGGGCTCATTTCTTTTCCTGTGATAAAAAGCCTTCTGTTTCGACCGCGAAACCTTTCAGGGGAGCATTTGTAAAAGTTTGGCACCATTTTTGAGTGAATTGCCAAAGTCAGATTTTTTATGAAATTGTGACCCCGGGGCTTAGGATTTTTTCAAAAAAATCTTTTTCTGCCGGTGAAGTTGTCGAGGGCTGATTTCGTTTCCTGTGATAAAAAGCCTCCTATTTCGACTGCCAAACCTTTCAGGGGAGCATTTGCAACCGTTTGGCACCATTTTTGAGTGAATTGCCGAAAGTCAGATTTTTTATGAAATTGTGACCCTGGGGCTTAGGATTTTTTCAAAAAAATATTTTTCTGCCAGTGAAGTTGTCGAGGGCTGATTTCTTTTCCTGTGATTAAATGCCTTCTGTTTCGATCGCCAAACCTTTCAGCGGAGCATGTGCAACCGTTTGGCACCATTTTTGAGTGAATTGCCGAAAGTCAGATTTTTTATGAAATTGTGACCCCGGGGCTTAGGATTTTTTCAAAAAAATCTTTTTCTGCTGGTGAAGTTGTTGAGGGCTGATTTCTTCTCCTGTGATTAAAATCCTTCAGTTTCGACCGCCAAACCTTTTAGGGGAGCATTTGCAAAAGTTTGGCACCATTTTTGAGTGAATTGCCGAAAGTCAGATTTTTTATGAAATTGTGACCCCGGGGGTTAGGATTTTTTCAAAAAAATCTTTTCCTGCCGGTTCAGTTGTCGAGGGCTGATTTCTTTTCCTGTGATTAAAATCCTTCTGTTTCGACCGCCAAACCTCTCAGGGGAGCATTTGCAACCGTTTGGCACCATTTTTGAGTGAATTGCCGAAAGTCTGATTTTTTATGAAATTGTGACCCCGGGGCTTAGGATTTTTTCAAAAAAATCTTTTTCTACCAGTGAAGTTGTTGAGGGCTGATTTCTTTTCCTGTGATTGAATGCCTTCTGTTTCGATCGCCAAACCTTTCAGGGGAGCATTTGGAACCGTTTGGCACCATTTTTGAGTGAATTGCCGAAAGTCAGATTTTTTATGAAATTGTGACCCCGGGGCTTAGGGACTTTTTCAAAAAAATCTTTTTCTTCCTCTTAAGTTGTCGAGGGCTGATTTCTTTTCCTGTGATAAAAAGCCTTCTGTTTCGACCGCGAAACCTTTCAGGGGAGCATTTGTAAAAGTTTGGCACCATTTTTGAGTGAATTGCCGAAAGTCTGATTTTTTATGAAATTGTGACCCCGGGGCTTAGGATTTTTTCAAAAAAATCTTTTTCTGCCGGTGAAGTTGTCGAGGGCTGATTTCGTTTCCTGTGATAAAAAGCCTCCTATTTCGACCGCCAAACCTTTCAGGGGAGCATTTGCAACCGTTTGGCACCATTTTTGAGTGAATTGCCGAAAGTCAGATTTTTTATGAAATTGTGACCCCGGGGGTTAGGATTTTTTCAAAAAAATATTTTTCTGCCAGTGAAGTTGTCGAGGGCTGATTTCTTTTCCTGTGATTAAATGCCTTCAGTTTCGACCGCCAAACCTTTTAGGGGAGCATTTGCAAAACTTTGGCACCATTTTTGAGTGAATTGCCGAAAGTCAGATTTTTTATGAAATTGTGACCCCGGAGCTTGGGATTTTTTCAAAAAAATCTTTTCCTGCCGGTTTAGTTGTCGAGGGCTGGTTTCTTTTCCTGTGATTAAAATCCTTCTGTTTCGACCGCCAAACCTCTCAGGGGAGCATTTGCAACCGTTTGGCACCATTTCTGAGTGAATTGCCGAAAGTCTGATTTTTTATGAAATTGTGACCCCGGGGCTTAGGATTTTTTCAAAAAAATCTTTTTCTGCCGGTGAAGTTGTCGAGGGCTGATTTCTTTTCCTGTGATAAAAATCCTTCAGTTTCGACCGCCAAACATTTTAGGGAAGCATTTGCAAAAGTTTGGCACCATTTTTGAGTGTATTGCCGAAAGTCTGATTTTTTATGAAATTGTGACCCCGGGCCTTAGGATTTTTTCAAAAAAATCTTTTTCTGCCGGTGAAGTTGTCGAGGGCTGATTTCTTTTCCTGTGATTAAATGCCTTCTGTTTCGATCGCCAAGCCTTTCAGGGGAGCATTTGCAACCGTTTGGCACCATTTTTGAGTGAATTGCCGAAAGTCAGATTTTTTATGAAATTGTGACCCCGGGGCTTAGGATTTTTTCAAAAAAATCTTTTTCTGCCGGTGAAGTTGTCGAGGGCTGATTTCTTTTCCTGTGATAAAAAGCCTTCTGTTTCGACAGCCAAACCTTTCAGGGGAGCATTTGCAAAGGTTTGGCACCATTTTTGAGTGAATTGCTGAAAGTCAGATTTTTTATGAAATTGTGACCCCGGAGCTTGGGATTTTTTCAAAAAAATCTTTTTCTGCCGGTTCAGTTGTCGAGGGCTGATTTCTTTTCCTGTGATTAAAATCCTTCTGTTTCGACCGCCAAACCTCTCAGGGGAGCATTTGCAACCGTTTGGCACCATTTTTGAGTGAATTGCCGAAAGTCTGATTTTTTATGAAATTGTGACCCCGGGGCTTAGGATTTTTTCAAAAAAATCTTTTTCTGCCGGTGAAGTTGTCGAGGGCTGATTTCTTTTCCTGTGATAAAAATCCTTCAGTTTCGACCGCCAAACATTTTAGGGAAGCATTTGCAAAAGTTTGGCACCATTTTTGAGTGAATTGCCGAAAGTCTGATTTTTTATGAAATTGTGACCCCGGGCCTTAGGATTTTTTCAAAAAAATCTTTTTCTGCCGGTGAAGTTGTCGAGGGCTGATTTCTTTTCCTGTGATTAAATGCCTTCTGTTTCGATCGCCAAGCCTTTCAGGGGAGCATTTGCAACCGTTTGGCACCATTTTTGAGTGAATTGCCGAAAGTCAGATTTTTTATGAAATTGTGACCCCGGGGCTTAGGATTTTTTCAAAAAAATCTTTTTCTGCTGGTGAAGTTGTCGAGGGCTGATTTCTTTTCCTGTGATTAAAATCCTTCAGTTTCGACCGCCAAACCTTTTAGGGGAGCATTTGCAAAAGTTTGGCACCATTTTTGAGTGAATTGCCGAAAGGCTGATTTTTTATGAAATTGTGAGTGAATTGCCGAAAGTCTGAAAGTCGGCTTAGGATTTTTTCAAACAAATCTTTTTCTGCCGGTTCAGTTGTCGAGGGCTGATTTCTTTTCCTGTGATTAAAATCCTTCTGTTTCGACCGCCCAACCTCTCAGGGGAACATTTGCAACCGTTTGGCACCATTTTTGAGTGAATTGCCGAAAGTCAGATTTTTTATGAAATTGTGACCCCGGGGCTTAGGATTTTTTCAAAAAAATCTTTTTCTGCCGGTGAAGTTGTCGAGGGCTGATTTCTTTTCCTGTGATAAAAAGCCTTCTATTTCGACCGCCAAACCTTTCAGGGGAGCATTTGCAACCGTTTGGCACCATTTTTGAGTGAATTGCCGAAAGTCTGATTTTTTATGAAATTGTGACCCCGGGCCTTAGGATTTTTTCAAAAAAATCTTTTTCTGCCGGTGAAGTTGTCGAGGGCTGATTTCTTTTCCTGTGATTAAATGCCTTCTGTTTCGATCGCTAAGCCTTTCAGGGGAGCATTTGCAACCGTTTGGCACCATTTTTGAGTGAATTGCCGAAAGTCAGATTTTTTATGAAATTGTGACCCTGGGGCTTAGGATTTTTTCAAAAAAATCTTTTTCTGCCGGTGAAGTTGTCGAGGGCTGATTTCTTTTCCGAAAGTCAGATTTTTTATGAAATTGTGACCCCGGGCCTTAGGATTTTTTCAAAAAAATCTTTTTCTGCCGGTGAAGTTGTCGAGGGCTGATTTCTTTTCCTGTGATTAAATGCCTTCTGTTTCGATCGCCAAGCCTTTCAGGGGAGCATTTGCAACCGTTTGGCACCATTTTTGAGTGAATTGCCGAAAGTCAGATTTTTTATGAAATTGTGACCCCCGGCCTTAGGATTTTTTCAAAAAAATCTTTTTCTGCTGGTGAAGTTATCGAGGGCTGATTTCTTTTCCTGTGATTAAAATCCTTCAGTTTCGACCGCCAAACCTTTTAGGGGAGCATTTGCAAAAGTTTGGCACCATTTTTGAGTGTATTGCCGAAAGTCAGATTTTTTATGAAATTGTGACCCCGGGGCTTAGGATTTTTTCAAACAAATCTTTTTCTGCCGGTTCAGTTGTCGAGGGCTGATTTCTTTTCCTGTGATTAAATGCCTTCTGTTTCGATCGCCAAGACTTTTAGGGGAGCATTTGCAACCGTTTGGCACCATTTTTGAGTGAATTGCCGAAAGTCAGATTTTTTATGAAATTGTGACCCCGGGGGTTAAGATTTTTTCAAAAAAATCTTTTCCTGCCGGTTCAGTTGTCGAGGGCTGGTTTCTTTTCCTGTGATTAAAATCTTTCTGTTTCGACCGCCAAACCTCTCAGGGGAGCATTTGCAACCGTTTGGCACCATTTTTGAGTGAATTGCCAAAAGTCAGATTTTTTATGAAATTGTGACCCCGGGGCTTAGGATTTTTTCAAAAAAATCTTTTTCTGCCGGTGAAGTTGTCGAGGGCTGATTTCTTTTCCTGTGATAAAAAGCCTTCTGTTTCGACAGCCAAACCTTTCAGGGGAGCATTTGCAAAGGTTTGGCACCATTTTTGAGTGAATTGCTGAAAGTCAGATTTTTTATGAAATTGTGACCCCGGAGCTTGGGATTTTTTCAAAAAAATCTTTTTCTGCCGGTTCAGTTGTCGAGGGCTGATTTCTTTTCCTGTGATTAAAATCCTTCTGTTTCGACCGCCAAACCTCTCAGGGGAGCATTTGCAACCGTTTGGCACCATTTTTGAGTGAATTGCCGAAAGTCTGATTTTTTATGAAATTGTGACCCCGGGGCTTAGGATTTTTTCAAAAAAATCTTTTTCTGCCGGTGAAGTTGTCGAGGGCTGATTTCTTTTCCTGTGATAAAAATCCTTCAGTTTCGACCGCCAAACATTTTAGGGAAGCATTTGCAAAAGTTTGGCACCATTTTTGAGTGAATTGCCGAAAGTCTGATTTTTTATGAAATTGTGACCCCGGGCCTTAGGATTTTTTCAAAAAAATCTTTTTCTGCCGGTGAAGTTGTCGAGGGCTGATTTCTTTTCCTGTGATTAAATGCCTTCTGTTTCGATCGCCAAGCCTTTCAGGGGAGCATTTGCAACCGTTTGGCACCATTTTTGAGTGAATTGCCGAAAGTCAGATTTTTTATGAAATTGTGACCCCGGGGCTTAGGATTTTTTCAAAAAAATCTTTTTCTGCTGGTGAAGTTGTCGAGGGCTGATTTCTTTTCCTGTGATTAAAATCCTTCAGTTTCGACCGCCAAACCTTTTAGGGGAGCATTTGCAAAAGTTTGGCACCATTTTTGAGTGAATTGCCGAAAGGCTGATTTTTTATGAAATTGTGAGTGAATTGCCGAAAGTCTGAAAGTCGGCTTAGGATTTTTTCAAACAAATCTTTTTCTGCCGGTTCAGTTGTCGAGGGCTGATTTCTTTTCCTGTGATTAAAATCCTTCTGTTTCGACCGCCCAACCTCTCAGGGGAACATTTGCAACCGTTTGGCACCATTTTTGAGTGAATTGCCGAAAGTCAGATTTTTTATGAAATTGTGACCCCGGGGCTTAGGATTTTTTCAAAAAAATCTTTTTCTGCCGGTGAAGTTGTCGAGGGCTGATTTCTTTTCCTGTGATAAAAAGCCTTCTATTTCGACCGCCAAACCTTTCAGGGGAGCATTTGCAACCGTTTGGCACCATTTTTGAGTGAATTGCCGAAAGTCTGATTTTTTATGAAATTGTGACCCCGGGCCTTAGGATTTTTTCAAAAAAATCTTTTTCTGCCGGTGAAGTTGTCGAGGGCTGATTTCTTTTCCTGTGATTAAATGCCTTCTGTTTCGATCGCTAAGCCTTTCAGGGGAGCATTTGCAACCGTTTGGCACCATTTTTGAGTGAATTGCCGAAAGTCAGATTTTTTATGAAATTGTGACCCTGGGGCTTAGGATTTTTTCAAAAAAATCTTTTTCTGCCGGTGAAGTTGTCGAGGGCTGATTTCTTTTCCGAAAGTCAGATTTTTTATGAAATTGTGACCCCGGGCCTTAGGATTTTTTCAAAAAAATCTTTTTCTGCCGGTGAAGTTGTCGAGGGCTGATTTCTTTTCCTGTGATTAAATGCCTTCTGTTTCGATCGCCAAGCCTTTCAGGGGAGCATTTGCAACCGTTTGGCACCATTTTTGAGTGAATTGCCGAAAGTCAGATTTTTTATGAAATTGTGACCCCCGGCCTTAGGATTTTTTCAAAAAAATCTTTTTCTGCTGGTGAAGTTATCGAGGGCTGATTTCTTTTCCTGTGATTAAAATCCTTCAGTTTCGACCGCCAAACCTTTTAGGGGAGCATTTGCAAAAGTTTGGCACCATTTTTGAGTGTATTGCCGAAAGTCAGATTTTTTATGAAATTGTGACCCCGGGGCTTAGGATTTTTTCAAACAAATCTTTTTCTGCCGGTTCAGTTGTCGAGGGCTGATTTCTTTTCCTGTGATTAAATGCCTTCTGTTTCGATCGCCAAGACTTTCAGGGGAGCATTTGCAACCGTTTGGCACCATTTTTGAGTGAATTGCCGAAAGTCAGATTTTTTATGAAATTGTGACCCCGGGGCTTAGGATTTTTTCAAAAAAATCTTTTTCTGCTGGTGAAGTTGTCGAGGGCTGATTTCTTTTCCTGTGATTAAAATCCTTCAGTTTCGACCGCCAAACCTTTTAGGGGAGCATTTGCAAAAGTTTGGCACCATTTTTGAGTGAATTGCCGAAAGGCTGATTTTTTTTGAAATTGTGAGTGAATTGCCGAAAGTCTGAAAGTCGGCTTAGGATTTTTTCAAACAAATCTTTTTCTGCCGGTTCAGTTGTCGAGGGCTGATTTCTTTTCCTGTGATTAAAATCCTTCTGTTTCGACCGCCCAACCTCTCAGGGGAACATTTGCAACCGTTTGGCACCATTTTTGAGTGAATTGCCGAAAGTCAGATTTTTTATGAAATTGTGACCCCGGGGCTTAGGATTTTTTCAAAAAAATCTTTTTCTGCCGGTGAAGTTGTCGAGGGCTGATTTCTTTTCCTGTGATAAAAAGCCTTCTATTTCGACCGCCAAACCTTTCAGGGGAGCATTTGCAACCGTTTGGCACCATTTTTGAGTGAATTGCCGAAAGTCAGATTTTTTATGAAATTGTGACCCCGGGGCTTAGGATTTTTTCAAAAAAATATTTTCCTGCCGGTGAAGTTGTCGAGGGCTGATTTCTTCTCCTGTGATTAAAATCCTTCAGTTTCGACCGCCAAACATTTTAGGGGAGCATTTCCAAAAGTTTGGCACCATTTTTGAGTGAATTGCCGAAAGTCTGATTTTTTATGAAATTATGACCCCGGGGCTTAGGATTTTTTCAAAAAAATCTTTTTCTGCTGGTTCAGTTGTCGAGGGCTGATTTCTTTTCCTGTGATTAAAATCCTTCTGTTTCGACCGCCAAACCTCTCAGGGGAGCATTTGCAACCGTTTGGCACCATTTTTGAGTGAATTGCTGAAAGTCAGATTTTTTATGAAATTGTGACCCCGGGGCTTAGTGATTTTTTCAAAAAAATCTTTTTCTTCCTCTTAAGTTGTCGAGGGCTGATTTCTTTTCCTGTGATAAAAAGCCTTCTGTTTCGACCGCGAAACCTTTCAGGGGAGCATTTGTAAAAGTTTGGCACCATTTTTGAGTGAATTGCCAAAGTCAGATTTTTTATGAAATTGTGACCCCGGGGCTTAGGATTTTTTCAAAAAAATCTTTTTCTGCCGGTGAAGTTGTCGAGGGCTGATTTCTTTTCCTGTGATAAAAAGCCTTCTATTTCGACCGCCAAACCTTTCAGGGGAGCATTTGCAACCGTTTGGCACCATTTTTGAGTGAATTGCCGAAAGTCTGATTTTTTATGAAATTGTGACCCCGGGCCTTAGGATTTTTTCAAAAAAATCTTTTTCTGCCGGTGAAGTTGTCGAGGGCTGATTTCTTTTCCTGTGATTAAATGCCTTCTGTTTCGATCGCTAAGCCTTTCAGGGGAGCATTTGCAACCGTTTGGCACCATTTTTGAGTGAATTGCCGAAAGTCAGATTTTTTATGAAATTGTGACCCCCGGCCTTAGGATTTTTTCAAAAAAATATTTTTCTGCTGGTGAAGTTGTCGAGGGCTGATTTCTTTTCTTGTGATTAAAATCCTTCAGTTTCGACCGCCAAACCTTTTAGGGGAGCATTTGCAACCGTTTGGCACCATTTTTGAGTGAATTGCCAAAAGTCAGATTTTTTATGAAATTGTGACCCTGGGGCTTAGGATTTTTTCAAAAAAATCTTTTTCTGCCGGTGAAGTTGTCGAGGGCTGATTTCTTTTCCGAAAGTCAGATTTTTTATGAAATTGTGACCCCGGGCCTTAGGATTTTTTCAAAAAAATCTTTTTCTGCCGGTGAAGTTGTCGAGGGCTGATTTCTTTTCCTGTGATTAAATGCCTTCTGTTTCGATCGCCAAGCCTTTCAGGGGAGCATTTGCAACCGTTTGGCACCATTTTTGAGTGAATTGCCGAAAGTCAGATTTTTTATGAAATTGTGACCCCGGGCCTTAGGATTTTTTCAAAAAAATCTTTTTCTGCCGGTGAAGTTGTCGAGGGCTGATTTCTTTTCCTGTGATTAAATGCCTTCTGTTTCGATCGCTAAGCCTTTCAGGGGAGCATTTGCAACCGTTTGGCACCATTTTTGAGTGAATTGCCGAAAGTCAGATTTTTTATGAAATTGTGACCCCCGGCCTTAGGATTTTTTCAAAAAAATATTTTTCTGCTGGTGAAGTTGTCGAGGGCTGATTTCTTTTCTTGTGATTAAAATCCTTCAGTTTCGACCGCCAAACCTTTTAGGGGAGCATTTGCAACCGTTTGGCACCATTTTTGAGTGAATTGCCAAAAGTCAGATTTTTTATGAAATTGTGACCCTGGGGCTTAGGATTTTTTCAAAAAAATCTTTTTCTGCCGGTGAAGTTGTCGAGGGCTGATTTCTTTTCCGAAAGTCAGATTTTTTATGAAATTGTGACCCCGGGCCTTAGGATTTTTTCAAAAAAATCTTTTTCTGCCGGTGAAGTTGTCGAGGGCTGATTTCTTTTCCTGTGATTAAATGCCTTCTGTTTCGATCGCCAAGCCTTTCAGGGGAGCATTTGCAACCGTTTGGCACCATTTTTGAGTGAATTGCCGAAAGTCAGATTTTTTATGAAATTGTGACCCCCGGCCTTAGGATTTTTTCAAAAAAATCTTTTTCTGCTGGTGAAGTTATCGAGGGCTGATTTCTTTTCCTGTGATTAAAATCCTTCAGTTTCGACCGCCAAACCTTTTAGGGGAGCATTTGCAAAAGTTTGGCACCATTTTTGAGTGTATTGCCGAAAGTCAGATTTTTTATGAAATTGTGACCCCGGGGCTTAGGATTTTTTCAAACAAATCTTTTTCTGCCGGTTCAGTTGTCGAGGGCTGATTTCTTTTCCTGTGATTAAATGCCTTCTGTTTCGATCGCCAAGACTTTCAGGGGAGCATTTGCAACCGTTTGGCACCATTTTTGAGTGAATTGCCGAAAGTCAGATTTTTTATGAAATTGTGACCCCGGGGCTTAGGATTTTTTCAAAAAAATCTTTTTCTGCTGGTGAAGTTGTCGAGGGCTGATTTCTTTTCCTGTGATTAAAATCCTTCAGTTTCGACCGCCAAACCTTTTAGGGGAGCATTTGCAAAAGTTTGGCACCATTTTTGAGTGAATTGCCGAAAGGCTGATTTTTTTTGAAATTGTGAGTGAATTGCCGAAAGTCTGAAAGTCGGCTTAGGATTTTTTCAAACAAATCTTTTTCTGCCGGTTCAGTTGTCGAGGGCTGATTTCTTTTCCTGTGATTAAAATCCTTCTGTTTCGACCGCCCAACCTCTCAGGGGAACATTTGCAACCGTTTGGCACCATTTTTGAGTGAATTGCCGAAAGTCAGATTTTTTATGAAATTGTGACCCCGGGGCTTAGGATTTTTTCAAAAAAATCTTTTTCTGCCGGTGAAGTTGTCGAGGGCTGATTTCTTTTCCTGTGATAAAAAGCCTTCTATTTCGACCGCCAAACCTTTCAGGGGAGCATTTGCAACCGTTTGGCACCATTTTTGAGTGAATTGCCGAAAGTCAGATTTTTTATGAAATTGTGACCCCGGGGCTTAGGATTTTTTCAAAAAAATATTTTCCTGCCGGTGAAGTTGTCGAGGGCTGATTTCTTCTCCTGTGATTAAAATCCTTCAGTTTCGACCGCCAAACATTTTAGGGGAGCATTTCCAAAAGTTTGGCACCATTTTTGAGTGAATTGCCGAAAGTCTGATTTTTTATGAAATTATGACCCCGGGGCTTAGGATTTTTTCAAAAAAATCTTTTTCTGCTGGTTCAGTTGTCGAGGGCTGATTTCTTTTCCTGTGATTAAAATCCTTCTGTTTCGACCGCCAAACCTCTCAGGGGAGCATTTGCAACCGTTTGGCACCATTTTTGAGTGAATTGCTGAAAGTCAGATTTTTTATGAAATTGTGACCCCGGGGCTTAGTGATTTTTTCAAAAAAATCTTTTTCTTCCTCTTAAGTTGTCGAGGGCTGATTTCTTTTCCTGTGATAAAAAGCCTTCTGTTTCGACCGCGAAACCTTTCAGGGGAGCATTTGTAAAAGTTTGGCACCATTTTTGAGTGAATTGCCAAAGTCAGATTTTTTATGAAATTGTGACCCCGGGGCTTAGGATTTTTTCAAAAAAATCTTTTTTCTGCCGGTGAAGTTGTCGAGGGCTGATTTCGTTTCCTGTGATAAAAAGCCTCCTATTTCGACCGCCAAACCTTTCAGGGGAGCATTTGCAACCGTTTGGCACCATTTTTGAGTGAATTGCCGAAAGTCAGATTTTTTATGAAATTGTGACCCCGGGGCTTAGGATTTTTTCAAAAAAATATTTTTCTGCCAGTGAAGTTGTCGAGGGCTGATTTTTTCCCCTGTGATTAAATGCCTTCTGTTTCGATCACCAAACCTTTCAGGGGAGCATTTGCAACCGTTTGGCACCATTTTTGAGTGAATTGCTGAAAGTCAGATTTTTTATGAAATTGTGACCCCGGGGCTTAGTGATTTTTTCAAAAAAATCTTTTTCTTCCTCTTAAGTTGTCGAGGGCTGATTTCTTTTCCTGTGATAAAAAGCCTTCTGTTTCGACCGCGAAACCTTTCAGGGGAGCATTTGTAAAAGTTTGGCACCATTTTTGAGTGAATTGCCAAAGTCAGATTTTTTATGAAATTGTGACCCCGGGGCTTAGGATTTTTTCAAAAAAATCTTTTTTCTGCCGGTGAAGTTGTCGAGGGCTGATTTCGTTTCCTGTGATAAAAAGCCTCCTATTTCGACCGCCAAACCTTTCAGGGGAGCATTTGCAACCGTTTGGCACCATTTTTGAGTGAATTGCCGAAAGTCAGATTTTTTATGAAATTGTGACCCCGGGGCTTAGGATTTTTTCAAAAAAATATTTTTCTGCCAGTGAAGTTGTCGAGGGCTGATTTTTTTCCCTGTGATTAAATGCCTTCTGTTTCGATCACCAAACCTTTCAGGGGAGCATTTGCAACCGTTTGGCACCATTTTTGAGTGAATTGCCGAAAGTCAGATTTTTTATGAAATTGTGACCCCGGGGCTTAGGATTTTTTCAAAAAAATATTTTCCTGCCGGTTCAGTTGTCGAGGGCTGATTTCTTTTCCTGTGATTAAAATCCTTCTGTTTCGACCGCCAAACCTCTCAGGGGAGCATTTGCAACCGTTTGGCACCATTTTTGAGTGAATTGCCGAAAGTCTGATTTTTTATGAAATTGTGACCCCGGGGCTTAGGATTTTTTCAAAAAAATCTTTTTCTGCCAGTGAAGTTGTCGAGGGCTGATTTCTTTTCCTGTGATTAAATGCCTTCAGTTTCGACCGCCAAACCTTTTAGGGGAGCATTTGCAAAAGTTTGGCACCATTTTTGAGTGAATTGCCGAAAGTCAGATTTTTTATGCAATTGTGACCCCGGGGCTTAGGGACTTTTTCAAAAAAATATTTTTCTTCCTCTTAAGTTGTCGAGGGCTGATTTCTTTTCCTGTGATAAAAAGCCTTCTGTTTCGACCGCGAAACCTTTCAGGGGAGCATTTGTAAAAGTTTGGCACCATTTTTGAGTGAATTGCCAAAGTCAGATTTTTTATGAAATTGTGACCCCGGGGCTTAGGATTTTTTCAAAAAAATCTTTTTCTGCCAGTGAAGTTGTCGAGGGCTGATTTCTTTTCCTGTGATTAAATGCCTTCAGTTTCGACTGCCAAACCTTTTAGGGGAGCATTTGCAAAAGTTTGGCACCATTTTTGAGTGAATTGCCGAAAGTCAGATTTTTTATGAAATTGTGACCCCGGGGGTTAGGATTTTTTCAAAAAAATCTTTTCCTGCCGGTTCAGTTGTCGAGGGCTGGTTTCTTTTCCTGTGATTAAAATCTTTCTGTTTCGACCGCCAAACCTCTCAGGGGAGCATTTGCAACCGTTTGGCACCATTTTTGAGTGAATTGCCGAAAGTCTGATTTTTTATGAAATTGTGACCCCGGGGCTTAGGATTTTTTCAAAAAAATCTTTTTCTGCCGGTGAAGTTGTCGAGGGCTGATTTCTTTTCCTGTGATAAAAGGCCTTCTGTTTCGACCGCCAAACCTTTCAGGGGAGCATTTGCAAAGGTTTGGCACCATTTTTGAGTGAATTGCTGAAAGTCAGATTTTTTATGAAATTGTGACCCCGGAGCTTGGGATTTTTTCAAAAAAATCTTTTTCTGCCGGTTCAGTTGTCGAGGGCTGATTTCTTTTCCTGTGATTAAAATCCTTCTGTTTCGACCGCCAAACCTCTCAGGGGAGCATTTGCAACCGTTTGGCACCATTTTTGAGTGAATTGCCGAAAGTCTGATTTTTTATGAAATTGTGACCCCGGGGCTTAGGATTTTTTCAAAAAAATCTTTTTCTGCCAGTGAAGTTGTCGAGGGCTGATTTCTTTTCCTGTGTTAAAAAAAGACCTTCTGTTTCGACCGCGAAACCTTTCAGGGGAGCATTTGCAAAAGTTTGGCACCATTTTTGAGTGAATTGCCGAAAGTCAGATTTTTTATGAAATTGTGACCCCGGGGCTTAGGATTTTTTCAAAAAAATCTTTTTCTGCCGGTTCAGTTGTCGAGGGCTGATTTCTTTTCCTGTGATTAAATGCCTTCTGTTTCGATCGCCAAACCTTTCAGGGGAGCATTTGCAAAAGTTTGGCACCATTTTTGAGTGAATTGCCGAAAGTCAGATTTTTTATGAAATTGTGACCCCGGGGCTTAGGATTTTTTCAAAAAAATCTTTTTCTGCCAGTGAAGTTGTTGACGGCTGATTTCTTTTCCTGTGATTAAATGCCTTCTGTTTCGATCGCCAAACCTTTCAGGGGAGCATTTGGAACCGTTTGGCACCATTTTTGAGTGAATTGCCGAAAGTCAGATTTTTTATGAAATTGTGACCCCGGGGCTTAGGATTTTTTCAAAAAAATCTTTTTCTGCCGCTTCAGTTGTCGAGGGCTGATTTCTTTTCCTGTGATTAAAATCCTTCTGTTTCGACCGCCAAACCTTTCAGGGGAGCATTTGCAAAAGTTTGGCACCATTTTTGAGTGAATTGCCAAAAGTCAGATTTTTTATGAAATTGTGACCCCGAGGCTTAGGGATTTTTTCAAAAAAATCTTTTTCTTCCTCTTAAGTTGTCGAGGTCTGATTTCTTTTCCTGTGATAAAAAGCCTTCTGTTTCGACCGCCAAACCTTTCAGGGGAGCATTAGCAAAAGTTTGGCACCATTTTTGAGTGAATTGCAGAAAGTCAGATTTTTTATGAAATTGTGACCCCGGGGCTTAGGATTTTTTCAAAAAAATCTTTTTCTGCCGGTTCAGTTGTCGAGGGCTGATTTCTTTTCCTGTGATTAAATGCCTTCTGTTTCGATCACCAAACCTTTCAGGGGAGCATTTGCAACCGTTTGGCACCATTTTTGAGTGAATTGCCGAAAGTCAGATTTTTTATGAAATTGTGACCCCGGGGCTTAGGATTTTTTCAAAAAAATATTTTCCTGCCGGTGAAGTTGTCGAGGGCTGATTTCTTCTCCTGTGATTAAAATCCTTCAGTTTCGACCGCCAAACATTTTAGGGGAGCATTTCCAAAAGTTTGGCACCATTTTTGAGTGAATTGCCGAAAGTCTGATTTTTTATGAAATTATGACCCCGGGGCTTAGGATTTTTTCAAAAAAATCTTTTTCTGCTGGTTCAGTTGTCGAGGGCTGATTTCTTTTCCTGTGATTAAAATCCTTCTGTTTCGACCGCCAAACCTCTCAGGGGAGCATTTGCAACCGTTTGGCACCATTTTTGAGTGAATTGCCGAAAGTCAGATTTTTTATGAAATTGTGACCCCCGGCCTTAGGATTTTTTCAAAAAAATCTTTTTCTGCTGGTGAAGTTGTCGAGGGCTGATTTCTTTTCCTGTGATTAAAATCCTTCAGTTTCGACCGCCAAACCTTTTAGGGGAGCATTTGCAAAAGTTTGGCACCATTTTTGAGTGAATTGCCGAAAGGCTGATTTTTTATGAAATTGTGAGTGAATTGCCGAAAGTCTGAAAGTCGGCTTAGGATTTTTTCAAACAAATCTTTTTCTGCCGGTTCAGTTGTCGAGGGCTGATTTCTTTTCCTGTGATTAAAATCCTTCTGTTTCGACCGCCCAACCTCTCAGGGGAACATTTGCAACCGTTTGGCACCATTTTTGAGTGAATTGCCGAAAGTCAGATTTTTTATGAAATTGTGACCCCGGGGCTTAGGATTTTTTCAAAAAAATCTTTTTCTTCCTCTTAAGTTGTCGAGGGCTGATTTCTTTTCCTGTGATAAAAAGCCTTCTGTTTCGACCGCGAAACCTTTCAGGGGAGCATTTGCAACCGTTTGGCACCATTTTTGAATGAATTCCCAAAGTCAGATTTTTTATGAAATTGTGACCCCGGGGCTTAGTATTTTTTCAAAAAAATCTTTTTCTGCCGGTGAAGTTGTCGAGGGCTGATTTCTTTTCCTGTGATAAAAAGCCTTCTATTTCGACCGCCAAACCTTTCAGGGGAGCATTTGCAACCGTTTGGCACCATTTTTGAGTGAATTGCCGAAAGTCAGATTTTTTATGAAATTGTGACCCCGGGGCTTAGGGATTTTTTCAAAAAAATCTTTTTCTGCTGGTGAAGTTGTCGAGGGCTGATTTCTTCTCCTGTGATTAAAATCCTTCAGTTTCGACCGCCAAACATTTTAGGGGAGCATTTGCAAAAGTTTGGCACCATTTTTGAGTGAATTGCCGAAAATCAGATTTTTTATGAAATTGTGACCCCGGGGCTTAGGATTTTTTCAAACAAATCTTTTTCTGCCGGTTCAGTTGTCGAGGGCTGATTTCTTTTCCTGTGATTAAATGCCTTCTGTTTCGATCGCCAAGCCTTTCAGGGGAGCATTTGCAACCGTTTGGCACCATTTTTGAGTGAATTGCCGAAAGTCAGATTTTTTATGAAATTGTGACCCCGGGGCTTAGGATTTTTTCAAACAAATCTTTTTCTGCCGGTTCAGTTGTCGAGGGCTGATTTCTTTTCCTGTGATTAAAATCCTTCTGTTTCGACCGCCCAACCTCTCAGGGGAACATTTGCAACCGTTTGGCACCATTTTTGAGTGAATTGCCGAAAGTCAGATTTTTTATGAAATTGTGACCCCGGGGCTTAGGATTTTTTCAAAAAAATCTTTTTCTTCCTCTTAAGTTGTCGAGGGCTGATTTCTTTTCCTGTGATAAAAAGCCTTCTGTTTCGACCGCGAAACCTTTCAGGGGAGCATTTGCAACCGTTTGGCACCATTTTTGAATGAATTCCCAAAGTCAGATTTTTTATGAAATTGTGACCCCGGGGCTTAGTATTTTTTCAAAAAAATCTTTTTCTGCCGGTGAAGTTGTCGAGGGCTGATTTCTTTTCCTGTGATAAAAAGCCTTCTATTTCGACCGCCAAACCTTTCAGGGGAGCATTTGCAACCGTTTGGCACCATTTTTGAGTGAATTGCCGAAAGTCAGATTTTTTATGAAATTGTGACCCCGGGGCTTAGGATTTTTTCAAAAAAATATTTTTCTGCCAGTGAAGTTGTCGAGGGCTGATTTTTTTCCCTGTGATTAAATGCCTTCTGTTTCGATCACCAAACCTTTCAGGGGAGCATTTGCAACCGTTTGGCACCATTTTTGAGTGAATTGCCGAAAGTCAGATTTTTTATGAAATTGTGACCCCGGGGCTTAGGGATTTTTTCAAAAAAATCTTTTTCTGCTGGTGAAGTTGTCGAGGGCTGATTTCTTCTCCTGTGATTAAAATCCTTCAGTTTCGACCGCCAAACATTTTAGGGGAGCATTTCCAAAAGTTTGGCACCATTTTTGAGTGAATTGCCGAAAGTCTGATTTTTTATGAAATTGTGACCCCGGGGCTTAGGATTTTTTCAAAAAAATCTTTTTCTGCTGGTTCAGTTGTCGAGGGCTGATTTCTTTTCCTGTGATTAAAATCCTTCTGTTTCGACCGCCAAACCTCTCAGGGGAGCATTTGCAACCGTTTGGCACCATTTTTGAGTGAATTGCTGAAAGTCAGATTTTTTATGAAATTGTGACCCCGGGGCTTAGGGATTTTTTCAAAAAAATCTTTTTCTTCCTCTTAAGTTGTCGAGGGCTGATTTCTTTTCCTGTGATAAAAAGCCTTCTGTTTCGATCGCCAAGCCTTTCAGGGGAGCATTTGCAACCGTTTGGCACCATTTTTGAGTGAATTGCCGAAAGTCAGATTTTTTATGAAATTGTGACCCCGGGGCTTAGGATTTTTTCAAAAAAATCTGTTTCTGCTGGTGAAGTTGTCGAGGGCTGATTTCTTTTCCTGTGATTAAAATCCTTCAGTTTCGACCGCCAAACCTTTTAGGGGAGCATTTGCAAAAGTTTGGCACCATTTTTGAGTGAATTGCCGAAAGGCTGATTTTTTATGAAATTGTGACCCCGGGGCTTAGGATTTTTTCAAAAAAATCTTTTTCTGCCGGTTCAGTTGTCGAGGGCTGATTTCTTTTCCTGTGATTAAAATCCTTCTGTTTCGACCGCCCAACCTCTCAGGGGAACATTTGCAACCGTTTGGCACCATTTTTGAGTGAATTGCCGAAAGTCAGATTTTTTATGAAATTGTGACCCCGGGGCTTAGGATTTTTTCAAAAAAATCTTTTTCTTCCTCTTAAGTTGTCGAGGGCTGATTTCTTTTCCTGTGATAAAAAGCCTTCTGTTTCGACCGCGAAACCTTTCAGGGGAGCATTTGCAACCGTTTGGCACCATTTTTGAATGAATTCCCAAAGTCAGATTTTTTATGAAATTGTGACCCCGGGGCTTAGTATTTTTTCAAAAAAATCTTTTTCTGCCGGTGAAGTTGTCGAGGGCTGATTTCTTTTCCTGTGATAAAAAGCCTTCTATTTCGACCGCCAAACCTTTCAGGGGAGCATTTGCAACCGTTTGGCACCATTTTTGAGTGAATTGCCAAAGTCAGATTTTTTATGAAATTGTGACCCCGGGGCTTAGTATTTTTTCAAAAAAATCTTTTTCTGCCAGTGAAGTTGTCGAGGGCTGATTTTTTTCCCTGTGATTAAATGCCTTCTGTTTCGATCACCAAACCTTTCAGGGGAGCATTTGCAACCGTTTGGCACCATTTTTGAGTGAATTGCCGAAAGTCAGATTTTTTATGAAATTGTGACCCCGGGGCTTAGGGATTTTTTCAAAAAAATCTTTTTCTGCTGGTGAAGTTGTCGAGGGCTGATTTCTTCTCCTGTGATTAAAATCCTTCAGTTTCGACCGCCAAACATTTTAGGGGAGCATTTCCAAAAGTTTGGCACCATTTTTGAGTGAATTGCCGAAAGTCTGATTTTTTATGAAATTGTGACCCCGGGGCTTAGGATTTTTTCAAAAAAATCTTTTTCTGCTGGTTCAGTTGTAGAGGGCTGATTTCTTTTCCTGTGATTAAAATCCTTCTGTTTCGACCGCCAAACCTCTCAGGGGAGCATTTGCAACCGTTTGGCACCATTTTTGAGTGAATTGCTGAAAGTCAGATTTTTTATGAAATTGTGACCCCGGGGCTTAGGGATTTTTTCAAAAAAATCTTTTTCTTCCTCTTAAGTTGTCGAGGGCTGATTTCTTTTCCTGTGATAAAAAGCCTTCTGTTTCGATCGCCAAGCCTTTCAGGGGAGCATTTGCAACCGTTTGGCACCATTTTTGAGTGAATTGCCGAAAGTCAGATTTTTTATGAAATTGTGACCCCGGGGCTTAGGATTTTTTCAAAAAAATCTGTTTCTGCTGGTGAAGTTGTCGAGGGCTGATTTCTTTTCCTGTGATTAAAATCCTTCAGTTTCGACCGCCAAACCTTTTAGGGGAGCATTTGCAAAAGTTTGGCACCATTTTTGAGTGAATTGCCGAAAGGCTGATTTTTTATGAAATTGTGACCCCGGGGCTTAGGATTTTTTCAAAAAAATCTTTTTCTGCCGGTTCAGTTGTCGAGGGCTGATTTCTTTTCCTGTGATTAAAATCCTTCTGTTTCGACCGCCCAACCTCTCAGGGGAACATTTGCAACCGTTTGGCACCATTTTTGAGTGAATTGCCGAAAGTCAGATTTTTTATGAAATTGTGACCCCGGGGCTTAGGATTTTTTCAAAAAAATCTTTTTCTTCCTCTTAAGTTGTCGAGGGCTGATTTCTTTTCCTGTGATAAAAAGCCTTCTGTTTCGACCGCGAAACCTTTCAGGGGAGCATTTGCAACCGTTTGGCACCATTTTTGAATGAATTCCCAAAGTCAGATTTTTTATGAAATTGTGACCCCGGGGCTTAGTATTTTTTCAAAAAAATCTTTTTCTGCCGGTGAAGTTGTCGAGGGCTGATTTCTTTTCCTGTGATAAAAAGCCTTCTATTTCGACCGCCAAACCTTTCAGGGGAGCATTTGCAACCGTTTGGCACCATTTTTGAGTGAATTGCCAAAGTCAGATTTTTTATGAAATTGTGACCCCGGGGCTTAGTATTTTTTCAAAAAAATCTTTTTCTGCCAGTGAAGTTGTCGAGGGCTGATTTTTTTCCCTGTGATTAAATGCCTTCTGTTTCGATCACCAAACCTTTCAGGGGAGCATTTGCAACCGTTTGGCACCATTTTTGAGTGAATTGCCGAAAGTCAGATTTTTTATGAAATTGTGACCCCGGGGCTTAGGGATTTTTTCAAAAAAATCTTTTTCTGCTGGTGAAGTTGTCGAGGGCTGATTTCTTCTCCTGTGCTTAAAATCCTTCAGTTTCGACCGCCAAACATTTTAGGGGAGCATTTCCAAAAGTTTGGCACCATTTTTGAGTGAATTGCCGAAAGTCTGATTTTTTATGAAATTGTGACCCCGGGGCTTAGGATTTTTTCAAAAAAATCTTTTTCTGCTGGTTCAGTTGTCGAGGGCTGATTTCTTTTCCTGTGATTAAAATCCTTCTGTTTCGACCGCCAAACCTCTCAGGGGAGCATTTGCAACCGTTTGGCACCATTTTTGAGTGAATTGCTGAAAGTCAGATTTTTTATGAAATTGTGACCCCGGGGCTTAGGGATTTTTTCAAAAAAATCTTTTTCTTCCTCTTAAGTTGTCGAGGGCTGATTTCTTTTCCTGTGATAAAAAGCCTTCTGTTTCGACCGCGAAACCTTTCAGGGGAGCATTTGTAAAAGTTTGGCACCATTTTTGAGTGAATTGCCAAAGTCAGATTTTTTATGAAATTGTGACCCCGGGGCTTAGGATTTTTTCAAAAAAATCTTTTTCTGCCGGTGAAGTTGTCGAGGGCTGATTTCGTTTCCTGTGATAAAAAGCCTCCTATTTCGACTGCCAAACCTTTCAGGGGAGCATTTGCAACCGTTTGGCACCATTTTTGAGTGAATTGCCGAAAGTCAGATTTTTTATGAAATTGTGACCCTGGGGCTTAGGATTTTTTCAAAAAAATATTTTTCTGCCAGTGAAGTTGTCGAGGGCTGATTTCTTTTCCTGTGATTAAATGCCTTCTGTTTCGATCGCCAAACCTTTCAGCGGAGCATGTGCAACCGTTTGGCACCATTTTTGAGTGAATTGCCGAAAGTCAGATTTTTTATGAAATTGTGACCCCGGGGCTTAGGATTTTTTCAAAAAAATCTTTTTCTGCTGGTGAAGTTGTTGAGGGCTGATTTCTTCTCCTGTGATTAAAATCCTTCAGTTTCGACCGCCAAACCTTTTAGGGGAGCATTTGCAAAAGTTTGGCACCATTTTTGAGTGAATTGCCGAAAGTCAGATTTTTTATGAAATTGTGACCCCGGGGGTTAGGATTTTTTCAAAAAAATCTTTTCCTGCCGGTTCAGTTGTCGAGGGCTGATTTCTTTTCCTGTGATTAAAATCCTTCTGTTTCGACCGCCAAACCTCTCAGGGGAGCATTTGCAACCGTTTGGCACCATTTTTGAGTGAATTGCCGAAAGTCTGATTTTTTATGAAATTGTGACCCCGGGGCTTAGGATTTTTTCAAAAAAATCTTTTTCTGCCAGTGAAGTTGTTGAGGGCTGATTTCTTTTCCTGTGATTGAATGCCTTCTGTTTCGATCGCCAAACCTTTCAAGGGAGCATTTGGAACCGTTTGGCACCATTTTTGAGTGAATTGCCGAAAGTCAGATTTTTTATGAAATTGTGACCCCGGGGCTTAGGGACTTTTTCAAAAAAATCTTTTTCTTCCTCTTAAGTTGTCGAGGGCTGATTTCTTTTCCTGTGATAAAAAGCCTTCTGTTTCGACCGCGAAACCTTTCAGGGGAGCATTTGTAAAAGTTTGGCACCATTTTTGAGTGAATTGCCGAAAGTCTGATTTTTTATGAAATTGTGACCCCGGGGCTTAGGATTTTTTCAAAAAAATCTTTTTCTGCCGGTGAAGTTGTCGAGGGCTGATTTCGTTTCCTGTGATAAAAAGCCTCCTATTTCGACCGCCAAACCTTTCAGGGGAGCATTTGCAACCGTTTGGCACCATTTTTGAGTGAATTGCCGAAAGTCAGATTTTTTATGAAATTGTGACCCCGGGGGTTAGGATTTTTTCAAAAAAATATTTTTCTGCCAGTGAAGTTGTCGAGGGCTGATTTCTTTTCCTGTGATTAAATGCCTTCAGTTTCGACCGCCAAACCTTTTAGGGGAGCATTTGCAAAACTTTGGCACCATTTTTGAGTGAATTGCCGAAAGTCAGATTTTTTATGAAATTGTGACCCCGGAGCTTGGGATTTTTTCAAAAAAATCTTTTCCTGCCGGTTCAGTTGTCGAGGGCTGGTTTCTTTTCCTGTGATTAAAATCCTTCTGTTTCGACCGCCAAACCTCTCAGGGGAGCATTTGCAACCGTTTGGCACCATTTCTGAGTGAATTGCCGAAAGTCTGATTTTTTATGAAATTGTGACCCCGGGGCTTAGGATTTTTTCAAAAAAATCTTTTTCTGCCGGTGAAGTTGTCGAGGGCTGATTTCTTTTCCTGTGATAAAAATCCTTCAGTTTCGACCGCCAAACATTTTAGGGAAGCATTTGCAAAAGTTTGGCACCATTTTTGAGTGAATTGCCGAAAGTCTGATTTTTTATGAAATTGTGACCCCGGGCCTTAGGATTTTTTCAAAAAAATCTTTTTCTGCCGGTGAAGTTGTCGAGGGCTGATTTCTTTTCCTGTGATTAAATGCCTTCTGTTTCGATCGCCAAGCCTTTCAGGGGAGCATTTGCAACCGTTTGGCACCATTTTTGAGTGAATTGCCGAAAGTCAGATTTTTTATGAAATTGTGACCCCGGGGGTTAAGATTTTTTCAAAAAAATCTTTTCCTGCCGGTTCAGTTGTCGAGGGCTGGTTTCTTTTCCTGTGATTAAAATCTTTCTGTTTCGACCGCCAAACCTCTCAGGGGAGCATTTGCAACCGTTTGGCACCATTTTTGAGTGAATTGCCGAAAGTCAGATTTTTTATGAAATTGTGACCCCGGGGCTTAGGATTTTTTCAAAAAAATCTTTTTCTGCCGGTGAAGTTGTCGAGGGCTGATTTCTTTTCCTGTGATAAAAAGCCTTCTGTTTCGACAGCCAAACCTTTCAGGGGAGCATTTGCAAAGGTTTGGCACCATTTTTGAGTGAATTGCTGAAAGTCAGATTTTTTATGAAATTGTGACCCCGGAGCTTGGGATTTTTTCAAAAAAATCTTTTTCTGCCGGTTCAGTTGTCGAGGGCTGATTTCTTTTCCTGTGATTAAAATCCTTCTGTTTCGACCGCCAAACCTCTCAGGGGAGCATTTGCAACCGTTTGGCACCATTTTTGAGTGAATTGCCGAAAGTCTGATTTTTTATGAAATTGTGACCCCGGGGCTTAGGATTTTTTCAAAAAAATCTTTTTCTGCCGGTGAAGTTGTCGAGGGCTGATTTCTTTTCCTGTGATAAAAATCCTTCAGTTTCGACCGCCAAACATTTTAGTGAAGCATTTGCAAAAGTTTGGCACCATTTTTGAGTGAATTGCCGAAAGTCTGATTTTTTATGAAATTGTGACCCCGGGCCTTAGGATTTTTTCAAAAAAATCTTTTTCTGCCGGTGAAGTTGTCGAGGGCTGATTTCTTTTCCTGTGATTAAATGCCTTCTGTTTCGATCGCCAAGCCTTTCAGGGGAGCATTTGCAACCGTTTGGCACCATTTTTGAGTGAATTGCCGAAAGTCAGATTTTTTATGAAATTGTGACCCCCGGCCTTAGGATTTTTTCAAAAAAATATTTTTCTGCTGGTGAAGTTGTCGAGGGCTGATTACTTTTCCTGTGATTAAAATCCTTCAGTTTCGACCGCCAAACCTTTTAGGGGAGCATTTGCAACCGTTTGGCACCATTTTTGAGTGAATTGCCAAAAGTCAGATTTTTTATGAAATTGTGACCCTGGGGCTTAGGATTTTTTCAAAAAAATCTTTTTCTGCCGGTGAAGTTGTCGAGGGCTGATTTCTTTTCCGAAAGTCAGATTTTTTATGAAATTGTGACCCCGGGCCTTAGGATTTTTTCAAAAAAATCTTTTTCTGCCGGTGAAGTTGTCGAGGGCTGATTTCTTTTCCTGTGATTAAATGCCTTCTGTTTCGATCGCCAAGCCTTTCAGGGGAGCATTTGCAACCGTTTGGCACCATTTTTGAGTGAATTGCCGAAAGTCAGATTTTTTATGAAATTGTGACCCCCGGCCTTAGGATTTTTTCAAAAAAATCTTTTTCTGCTGGTGAAGTTATCGAGGGCTGATTTCTTTTCCTGTGATTAAAATCCTTCAGTTTCGACCGCCAAACCTTTTAGGGGAGCATTTGCAAAAGTTTGGCACCATTTTTGAGTGAATTGCCGAAAGTCAGATTTTTTATGAAATTGTGACCCCGGGGCTTAGGATTTTTTCAAACAAATCTTTTTCTGCCGGTTCAGTTGTCGAGGGCTGATTTCTTTTCCTGTGATTAAATGCCTTCTGTTTCGATCGCCAAGACTTTCAGGGGAGCATTTGCAACCGTTTGGCACCATTTTTGAGTGAATTGCCGAAAGTCAGATTTTTTATGAAATTGTGACCCCGGGGCTTAGGATTTTTTCAAAAAAATCTTTTTCTGCTGGTGAAGTTGTCGAGGGCTGATTTCTTTTCCTGTGATTAAAATCCTTCAGTTTCGACCGCCAAACCTTTTAGGGGAGCATTTGCAAAAGTTTGGCACCATTTTTGAGTGAATTGCCGAAAGGCTGATTTTTTATGAAATTGTGAGTGAATTGCCGAAAGTCTGAAAGTCGGCTTAGGATTTTTTCAAACAAATCTTTTTCTGCCGGTTCAGTTGTCGAGGGCTGATTTCTTTTCCTGTGATTAAAATCCTTCTGTTTCGACCGCCCAACCTCTCAGGGGAACATTTGCAACCGTTTGGCACCATTTTTGAGTGAATTGCCGAAAGTCAGATTTTTTATGAAATTGTGACCCCGGGGCTTAGGATTTTTTCAAAAAAATCTTTTTCTGCCGGTGAAGTTGTCGAGGGCTGATTTCTTTTCCTGTGATAAAAAGCCTTCTATTTCGACCGCCAAACCTTTCAGGGGAGCATTTGCAACCGTTTGGCACCATTTTTGAGTGAATTGCCGAAAGTCTTTTATGAAATTGTGACCCCGGGGCTTAGGATTTTTTCAAAAAAATCTTTTTCTGCCAGTGAAGTTGTCTAGGGCTGATTTCTTTTCCTGTGATTAAAATCCTTCTGTTTCGACCGCCAAACCTCTCAGGGGAGCCCAAAAAAGATATCTCAAACGAAAAGGAGATGTTATTTTTAGCCTCCCTTGAGCAGATTCAACAGTCCCAGGATGCGTTAATAGCTAGGTTACAAACCATTAAAAAATCCTTACTCCTCCAAGGCTTTTCTGCTCCTTTGGAATTTAATTTTGCTACTAACACGACAAAGCCCTTATCCAACGAAGACTGGACGCGGTGCCGGTTCCTGTCCCCCGAAGAAGTGGGTTCTCCCACACAACCCTTAATACCTCAAACAACAATACACCAGGCAGACCTTGCCATGCCGATGAGTAGGAACGGTTCAATCTTTGTGGACGCCTCAGGATCCTTAGATGACATTCAGGTGGAGGATTGAAAGACAGATACAGCGAGGGGACACCATGCCGGGGAAACAAAACTCACTAGGTTAGTACCTACCACAAATGATTTTAACAGCTCACTCCACCTCAAAAACATTCATTCCATCATCCTAAAGAACAAACGGAGGAGTCTACCTTTGTTCCCCTCACCACCATATTTCCACATCTTATCGTGGAATGTGGCGGGCTGGCTGTCTAAGCAGGGTGATGCTGATTTTCTGGATTTCCTCTCAAAATTCCAGATTATTTGTTTACAAGAGACCTGGTGCCTAGACTCTCATCCCCCTTACTTACAGGGCTATGTGGCTTTTGCTACCCCTGCGAAAAAACTAAATAACCGTGGCCGACCTAGCGGCGGTTTGGTCACTTTTATTCCTATAGAGCAAGGGTACAGGGTGCGACAACTGCAGTGGATGAAGAGTAACAATTTTCAGATTTTACTTATCTCCAATAACACAGGAGGAGATTTTCTATGTTTCAACGTTTATATTCCCCCCATGTGTACTTCCTCTCAGACAGTACAAATCTGGGAAGATTTGGAGTCATGCTTGGAGAAGGCCAAAATAGAATTTCCTGACTGGAACATCCTGCTGGCAGGTGACTTTAACGCTAGGATAGGCAGTGACATCAATTCGTATGGCTCCAAAACCCAGTTTTTACCAGAGGCAGACTGGTTTATCCCTTGGAGTTCTGATGAAAAGGTCCTGAATAAGGCAGGTAATACATTACTGGAGATTGCCTTTAAGCATAATTTATACAACCTGCATGGCACTTACATGGATAGGTCAGGAGGTTTCTTCTCTTTTATCGGCCCTCGTGGTGCAAGTGTGATTGACCATATCCTGGTCTCTCCAACAATTTTGGAGAGGGCACAGGGTCTCAGCACTTTTAACAGAACTGAGAGCGACCATCTTCCTAGAGCAATCTCACTAACTCCCCTCGAATCAGGAGGATTACAACATCTACATTGTGCAGTCCCTCCTCAAGCACCGGCCCCACGCAGGCGCAAATGGAACAGCGAGCTGGAGCTTAAAATTAAACAACACCTGCACTCTCCAGATTTATTGGCTCTGAGAGACCAGTGTCTTTTACCTAACTTTGATCCTTTTTCATTATATCAGCGGGTCTCAGGGTCTCTTTTCCCATTTCTTATAAACACCAGGCCTCCCAAACAACATAACAAATCGGGGGTCTGGTTTGATAAAGACTGCCGGAAGCTAAGATCCCTGCTTAGGAAACAACAAAACAAGGTAAAACAGGAGAGGACTCTGTCATCTATGGTAAACTTCCACAGATGGCGCTCTTACTATAAAAACACCTTAAAACTCAAGAAATCCCTTTATAGGAAGGAACAATGGGAGGCACTTGATAAGGCGATTAAATCGTGAGACGATAGAAAATTTTGGGCAATAGTAGCACAGGGAGTCTCATCCAAAGGAAAAATTGTAAACAGCAGTATTCCATCCGATGTGTGGTATCAACACTTTTCCAAGCTATACACACCCTCAAATACTGCTAATTCGAGTCCGTCCCTCCTATTGAAGAATGATCATCTAGCTAGTTGGGATCCGGTTACGGAATCAGAGTGCCTACAGCTAATTAAAACTTTAAAAAATGGCAAAGCTCCTGGTGAGGATATGATCCCCCCTGAGGTTTTTAAATCAAATGCCCAATGGTGGGCCATCTTTTTGGCCAAACTTTTTACGGCAATAAACAACACATGTAAAATCCCAGCAAATTGGAAACTAAGTGTGGTAGCCCCTATCTACAAGAAGGGAGACATTCAAGATCCAGCAAACTACCGCCCTGTAAGCCTTCTGGACACTGCATACAAACTTTATACCCGGTACTTATTAAACAAGCTGGTAGATTGGGCGGACCATTCTAACCTGTTCAACCAGGAACAGGCAGGATTTAGAAAGGGCCACAATACGATAGGTCACTGTATGGTACTACAGACCCTGGTAGCTAAATATGCAAAAGCGTATAAGAGCAGACTCTTCGTGGCCTTCATTGACTTGACATCTGCCTTTGACTCAATCTGTAGAGATAGACTATGGAAAAAATTATATGAAACGGATATTGACAGACGACTTTTAAAAATTCTCAGAGAGTTACACACAGATATTACAGTCAAAATCAGAACTGGGCCATCGGGAACTCTTACGGACCCACTGCCATTGGGGAAAGGGGTCAAACAGGGATGCCTGCTAGCCCCATTTCTTTTTAACTTTTATATAAACGACATTGTGCAGTACATGGCAAAGTACAAGTCATCGGCTCCAGCCCTTGAAGGTAAACGTCTGAATATATTGCTATATGCCGATGACATGGCTTTAATGGCACTCACCCGAAGAGGCCTACGCAGCATGCTGGAGGGGATCGCAGCCTACTGTTCCCATAACTCACTAAAGATAAACTATGACAAAACAAAAATTGTGGTGTTCACTAGAGCTCGCCACACCTTTAGATGGTCTTTAGATGAACATGTGATTGAACAGTGCCCTTTTTTTAAATATCTGGGTGTTACATTCCAGGCTACATCTAGTTGGTTAGCCCACTTTAAGGCTGTAACCATCCTAACACGAAGAACAATTGGTGTCCTGCTTAATTTCTTTCATACCCGGGGAGGACAATTGGTGATCCCAGCATTAAGAGCTTTTGTTGGGAAAGCTATTCCCCAGATGTTATATGGGATAGAACTCTGGGGGTGGAACCAGAGGCTGATGGAACGGCTCGAAATTTTGCAAAATTATTATCTCAGGAGGATTCTAGGCCTTCCTCAAGGAACCCCAGCAGCTTTCTTGAGGGTGGAGGTTGGATTACCCTCTGTGTCTGCCAGGGCCCATTTAAGATTCCTACGATTTTACATCAACCTTGCAAATACCTCAAACACCTTATTAGCCAAACAAGCCTTTGTATCTCTTCAAAAGAACACCACTTGGCGTCAAAACCTATCTGAGATCCTGGTTAGATACACCCTACCGGAGTTTAATATCCTCAAACTGTGGAGCCCGGACAAAGTTCGGGAATGGATCCTGCAGAGAGACGCTCTGTTAGATATCACAAAAATACAGAACCCAGGGTCCTCCCACTGGCTTCCCCGACTGAAAACAGTCAAAACCTGCGCCAATTACTTAGCGAATATCACCAATCCCACCCTTCGGAGAGCCTTCACCAGGGCCCGTTTTCAAACCATTCCTACGGCCTATCTGTCAGGCAGATATGCAAAAATCCCAGTAGAGCAGCGTATATGTCCTTGTCATATGAGAACCAAAGAGGATCTCATACATTACATGTTGTATTGTCCCATCTATTCGGCCTTCAGGGATGCGATGTTACAAACTATTCCCAAATCAATAGTCAACTCTGAGGACCAAGTAAAGTTTTTACTGGTGGACGCTGATCCACGGATTTCTCACGTGGTAGCAGTCTTTGTGGTGAAGGCTATGAAAACTAGGGTATGGTTCCTGGATGAAACGGTGAGGTCCCTTCCATTGATCTCCTAACCTGTTGCTGTATCTTCTTTCCTGAATGGTGGGGTTTTTTGGGTAGTTTCCTTGCCGGGATAGCATGACATGAATTTTAGCTTACTTTTATAATTTTATTGTTTATCTTTTAACAATGTTTTATGGTATTTTGTGTAAAGGCATGGACCTCACAAATTTAATAAACTTGGTGGAAACTTGGTGCCAGTGAAGTTGTTGAGGGCTGATTTCTTTTCCTGTGATTATATGCCTTCTGTTTCGATCGCCAAACCTTTCAGGGGAGCATTTGCAAAAGTTTGGCACCATTTTTGAGTGAATTGCCGAAAGTCAGATTTTTTATGAAATTGTGACCCCGGGGCTTAGGATTTTTTCAAAAAAATCTTTTTCTGCCAGTGAAGTTGTTGACGGCTGATTTCTTTTCCTGTGATTAAATGCCTTCTGTTTCGATCGCCAAACCTTTCAGGGGAGCATTTGGAACCGTTTGGCACCATTTTTGAGTGAATTGCCGAAAGTCAGATTTTTTATGAAATTGTGACCCCGGGGCTTAGGATTTTTTCAAAAAAATCTTTTTCTGCCGCTTCAGTTGTCGAGGGCTGATTTCTTTTCCTGTGATTAAAATCCTTCTGTTTCGACCGCCAAACCTTTCAGGGGAGCATTTGCAAAAGTTTGGCACCATTTTTGAGTGAATTGCCAAAAGTCAGATTTTTTATGAAATTGTGACCCCGAGGCTTAGGGATTTTTTCAAAAAAATCTTTTTCTTCCTCTTAAGTTGTCGAGGTCTGATTTCTTTTCCTGTGATAAAAAGCCTTCTGTTTCGACCGCCAAACCTTTCAGGGGAGCATTAGCAAAAGTTTGGCACCATTTTTGAGTGAATTGCAGAAAGTCAGATTTTTTATGAAATTGTGACCCCGGGGCTTAGGATTTTTTCAAAAAAATCTTTTTCTGCCGGTTCAGTTGTCGAGGGCTGATTTCTTTTCCTGTGATTAAATGCCTTCTGTTTCGATCACCAAACCTTTCAGGGGAGCATTTGCAACCGTTTGGCACCATTTTTGAGTGAATTGCCGAAAGTCAGATTTTTTATGAAATTGTGACCCCGGGGCTTAGGATTTTTTCAAAAAAATATTTTCCTGCCGGTGAAGTTGTCGAGGGCTGATTTCTTCTCCTGTGATTAAAATCCTTCAGTTTCGACCGCCAAACATTTTAGGGGAGCATTTCCAAAAGTTTGGCACCATTTTTGAGTGAATTGCC
Source organism: Podarcis muralis (assembly GCF_964188315.1). Lineage (NCBI taxonomy): Eukaryota > Metazoa > Chordata > Lepidosauria > Squamata > Lacertidae > Podarcis > Podarcis muralis. The sequence continues at coordinate 79,314,467 of NC_135662.1, forward strand.
GAAAGTCTGATTTTTTATGAAATTATGACCCCGGGGCTTAGGATTTTTTCAAAAAAATCTTTTTCTGCTGGTTCAGTTGTCGAGGGCTGATTTCTTTTCCTGTGATTAAAATCCTTCTGTTTCGACCGCCAAACCTCTCAGGGGAGCATTTGCAACCGTTTGGCACCATTTTTGAGTGAATTGCTGAAAGTCACATTTTTTATGAAATTGTGACCCCGGGGCTTAGTGATTTTTTCAAAAAAATCTTTTTCTTCCTCTTAAGTTGTCGAGGGCTGATTTCTTCTCCTGTGATTAAAATCCTTCAGTTTCGACTGCCAAACCTTTTAGGGGAGCATTTGCAAAAGTTTGGCACCATTTTTGAGTGAATTGCCGAAAGTCAGATTTTTTATGAAATTGTGACCCCGGGGGTTAGGATTTTTTAAAAAAAATCTTTTCCTGCCGGTTCAGTTGTCGAGGGCTGATTTCTTTTCCTGTGATTAAAATCCTTCTGTTTCGACCGCCAAACCTCTCAGGGGAGCATTTGCAACCGTTTGGCACCATTTTTGAGTGAATTGCCGAAAGTCTGATTTTTTATGAAATTGTGACCCCGGGGCTTAGGATTTTTTCAAAAAAATCTTTTTCTGCCAGTGAAGTTGTCGAGGGCTGATTTCTTTTCCTGTGATTAAATGCCTTCAGTTTCGACCGCCAAACCTTTTAGGGGAGCATTTGCAAAAGTTTGGCACCATTTTTGAGTGAATTGCCGAAAGTCAGATTTTTTATGCAATTGTGACCCCGGGGCTTAGGGACTTTTTCAAAAAAATCTTTTTCTTCCTCTTAAGTTGTCGAGGGCTGATTTCTTTTCCTGTGATAAAAAGCCTTCTGTTTCGACCGCGAAACCTTTCAGGGGAGCATTTGTAAAAGTTTGGCACCATTTTTGAGTGAATTGCCAAAGTCAGATTTTTTATGAAATTGTGACCCCGGGGCTTAGGATTTTTTCAAAAAAATCTTTTTCTGCCGGTGAAGTTGTCGAGGGCTGATTTCGTTTCCTGTGATAAAAAGCCTCCTATTTCGACCGCCAAACCTTTCAGGGGAGCATTTGCAACCGTTTGGCACCATTTTTGAGTGAATTGCCGAAAGTCAGATTTTTTATGAAATTGTGACCCCGGGGCTTAGGATTTTTTCAAAAAAATCTTTTTCTGCCAGTGAAGTTGTCGAGGGCTGATTTCTTTTCCTGTGATTAAATGCCTTCAGTTTCGACCGCCAAACCATTTAGGGGAGCATTTGCAAAAGTTTGGCACCATTTTTGAGTGAATTGCCGAAAGTCAGATTTTTTATGAAATTGTGACCCCGGGGGTTAGGATTTTTTCAAAAAAATCTTTTCCTGCCGGTTCAGTTGTCGAGGGCTGGTTTCTTTTCCTGTGATTAAAATCTTTCTGTTTCGACCGCCAAACCTCTCAGGGGAGCATTTGCAACCGTTTGGCACCATTTTTGAGTGAATTGCCGAAAGTCTGATTTTTTATGAAATTGTGACCCCGGGGCTTAGGATTTTTTCAAAAAAATCTTTTTCTGCCGGTGAAGTTGTCGAGGGCTGATTTCTTTTCCTGTGATAAAAGGCCTTCTGTTTCGACCGCCAAACCTTTCAGGGGAGCATTTGCAAAGGTTTGGCACCATTTTTGAGTGAATTGCTGAAAGTCAGATTTTTTATGAAATTGTGACCCCGGAGCTTGGGATTTTTTCAAAAAAATCTTTTTCTGCCGGTTCAGTTGTCGAGGGCTGATTTTTTTTCCTGTGATTAAAATCCTTCTGTTTCGACCGCCAAACCTCTCAGGGGAGCATTTGCAACCGTTTGGCACCATTTTTGAGTGAATTGCCGAAAGTCTGATTTTTTATGAAATTGTGACCCCGGGGCTTAGGATTTTTTCAAAAAAATCTTTTTCTGCCAGTGAAGTTGTCGAGGGCTGATTTCTTTTCCTGTGTTAAAAAAAGACCTTCTGTTTCGACCGCGAAACCTTTCAGGGGAGCATTTGCAAAAGTTTGGCACCATTTTTGAGTGAATTGCCGAAAGTCAGATTTTTTATGAAATTGTGACCCCGGGGCTTAGGATTTTTTCAAAAAAATCTTTTTCTGCCAGTGAAGTTGTTGAGGGCTGATTTCTTTTCCTGTGATTATATGCCTTCTGTTTCGATCGCCAAACCTTTCAGGGGAGCATTTGCAAAAGTTTGGCACCATTTTTGAGTGAATTGCCGAAAGTCAGATTTTTTATGAAATTGTGACCCCGGGGCTTAGGATTTTTTCAAAAAAATCTTTTTCTGCCAGTGAAGTTGTTGACGGCTGATTTCTTTTCCTGTGATTAAATGCCTTCTGTTTCGATCGCCAAACCTTTCAGGGGAGCATTTGGAACCGTTTGGCACCATTTTTGAGTGAATTGCCGAAAGTCAGATTTTTTATGAAATTGTGACCCTGGGGCTTAGGATTTTTTCAAAAAAATCTTTTTCTGCCGCTTCAGTTGTCGAGGGCTGATATCTTTTCCTGTGATTAAAATCCTTCTGTTTCGACCGCCAAACCTTTCAGGGGAGCATTTGCAAAAGTTTGGCACCACTTTTGAGTGAATTGCCAAAAGTCAGATTTTTTATGAAATTGTGACCCCGAGGCTTAGGGATTTTTTCAAAAAAATCTTTTTCTTCCTCTTAAGTTGTCGAGGTCTGATTTCTTTTCCTGTGATAAAAAGCCTTCTGTTTCGACCGCCAAACCTTTCAGGGGAGCATTAGCAAAAGTTTGGCACCATTTTTGAGTGAATTGCAGAAAGTCAGATTTTTTATGAAATTGTGACCCCGGGGCTTAGGATTTTTTCAAAAAAATCTTTTTCTGCCGGTTCAGTTGTCGAGGGCTGATTTCTTTTCCTGTGATTAAAATCCTTCTGTTTCGACCGCAAAACCTCTCAGGGGAGCATTTGCAACTGTTTGGCACCATTTTTGAGTGAATTGCTGAAAGTCAGATTTTTTATGAAATTGTGACCCCGGGGCTTAGGATTTCTTCAAAAAAATATTTTTCTGCCGGTGAAGTTGTCAAGGGCTGATTTCTTTTCCTGTGATTAAAATCCTTCTATTTCGACCACCAAACCTCTCAGGGGAGCATTTGCAACCGTTTGGCACCATTTTTGAGTGAATTGCCGAAAGTCACATTTTTTATGAAATTGTGACCCCGGGGCTTAGGATTTTTTCAAAAAAATCTTTTTCTGCCAGTGAAGTTGTCGAGGGCTGATTTCTTTTCCTGTGATTAAAATCCTTCTGTTTCGACCGCCAAACCTCTCAGGGGAGCATTTGCAACCGTTTGGCACCATTTTTGAGTGAATTGCCGAAAGTCAGATTTTTTATGAAATTGTGACCCCGGGGCTTAGGATTTTTTCAAAAAAATATTTTTCTGCCAGTGAAGTTGTCGAGGGCTGATTTCTTTTCCTGTGATTAAAATCCTTCTGTTTCGACCGCCAAACCTCTCAGGGGAGCATTTGCAACCGTTTGGCACCATTTTTGAGTGAATTGCCGAAAATCAGATTTTTTATGAAATTGTGACCCCGGGGCTTAGGATTTTTTCAAAAAAATATTTTCCTGCCGGTGAAGTTGTCGAGGGCTGATTTCTTTTCCTGTGATTAAAATCCTTCTGTTTCGACCGCCAAACCTCTCAGGGGAGCATTTGCAACCGTTTGGCACCATTTTTGAGTGAATTGCCGAAAGTCAGATTTTTTATGAAATTGTGACCCCGGGGCTTAGGATTTTTTCAAAAAAATCTTTTTCTGCCAGTGAAGTTGTCTAGGGCTGATTTCTTTTCCTGTGATTAAAATCCTTCTGTTTCGACCGCCAAACCTCTCAGGGGAGCATTTGCAACCGTTTGGCACCATTTTTGAGTGAATTGCCGAAAGTCAGATTTTTTATGAAATTGTGACCCCGGGCCTTAGGATTTTTTCAAAAAAATCTTTTTCTTCCTCTTAAGTTGTCGAGGGCTGATTTCTTTTCCTGTGATTAAATGCCTTCTGTTTCGATCGCCAAACCTCTCGGGGGAGCATTTGCAACCGTTTGGCACCATTTTTGAGTGAATTGCCGAAAGTCAGATTTTTTATGAAATTGTGACCCCGGGGCTTAGGATTTTTTCAAAAAAATCTTTTTCTGCCAGTGAAGTTGTCTAGGGCTGATTTCTTTTCCTGTGATTAAAATCCTTCTGTTTCGACCGCCAAACCTCTCAGGGGAGCATTTGCAACCGTTTGGCACCATTTTTGAGTGAATTGCCGAAAGTCAGATTTTTTATGAAATTGTGACCCCGGGCCTTAGGATTTTTTCAAAAAAATCTTTTTCTTCCTCTTAAGTTGTCGAGGGCTGATTTCTTTTCCTGTGATTAAATGCCTTCTGTTTCGATCGCCAAACCTCTCGGGGGAGCATTTGCAACCGTTTGGCACCATTTTTGAGTGAATTGCCGAAAGTCAGATTTTTTATGAAATTGTGACCCCGGGGCTTAGGATTTTTTCAAAAAAATCTTTTTCTGCCAGTGAAGTTGTCTAGGGCTGATTTCTTTTCCTGTGATTAAAATCCTTCTGTTTCGACCGCCAAACCTCTCAGGGGAGCATTTGCAACCGTTTGGCACCATTTTTGAGTGAATTGCCGAAAGTCAGATTTTTTATGAAATTGTGACCCCGGGCCTTAGGATTTTTTCAAAAAAATCTTTTTCTTCCTCTTAAGTTGTCGAGGGCTGATTTCTTTTCCTGTGATTAAATGCCTTCTGTTTCGATCGCCAAACCTCTCGGGGGAGCATTTGCAACCGTTTGGCACCATTTTTGAGTGAATTGCCGAAAGTCAGATTTTTTATGAAATTGTGACCCCGGGGCTTAGGATTTTTTCAAAAAAATCTTTTTCTGCCGGTTCAGTTGTCGAGGGCTGATTTCTTTTCCTGTGATTAAAATCATTCTGTTTCGACCGCCAAACCTCTCAGGGGAGCATTTGGAACCGTTTGGCACCATTTTTGAGTGAATTGCCGAAAGTCAGATTTTTTATGAAATTGTGACCCCGGGGCTTAGGATTTTTTCAAAAAAATCTTTTTCTGCCGGTTCAGTTGTCGAGGGCTGATTTCTTTTCCTGTGATTAAAATCCTTCTGTTTCGACCGCCAAACCTCTCAGGTGAGCATTTGCAACCGTTTGGCACCATTTTTGAGTGAATTGCCGAAAGTCAGATTTTTTATGAAATTGTGACCCCGGGGCTTAGGATTTTTTCAAAAAAATCTTTTTCTGCCGGTTCAGTTGTCGAGGGCTGATTTCTTTTCCTGTGATTAAAATCCTTCTGTTTCGACCGCGAAACCTTTCAGGGGAGCATTTGCAAAAGTTTGGCACCATTTTTGAGTGAATTGCCGAAAGTCAGATTTTTTAGGAAATTGTGACCCCGGGGCTTAGGATTTTTTCAAAAAAATCTTTTTCTGCCGGTTCAGTTGTCGAGGGCTGATTTCTTTTCCTGTGATTAAAATCATTCTGTTTCGACCGCCAAATCTTTCAGGGGAGCATTTGCAACCGTTTGGCACCATTTTTGAGTGAATTGCCGAAAGTCAGATTTTTTATGAAATTGTGACCCCGGGGCTTAGGGATTTTTTCAAAAAAATCCTTTTCTTCCTCTTAAATATTTTTCTGCCGGTTAAGTTGTCGAGGGCTGATTTCTTTTCCTGTGATTAAAATCCTTTCAGGGGAGCATTTGCAAAAGTTTGGCACCATTTTTGAGTGAATTGCCAAAGTCAGATTTTTTATGAAATTGTGATCCCGGGGCTTAGGATTTTTTCAAAAAAATCTTTTTCTGCCGGTGAAGTTGTCGAGGGCTGATTTCTTTTCCTGTGATAAAAAGCCTTCTGTTTCGACCGCCAAACCTTTCAGGGGAGTATTTGCAACCGTTTGGCACCATTTTTGAGTGAATTGCCGAAAGTCAGATTTTTTTATGAAATTGTGACCCCGGGGCTTAGGATTTTTTCAAAAAAATCTTTTTCTGCCGGTTCAGTTGTCGAGGGCTGATTTCTTTTCCTGTGATAAAAAGCCTTCTGTTTCGACCGCCAAACCTTTCAGGGGAGCATTTGCAACCGTTTGGCACCATTTTTGAGTGATTTGCCGAAAGTCAGATTTTTTATGAAATTGTGACCCCGGGGCTTGGGATTTTTTCAAAAAAATATTTTTCTGCCGGTGAAGTTGCCGAGGGCTGATTTCTTTTCCTGTGATTAAAATCCTTCTGTTTCGACCGCCAAACCTCTCAGGGGAGCATTTGCAAAAGTTTGGCACCATTTTTGAGTGAATTGCCGAAAGTCAGATTTTTTATGAAATTGTGACCCCGGGGCTTAGGGATTTTTTCAAAAAAATCCTTTTCTTCCTCTTAAATATTTTTCTGCCGGTTAAGTTGTCGAGGGCTGATTTCTTTTCCTGTGATAAAAAGCCTTCTGTTTCGACCGCGAAACCTCTCAGGGGAGCATTTGCAACCGTTTGGCACCATTTTTGAGTGAATTGCCGAAAGTCAGATTTTTTTATGAAATTGTGACCCAGGGGCTTAGGGATTTTTCAAAAAAATCTTTCTCTGCCGGTTCAGTTGTCGAGGGCTGATTTCTTTTCCTGTGATTAAAATCCTTCTGTTTCGACCGCGAAACCTTTCAGGGGAGCATTTGCAAAAGTTTGGCACAATTTTTGAGTGAATTGCCGAAAGTCAGATTTTTTATGAAATTGTGACCCAGGGGCTTAGGGATTTTTCAAAAAAATCTTTTTCTGCCGGTTCAGTTGTCGAGGGCTGATTTCTTTTCCTTTGATTAAAATCCTTCTGTTTCGACCGCGACACCTTTCAGGGGAGCATTTGCAAAAGTTTGGCACCATTTTTGAGTGAATTGCCGAAAGTCAGATTTTTTATGAAATTGTGACCCCGGGGCTTAGGGATTTTTCAAAAAAATCTTTTTCTGCCGGTTCAGTTGTCGAGGGCTGATTTCTTTTCCTGTGATTAAAATACTTCTGTTTCGACTGCTAAACCTTTCAGGGGAGCATTTGCAAAAGTTTGGCACCATTTTTGAGTGAATTGCCGAAAGTCAGATTTTTTATGAAATTGTGACCCCGGGGCTTAGGATTTTTTCAAAAAAATCTTTTTCTGCCGGTTCAGTTGTCGAGGGCTGATTTCTTTTCCTGTGATAAAAAGCCTTCTGTTTCGACCGTGAAACCTCTCAGGGGAGCATTTGCAACCGTTTGGCACCATTTTTGAGTGAATTGCCGAAAGTCAGATTTTTTATGAAATTGTGACCCCGGGGCTTAGGATTTTTTCAAAAAAATCTTTTTCTGCCGGTTCAGTTGTCGAGGGCTGATTTCTTTTCCTGTGATAAAAAGCCTTCAGTTTCGACCGCCAAACCTCTCAGGGGATCATTTGCAACCGTTTGGCACCATTTTTGAGTGAATTGCAAAAAGTCAGATTATTTATGAAATTGTGACCCCGGGGTTTAGGATTTTTTCAAAAAAATATTTTTCTGCCGGTGAAGTTGTCGAGGGCTGATTTCTTTTCCTGTGATAAAAAGCCTTCAGTTTCGACCGCCAAACCTCTCAGGGGAGCATTTGCAACCGTTTGGCACCATTTTTGAGTAAATTGCCGAAAGTCAGATTTTTTATGAAATTGTGACCCCGGGGCTTAGGATTTTCTCAATAAAAACTTTTTCTGCCGGTTCAGTTGTCGAGGGCTGATTTCTTTTCCTGTGATTAAAATCCTTTTGTTTCGACCGCCAAACCTCTCAGGGGAGCATTTGCAACCGTTTGGCACCATTTTTGAGTGAATTGCCGAAAGTCAGATTTTTTATGAAATTTTGACCATGGGTTTAGGATTTTTTCAAAAAGATATTTTTCTGCCGGTGAAGTTGTCGAGGGCTGATTTCTTTTCCTGTGATTAAATGCCTTCTGTTTCGATCGCCAAACCTTTCAGGGGAGCATTTGCAACCGTTTGGCACCATTTTTGAGTGAATTGCCGAAAGTCAGATTATTTATGAAATTGTGACCCCGGGGCTTAGGATTTTTTCAAAAAAATATTTTTCTGCCGGTGAAGTTGTCGAGGGCTGATTTCTTTTCCTGTGATAAAAAGTCAGATTTTTTATGAAATTGTGACCCCGGGGCTTAGGATTTTTTCAAAAAAATCTTTTTCTGCCGGTTCAGTTGTCGAGGGCTGATTTCTTTTCCTGTGATAAAAAGCCTTCTGTTTCGACCGCCAAATCTTTCAGGGGAGCATTTGCAACCGTTTGGCACCATTTTTGAGTGAATTGCCGAAAGTCAGATTTTTTATGAAATTGTGACCCCGGGGCTCAGGATTTTTTCAAAAAAATCTTTTTCTGCCGATTCAGTTGTCGAGGGCTGATTTCTTTCCCTGTGATAAAAAGCCTTCAGTTTCGACCGCCAAACCTCTCAGGGGAGCATTTGCAACCGTTTGGCACCATTTTTGAGTAAATTGCCGAAAGTCAGATTTTTTATGAAATTGTGACCCCGGGGCTTAGGATTTTCTCAATAAAAACTTTTTCTGCCGGTTCAGTTGTCGAGGGCTGATTTCTTTTCCTGTGATTAAAATCCTTTTGTTTCGACCGCCAAACCTCTCAGGGGAGCATTTGCAACCGTTTGGCACCATTTTTGAGTGAATTGCCGAAAGTCAGATTTTTTATGAAATTGTGACCCCGGGGCTTAGGATTTTTTCAAAAAAATCTTTTTCTGCCGGTTCAGTTGTCGAGGGCTGATTTCTTTTCCTGTGATAAAAAGCCTTCTGTTTCGACCGTGAAACCTCTCAGGGGAGCATTTGCAACCGTTTGGCACCATTTTTGAGTGAATTGCCGAAAGTCAGATTTTTTATGAAATTGTGACCCCGGGGCTTAGGATTTTTTCAAAAAAATCTTTTTCTGCCGGTTCAGTTGTCGAGGGCTGATTTCTTTTCCTGTGATAAAAAGCCTTCAGTTTCGACCGCCAAACCTCTCAGGGGAGCATTTGCAACCGTTTGGCACCATTTTTGAGTGAATTGCCGAAAGTCAGATTTTTTATGAAATTTTGACCATGGGTTTAGGATTTTTTCAAAAAGATATTTTTCTGCCGGTGAAGTTGTCGAGGGCTGATTTCTTTTCCTGTGATTAAATGCCTTCTGTTTCGATCGCCAAACCTTTCAGGGGAGCATTTGCAACCGTTTGGCACCATTTTTGAGTGAATTGCCGAAAGTCAGATTATTTATGAAATTGTGACCCCGGGGCTTAGGATTTTTTCAAAAAAATATTTTTCTGCCGGTGAAGTTGTCGAGGGCTGATTTCTTTTCCTGTGATAAAAAGCCTTCTGTTTCGACCGCCAAATCTTTCAGGGGAGCATTTGCAACCGTTTGGCACCATTTTTGAGTGAATTGCCGAAAGTCAGATTTTTTATGAAATTGTGACCCCGGGGCTCAGGATTTTTTCAAAAAAATCTTTTTCTGCCGGTTCAGTTGTCGAGGGCTGATTTCTTTCCCTGTGATTAAAATCCTTCTATTTCGACCGCCAAACCTCTCAGGGGAGCATTTGCAACCGTTTGGCACCATTTTTGAGTGAATTGCCGAAAGTCAGATTTTTTATGAAATTGTTGTTGGGAAACTGCCAGGGAGATATTGTCCATCATGGCCCCAAGCCGGCTGCCGGACGTCCATCGATCTCCCATAGCCAGGCAGATCCAGCAGTTAGCGACACGAAGCCTCAGAAATAGATTGCCACATTCTAGGCTTTTCACACTGTTCTTTATCAGCAGAAAACACAGCCAGAAAGCTTGCACCCCAGAAGAGCATAATTTACAGACTTTATTTAGCGTTGAACAGAACAAAGGAAAAACATGACCGTTCTGAGTCAGTGACTCCGACCGACTGAAATCGAAAGGAAACAGCAAACATAAACATCCTGTAACAGGAAATACGCAGACTCTGTGACTCACAAGCCTGCTCTCTCTTAAGGTGGAACGGAAATATCCTAACATCCTCCCCCTTTCCGTGTAACCTGTTGTACCTGTGGTTCACTCAATTGCAACCTTTGTACATAAACCTTATGTTGTTCTCTGTTAACAACCTTAGACAACAGATCAGCAGGAATTTCATTTCCTGGCATGTAGGACACCTGAATCAGTCCTTTCTGAATACACTCTCTTGCACGATGTAGCTTAATCTGCAAGTACTTGGTTCTTTGCTTGCAGCTCTCGGAGTTCAGCAAAGCCAAACACGATCTATTGTCTTGATACACTTGTATAGGACATTTCACAGAAACCCCGATGTCCTTAAACAGTTGCATCAACCATTCACAATCCATGAGTGAAAATGACAGAGCATTGAGTTCTGCTTCACAGGAACTTAGGCTCACTGTTGTTTGCTTCTTGCACAACCAGTCAAACAGGCAGTGGTTGTACATGTAGCATACTCCAGAAGTGCTCGTACCATCCGTGGTGTCACTTCCAAAACTTGCATCTGCAAAGATTTCAAGACCTCCAGTCTTCTGACTGGTGAACCTCAGCCTGTAGTGCATAGTCCCTTTCAAATAGCGGGCTATGCGCTTCAGAGCTTTCCAATCCTGAATCGTAGGATTGTTGGCATGTCTGCTAAGCAGATTACAGCTTACAGCTATGTCAGGTCTTGAACATCTGGCAATGAAATTCAGCTTGCCTAGAATGCATCTGTACAGCGTTGTGTCAGAAAACACTTCAGCAGTACTGTCAACCTGGTAACCTGTCACCATCGGTGTGTCTGCTGGGTTTGCATCAACCAAATTCAACCTGGTTAATACATCAGCAATTTTCTGTGTTTGGTGTACCAGAAAATTACCTGCTTGGTCCTCCTCCACCTGCAGAGAAAGATAGTTGGATACCTCACCAAGATCCTTCATGTCAAAGTGCTCCTTCAGCTGAGCTAGGGTGCTTTGATAGAAAGCCTGATTCTTCCAAAACATCAGAAGATCATCAACAAAACATAAACAATACAGTTTGTTTTGCCCCTCCTCCTTGACAAACACACATGGATCAGCTTTGCCCTGGTGAAAACCTAGAGAAAGCAATGTCTCAGTGAGTTTTGTGTTCCAACACCTGGCACTCTGCTTGAGACCATATAAGGATTTCCGCAGTTTACAGACCATTCCCTTCTGTATCTGCATCCCGTCAGGTGGAAGCATAAACAGCTCCTCGTTCAAAATCCCGTACAAAAAAGCTGTATTAATGTCATGATGAGAAACATGCAGTTTCTCCTCCGCAGCGATCTTGAGCATCAGCCGAATGCTCTCATATTTGACTGTGGGTGAGTAGGTCTCGTGGTAATCCTGTCCTGGTACCTGTGAAAAACCTCTGGCAACCAATCTGGCTTTGTGTCTGACAACCTTGCCATTTTGGTCTGTCTTGGCCTTGAAGACCCATTTGCTGCCAACCAGTCTCATACCTGGGACTACCGGTACCAGCTCCCAAGTTTGGTTCCTGTTCAAGGAATCAACTTCAGCCTTCATGGCATTAAGCCAAGGCTCAGCATCTTTAGAGGTTAACTCCTGAACCTCTTTGAAGCTTGAAGGTTCCCACACCTTCTCTGAGCTACTAAGAACAGCAGTTGCTGTCTTAGCAAACTCATCAGCAAATCTCTTAGGAGGTCTGCCTTTGGTCGCCCTTTCAGACCTGCGAACCAGACGCAAGTCTTCTGGACTCATCTCCTCTTTCTTAGGAGAAAAATGACCAATGGTGAACAGTGGTTCCTCCAGTTCATTGTCAGACGCATCAGATGGTCTGACTGAGGCCTTTGCACTCTTGTAGTCTGCTGTGTCATCACTCTCACTGACATCAGCAGCAGCGCCGCCCAATGAACTGGAATCCGAACTCTGATCATCATCATCATCCTCATCCTCATCCTCATCCTCATCATCATCCTCAGCAGCTTCCTCAGCTTTAGCTGCTTGCTTGACATCACCTTCATCCTCCTCTGGGTAACTCTGGAAAATTCCCACATTTTCCCCCCACTTTGGATTGTACTCAACACTCCTTGTGAACTTTATGGACTTAGAGTCAGTCATCCATACCCTGTATGCACCTTTTTCGTACCCCATGAACAAACCATGTGCCCCACGCTTCCCAAGCTTGTTGGTTTGTGGGGTGCGTACCCACATGTCAGAACCAAAAATTCTCATGTGTTTGGTGTTGGGTTTCTTGCCAAACATCTTCTCATAGGGGGTACAACCAATGGGTGATGACAATCTGCGATTAACGGTATAAGCTACCGTTGACAGAGCTTCCCCCCAAAACTTCTCAGGGAGATTGGCATCATGCAACAAGGTTTTCATTCCTTGCAGCAATGTCTGATTTGCTCTCTCCGCAAGCCCATTCATCCATGGCGATCTGGGGGTTGACATGTCATGCTGGATTCCCTTCTCAGTCAGGAAAGCTTCAAACTGCTGAGAAGTGAATTCCCCACCTCGATCGGAAAACAGACAGGAAATACGTTTACCGTGCACATTCTCCAACCAAGCACAGAATGCTTTAAACTTCGGAAACGCTTGCGATTTCTGTTCGAGCAAAAACACATGAATGTACCTAGAAAAAGAATCAATTAGAACCATGAAGAACCTTGCTCCTCCTAAAGAGGGCGTAAGTGGCCCAACCAGGTCCACATGCACTAGCTGGTAGGGTTTGGAAGCCTGCCTGCTAGACTCCTTGCCTTTTGGAGCAACCTTCACCTTGTTCTCTGCACAAGATACACATTTCATGTGATACTTACAAGGTTTGATGTTCAAACCTTCAACCAATCCAGGCATCTTGGCCAGCGCCTGCCAAGACATGTGACAAAATCTTCGATGTGCATCATGAATGCATCCTGCATGAAGAACCTTGTTAGTTTGTGCAACACAACAAGAATCAGCATTAGACACAACAGCATTGTCATCATAAGTTATACAGAATAAACCATCTATAAACTTTGCATGCAAAATGTCCTCTTTGCCTTTTCTGATGACACAGACGCTCCTCTTGAAGGATATCTCAAAGCCACGCCCAGTCAGCTGTGGGACGCTAAGCAAATTATCCGCAGCTCCAGGAACATACAGTACATTACTGATGGTTGTATGCAAACTTGCAAGTTTCACAGTCCCTTCTCCTGCAATTTGCAACGTCCTTCCATCAGCCAGGTGGATCTCTCCTTCTTGAGGCGAGAAGGAGATAAACAGGTGCTTATCCTTTGAAAGATGGCGGCTCGCACCAGAGTCCACAATAAACCTGGCTTTAGCCTTTGGAGCAGTCTTTGCAGCAAGCTAAACCTTGTTTTCCACCGGCGTGGGCTTTTGCAGCTTGCCCCCCTGCTCCTGGCCATGAGACTTGCCTTTAGCCTTTGGTGAAGCAGTGCCAGCTAACAAAGCCTTGTTTTCCACTGGCGTGGGCTCTTCACCCCCCTTCTGCTTCGGGCCATCTGCAGGCATCTGTCTTTGTTTACCTCTGGCCTTCCGGCCTCTGCAAAGACGATGACCTTGGTTCCCATGAGAAACAGAGCTCTCAGCTGCCGTCTCCTTGGCTCCCCCTGGAGGCTGGAATGCTGCCTGGGATGACATCACAGTCTGCTCCCCCTGCAGCTTGCAACCGGTGCCCTCAGCATCCCTGCATTCACTCGCATTCTGGGAAACAGCCAGGACCTCCGATGCAGTCAAACTCTGGGCATTCAAACTCTGAGCTGGGATGATTGGCATGTGGTGATGATTGGCTATCTTCAAAGCATTCCACATCTTACGTGCCGTCACGTTGCCAGCAAGCGTAGCAATTTCCTCCAGAGAGACGGATAAGACTATTATGTCAATGGCCCTCGAATTCTGGGCCTCCCATTTCTCTGTCAGAGGATCTGGGGGGGCTTGAGACACAGTATGCCAGACTCCATACTGACGCAGCAAACTCTCACACCATTTTGCCCAGGTCTGATAATTGTGCCGATTTAACTTTGGGCACTCAATGGCCTCTGAAGCTTCAAAAGCGTGGAAAAACTCCATTCCAGCTTTTACTTGAGCCGTGAGCCTTTATGCCTTCAAAGACTCCTTATCGTGGCAGCTCATTAATCACGATGCCTTTTGGCTCGGCTCCCAGGCCAATTAAGCCTTGCGGAGTTCATAGGCTCCGTCCGAGGTAAAACAGAAAAGCCTCCCTTTCTTTTGCTTTCCCCACGTACCTCTCAAACGCAGTCTGTTGCAGCTTTACTCCCCTGTAGGTGCTGTGAATCTGGGCCCGAAACCTTGTTGTTGGGAAACTGCCAGGGAGATATTGTCCATCATGGCCCCAAGCCGGCTGCCGGACGTCCATCGATCTCCCATAGCCAGGCAGATCCAGCAGTTAGCGACACGAAGCCTCAGAAATAGATTGCCACATTCTAGGCTTGTGCACACTGTTCTTTATCAGCAGAAAACACAGCCAGAAAGCTTGCACCCCAGAAGAGCATAATTTACAGACTTTATTTAGCGTTGAACAGAACAAAGGAAAAACATGACCGTTCTGAGTCAGTGACTCCGACCGACTGAAATCGAAAGGAAACAGCAAACATAAACATCCTGTAACAGGAAATACGCAGACTCTGTGACTCACAAGCCTGCTCTCTCTTAAGGTGGAACGGAAATATCCTAACAATTGTGACCCCGGTGCTTAGGATTTTTTCAAAAAAATATTTTTCTGCCGGTGAAGTTGTCGAGGGCTGATTTCTTTTCCTGTGATTAAAATCCTTCTGTTTCGACCGCCAAACCTCTCAGGGGAGCATTTGCAAAAGTTTGGCACCATTTTTGAGTGAATTGCCGAAAGTCAGATTTTTTATGAAATTGTGACCCCGGGGCTTAGGATTTTTTCAAAAAAATCTTTTTCTGCCGGTTAAGTTGTCGAGGGCTGATTTCTTTTCCTGTGATTAAAATCCTTCTGTTTCGACCGCGAAACCTTTCAGGGGAGCATTTGCAACCGTTTGGCACCATTTTTGAGTGAATTGCCAAAGTCAGATTTTTTATGAAATTGTGACCCCGTGGCTTAGGATTTTTTCAAAAAAATCTTTTTCTGCCGGTTCAGTTGTCGAGGGCTGATTTCTTTTCCTGTGATAAAAAGCCTTCTGTTTCGATCGCCAAACCTTTCAGGGGAGCATTTGCAAAAGTTTGGCACCATTTTTGAGTGAATTGCCGAAAGTCAGATTTTTTATGAAATTGTGACCCCAGGGCTTAGGATTTTTTCAAAAAAATCGTTTTCTGCCGGTTCAGTTGTCGAGGGCTGATTTCTTTTCCTGTGATTAAATGCCTTCTGTTTCGACCGCCAAACCTTTTAGGGGAGCATTTGCAACCGTTTGGCACCATTTTTGAGTGAATTGCCGAAAGTCAGATTTTTTATGAAATTGTGACCCCGGGGCTTAGGATTTTTTCAAAAAAATCTTTTTCTGCCGGTTCAGTTGTCGAGGGCTGATTTCTTTTCCTGTGATAAAAAGCCTTCTGTTTCGACCGCGAAACCTTTCAGGGGAGTATTTGCAAAAGTTTGGCACCATTTTTGAGTGAATTGCCGAAAGTCAGATTTTTTATGAAATTGTGACCCCGTGGCTTAGGATTTTTTCAAAAAAATCTTTTTCTGCCGGTTCAGTTGTCGAGGGCTGATTTCTTTTCCTGTGATTAACATCCTTCTATTTCGACCGCCAAACCTCTCAGGGGAGCATTTGCAACGGTTTGGCACCATTTTTGAGTGAATTGCCGAAAGTCAGATTTTTTATGAAATTGTGACCCCGCGGCTTAGGATTTTTTCAAAAAAATCTTTTTCTGCCGGTTCAGTTGTCGAGGGCTGATTTCTTTTCCTGTGATTAACATCCTTCTATTTCGACCGCCAAACCTCTCAGGGGAGCATTTGCAACCGTTTGGCACCATTTTTGAGTGAATTGCCGAAAGTCAGATTTTTTATGATATTGTGACCCCGGGGTTTAGGATTTTTTCAAAAAAATCTTTTTCTGCCGGTGAAGTTGTCAAGGGCTGATTTCTTTTCCTGTGATTAAATGCCTTCTGTTTCGATCGCCAAACCTCTCAGGGGAGCATTTGCAACCGTTTGGCACCATTTTTGAGTGAATTGCCGAAAGTCAGATTTTTTATGAAATTGTGACCCCGGGCCTTAGGATTTTTTCAAAAAAATCTTTTTCTGCCGGTGAAGTTGTCGAGGGCTGATTTCTTTTCCTGTGATAAAAAGCCTTCTGTTTCGACCGCCAAATCTTTCAGGGGAGCATTTGCAAAAGTTTGGCACCATTTTTGAGTGAATTGCCGAAAGTCAGATTTTTTATGAAATTGTGACCCCGGGGCTTAGGATTTCTTCAAAAAAATCTTTTCCTGCCGGTTCAGTTGTCGAGGGCTGATTTCTTTTCCTGTGAATAAAAATCTTCTATTTCGACCGCCAAACCTCTCAGGGGAGCATTTGCAACCGTTTGGCACCATTTTTGAGTGAATTGCCGAAAGTCAGATTTTTTATGAAATTGTGACCCCGGGGCTTAGGATTTTTTCAAAAAAATCTTTTTCTGCCGGTGAAGTTGTCGAGGGCTGATTTCTTTTCCGAAAGTCAGATTTTTTATGAAATTGTGACCCCGGGCCTTAGGATTTTTTCAAAAAAATCTTTTTCTGCCGGTGAAGTTATCGAGGGCTGATTTCTTTTCCTGTGATAAAAAGCCTTCTGTTTCGACCGCAGGAAATTGTGACCCCGGGGCTTAGGATTTTTTCAAAAAAATCTTTTTCTGCCGGTGAAGTTGTCGAGGGCTGATTTCTTTTCCTGTGATTAAAATCCTTCTGTTTCGAACGCCAAACCTCTCAGGGGAGCATTTGCAACCGTTTGGCACCATTTTTGAGTGAATTGCCGAAAGTCAGATTTTTTTATGAAATTGTGAGCCCGGGCCTTAGGATTTTTTCAAAGAAATCTTTTTCTGCCGGTGAAGTTGTCGAGGGCTGATTTCTTTTCCTGTGATAAAAAGCCTTCTGTTTCGACCGCCAAATCTTTCAGGGGAGCATTCGCAAAAGTTTGGCACCATTTTTGAGTGAATTGCCGAAAGTCAGATTTTTTATGAAATTGTGACCCCGGGGCTTAGGATTTCTTCAAAAAAATCTTTTTCTGCCGGTACAGTTGTCGAGGGCTGATTTCTTTTCCTGTGAATAAAATCCTTCTGTTTCGACCGCCAAACCTCTCAGGGGAGCATTTGCAACCGTTTGGCACCGTTTGGTTGTGAGATTTTTTATGAAATTGTGACCCCGCGGCTTAGGATATTTTCAAAAAAATCTTTTTCTGCCGGTTCAGTTGTCGAGGGCTGATTTCTTTTCCTGTGATTAAATGCCTTCTGTTTCAATCGCCAAACCTTTCAGGGGAGCATTTGCAACCGTTTGGCACCATTTTTGAGTGAATTGCCGAAAGTCAGATTTTTTATGATATTGTGACCCCGGGGTTTAGGATTTTTTCAAAAAAATCTTTTTCTGCCGGTGAAGTTGTCGAGGGCTGATTTCTTTTCCTGTGATTAAATGCCTTCTGTTTCGATCGCCAAACCTCTCAGGGGAGCATTTGCAACCGTTTGGCACCATTTTTGAGTGAATTGCCGAAAGTCAGATTTTTTATGAAATTGTGACCCCGGGGCTTAGGATTTTTTCAAAAAAATCTTTTTCTGCCGGTTCAGTTGTCGAGGGCTGATTTCTTTTCCTGTGATTAAAATCCTTCTGTTTCGAACGCCAAACCTCTCAGGGGAGCATTTGCAACCGTTTGGCACCATTTTTGAGTGAATTGCCGAAAGTCAGATTTTTTATGAAATTGTGACCCCGGGCCTTAGGATTTTTTCAAAAAAATCTTTTTCTGCCGGTGAAGTTGTCGAGGGCTGATTTCTTTTCCTGTGATAAAAAGCCTTCTGTTTCGACCGCCAAATCTTTCAGGGGAGCATTTGCAAAAGTTTGGCACCATTTTTGAGTGAATTGCCGAAAGTCAGATTTTTTATGAAATTGTGACCCCGGGGCTTAGGATTTCTTCAAAAAAATCTTTTCCTGCTGGTTCAGTTGTCGAGGGCTGATTTCTTTTCCTGTGAATAAAAATCTTCTATTTCGACCGCCAAACCTCTCAGGGGAGCATTTGCAACCGTTTGGCACCATTTTTGAGTGAATTGCCGAAAGTCAGATTTTTTATGAAATTGTGACCCCGGGGCTTAGGATTTTTTCAAAAAAATCTTTTTCTGCCGGTGAAGTTGTCGAGGGCTGATTTCTTTTCCGAAAGTGAGATTTTTTATGAAATTGTGACCCCGGGCCTTAGGATTTTTTCAAAAAAATCTTTTTCTGCCGGTGAAGTTATCGAGGGCTGATTTCTTTTCCTGTGATAAAAAGCCTTCTGTTTCGACCGCAGGAAATTGTGACCCCGGGGCTTAGGATTTTTTCAAAAAAATCTTTTTCTGCCGGTGAAGTTGTCGAGGGCTGATTTCTTTTCCTGTGATTAAAATCCTTCTGTTTCGAACGCCAAACCTCTCAGGGGAGCATTTGCAACCGTTTGGCACCATTTTTGAGTGAATTGCCGAAAGTCAGATTTTTTTATGAAATTGTGAGCCCGGGCCTTAGGATTTTTTCAAAGAAATCTTTTTCTGCCGGTGAAGTTGTCGAGGGCTGATTTCTTTTCCTGTGATAAAAAGCCTTCTGTTTCGACCGCCAAATCTTTCAGGGGAGCATTTGCAAAAGTTTGGCACCATTTTTGAGTGAATTGCCGAAAGTCAGATTTTTTATGAAATTGTGACCCCGGGGCTTAGGATTTCTTCAAAAAAATCTTTTTCTGCCGGTACAGTTGTCGAGGGCTGATTTCTTTTCCTGTGAATAAAATCCTTCTGTTTCGACCGCCAAACCTCTCAGGGGAGCATTTGCAACCGTTTGGCACCGTTTGGTTGTGAGATTTTTTATGAAATTGTGACCCCGCGGCTTAGGATATTTTCAAAAAAATCTTTTTCTGCCGGTTCAGTTGTCGAGGGCTGATTTCTTTTCCTGTGATTAACATCCTTCTATTTCGACCGCCAAACCTCTCAGGGGAGCATTTGCAACCGTTTGGCACCATTTTTGAGTGAATTGCCGAAAGTCAGATTTTTTATGATATTGTGACCCCGGGGTTTAGGATTTTTTCAAAAAAATCTTTTTCTGCCGGTGAAGTTGTCGAGGGCTGATTTCTTTTCCTGTGATTAAATGCCTTCTGTTTCGATCGCCAAACCTCTCAGGGGAGCATTTGCAACCGTTTGGCACCATTTTTGAGTGAATTGCCGAAAGTCAGATTTTTTATGAAATTGTGACCCCAGGGCTTAGGATTTTTTCAAAAAAATCTTTTTCTGCCGGTTCAGTTGTCGAGGGCTGATTTCTTTTCCTGTGATTAAAATCCTTCTGTTTCGAACGCCAAACCTCTCAGGGAAGCATTTGCAACCGTTTGGCACCATTTTTGAGTGAATTGCCGAAAGTCAGATTTTTTATGAAATTGTGACCCCGGGCCTTAGGATTTTT
This sequence comes from Podarcis muralis, assembly GCF_964188315.1. Lineage (NCBI taxonomy): Eukaryota > Metazoa > Chordata > Lepidosauria > Squamata > Lacertidae > Podarcis > Podarcis muralis. The sequence continues at coordinate 79,333,944 of NC_135662.1, forward strand.
TCAAAAAAATCTTTTTCTGCCGGTGAAGTTGTCGAGGGCTGATTTCTTTTCCTGTGATAAAAAGCCTTCTGTTTCGACCGCCAAATCTTTCAGGGGAGCATTTGCAAAAGTTTGGCACCATTTTTGAGTGAATTGCCGAAAGTCAGATTTTTTATGAAATTGTGACCCCGGGGCTTAGGATTTCTTCAAAAAAATCTTTTTGCCGGTTCAGTTGTCGAGGGCTGATTTCTTTTCCTGTGAATAAAAATCTTCTATTTCGACCGCCAAACCTCTCAGGGGAGCATTTGCAACCGTTTGGCACCATTTTTGAGTGAATTGCCGAAAGTCAGATTTTTTATGAAATTGTGACCCCGGGGCTTAGGATTTTTTCAAAAAAATCTTTTTCTGCCGGTGAAGTTGTCGAGGGCTGATTTCTTTTCCGAAAGTCAGATTTTTTATGAAATTGTGACCCCGGGCCTTAGGATTTTTTCAAAAAAATCTTTTTCTGCCGGTGAAGTTATCGAGGGCTGATTTCTTTTCCTGTGATAAAAAGCCTTCTGTTTCGACCGCAGGAAATTGTGACCCCGGGGCTTAGGATTTTTTCAAAAAAATCTTTTTCTGCCGGTGAAGTTGTCGAGGGCTGATTTCTTTTCCTGTGATTAAAATCCTTCTGTTTCGAACGCCAAACCTCTCAGGGGAGCATTTGCAACCGTTTGGCACCATTTTTGAGTGAATTGCCGAAAGTCAGATTTTTTTATGAAATTGTGAGCCCGGGCCTTAGGATTTTTTCAAAGAAATCTTTTTCTGCCGGTGAAGTTGTCGAGGGCTGATTTCTTTTCCTGTGATAAAAAGCCTTCTGTTTCGACCGCCAAATCTTTCAGGGGAGCATTTGCAAAAGTTTGGCACCATTTTTGAGTGAATTGCCGAAAGTCAGATTTTTTATGAAATTGTGACCCCGGGGCTTAGGATTTCTTCAAAAAAATCTTTTTCTGCCGGTACAGTTGTCGAGGGCTGATTTCTTTTCCTGTGAATAAAATCCTTCTGTTTCGACCGCCAAACCTCTCAGGGGAGCATTTGCAACCGTTTGGCACCGTTTGGTTGTGAGATTTTTTATGAAATTGTGACCCCGCGGCTTAGGATTTTTTCAAAAAAATCTTTTTCTGCCGGTTCAGTTGTCGAGGGCTGATTTCTTTTCCTGTGATTAACATCCTTCTATTTCGACCGCCAAACCTCTCAGGGGAGCATTTGCAACCGTTTGGCACCATTTTTGAGTGAATTGCCGAAAGTCAGATTTTTTATGATATTGTGACCCCGGGGTTTAGGATTTTTTCAAAAAAATCTTTTTCTGCCGGTGAAGTTGTCGAGGGCTGATTTCTTTTCCTGTGATTAAATGCCTTCTGTTTCGATCGCCAAACCTCTCAGGGGAGCATTTGCAACCGTTTGGCACCATTTTTGAGTGAATTGCCGAAAGTCAGATTTTTTATGAAATTGTGACCCCAGGGCTTAGGATTTTTTCAAAAAAATCTTTTTCTGCCGGTTCAGTTGTCGAGGGCTGATTTCTTTTCCTGTGATTAAAATCCTTCTGTTTCGAACGCCAAACCTCTCAGGGGAGCATTTGCAACCGTTTGGCACCATTTTTGAGTGAATTGCCGAAAGTCAGATTTTTTATGAAATTGTGACCCCGGGCCTTAGGATTTTTTCAAAAAAATCTTTTTCTGCCGGTGAAGTTGTCGAGGGCTGATTTCTTTTCCTGTGATAAAAAGCCTTCTGTTTCGACCGCCAAATCTTTCAGGGGAGCATTTGCAAAAGTTTGGCACCATTTTTGAGTGAATTGCCGAAAGTCAGATTTTTTATGAAATTGTGACCCCGGGGCTTAGGATTTCTTCAAAAAAATCTTTTCCTGCCGGTTCAGTTGTCGAGGGCTGATTTCTTTTCCTGTGAATAAAATCCTTCTGTTTCGACCGCGTAACCTTTCAGGGAAGCATTTGCAACCGTTTGGCACCATTTTTGAGTGAATTGCCGAAAGTCAGATTTTTTATGAAATTGTGACCCCGCGGCTTAGGATTTTTTCAAAAAAATCTTTTTCTGCCGGTTCAGTTGTCGAGGGCTGATTTCTTTTCCTGTGATTAAATGCCTTCTGTTTCGACCGCCAAACCTTTTAGGGGAGCATTTGCAAAAGTTTGGCACCATTTTTGAGTGAATTGCCGAAAGTCAGAATTTTTATGAAATTGTGACCCCGCGGCTTAGGATTTTTTCAAAAAAATCTTTTTCTGCCGGTTCAGTTGTCGAGGGCTGATTTCTTTTCCTGTGATTAACATCCTTCTATTTCGACCGCCAAACCTCTCAGGGGAGCATTTGCAACCGTTTGGCACCATTTTTGAGTGAATTGCCGAAAGTCAGATTTTTTATGAAATTGTGACCCCGCGGCTTAGGATTTTTTCAAAAAAATCTTTTTCTGCCGGTTCAGTTGTCGAGGGCTGATTTCTTTTCCTGTGATTAACATCCTTCTATTTCGACCGCCAAACCTCTCAGGGGAGCATTTGCAAAGGTTTGGCACCATTTTTGAGTGAATTGCCGAAAGTCAGATTTTTTATGATATTGTGACCCCGGGGTTTAGGATTTTTTCAAAAAAATCTTTTTCTGCCGGTTCAGTTGTCGAGGGCTGATTTCGTTTCCTGTGATTAAATGCCTTCTGTTTCGATCGCCAAACCTCTCAGGGGAGCATTTGCAACCGTTTGGCACCATTTTTGAGTGAATTGCCGAAAGTCAGATTTTTTATGAAATTTTGACCCCGGGGCTTAGGATTTTTTCAAAAAAATCTTTTTCTGCCGGTTCAGTTGTCGAGGGCTGATTTCTTTTCCTGTGATTAAATGCCTTCTGTTTCGACCGCCAAACCTCTCAGGGGAGCATTTGCAACCGTTTGGCACCATTTTTGAGTGAATTGCCGAAAGTCAGATTTTTTATGAAATTGTGACCCCGGGGCTTAGGATTTTTTCAAAAAAATCTTTTTCTGCCGGTTCAGTTGTCGAGGCCTGATTTCTTTTCCTGTGATAAAAAGCCTTCTGTTTCGACCGCGAAACCTTTCAGGGGAGCATTTGCAAAAGTTTGGCACCATTTTTGAGTGAATTGCCGAAAGTCAGAATTTTTATGAAATTGTGACCCCGGGCCTTAGGATTTTTACAAAAAAATCTTTTTCTGCCGGTGAAGTTGTCGAGGGCTGATTTCTTTTCCTGTGATAAAAAGCCTTCTGTTTCGACCGCCAAATCTTTCAGGGGAGCATTTGCAAAAGTTTGGCACCATTTTTGAGTGAATTGCCGAAAGTCAGATTTTTTATGAAATTGTGACCCCGGGGCTTAGGATTTCTTCCAAAAAATCTTTTTCTGCCGGTTCAGTTGTCGAGGGCTGATTTCTTTTCCTGTGAATAAAATCCTTCTGTTTCGACCGCGAAACCTTTCAGGGGAGCATTTGCAACCGTTTGGCACCATTTTTGAGTGAATTGCCGAAAGTCAGATTTTTTATGAAATTGTGACCCCGGGGCTTAGGATTTTTTCAAAAAAATCTTTTTCTGCCGGTTCAGTTGTCGAGGGCTGATTTCTTTTCCTGTGATAAAAAGCCTTCTGTTTCGACCGCGAAACCTTTCAGGGGAGTATTTGCAAAAGTTTGGCACCATTTTTGAGTGAATTGCCGAAAGTCAGAATTTTTATGAAATTGTGACCCCGCGGCTTAGGATTTTTTCAAAAAAATCTTTTTCTGCCGGTTCAGTTGTCGAGGGCTGATTTCTTTTCCTGTGATAAAAAGCCTTCTGTTTCGACCGCCAAACCTTTTACGGGAGCATTTGCAACCGTTTGGCACCATTTTTGAGTGAATTGCCGAAAGTCAGATTTTTTATGAAATTGTGACCCCGGGCCTTAGGATTTTTTCAAAAAAATCTTTTTCTGCCGGTGAAGTTGTCGAGGGCTGATTTCTTTTCCTGTGATAAAAAGCCTTCTGTTTCGACCGCCAAATCTTTCAGGGGAGCATTTGCAAAAGTTTGGCACCATTTTTGAGTGAATTGCCGAAAGTCAGATTTTTTATGAAATTGTGACCCCGGGGCTTAGGATTTCTTCAAAAAAATCTTTTCCTGCCGGTTCAGTTGTCGAGGGCTGATTTCTTTTCCTGTGAATAAAAATCTTCTATTTCGACCGCCAAACCTCTCAGGGGAGCATTTGCAACCGTTTGGCACCATTTTTGAGTGAATTGCCGAAAGTCAGATTTTTTATGAAATTGTGACCCCGGGGCTTAGGATTTTTTCAAAAAAATCTTTTTCTGCCGGTGAAGTTGTCGAGGGCTGATTTCTTTTCCGAAAGTCAGATTTTTTATGAAATTGTGACCCCGGGCCTTAGGATTTTTTCAAAAAAATCTTTTTCTGCCGGTGAAGTTATCGAGGGCTGATTTCTTTTCCTGTGATAAAAAGCCTTCTGTTTCGACCGCAGGAAATTGTGACCCCGGGGCTTAGGATTTTTTCAAAAAAATCTTTTTCTGCCGGTGAAGTTGTCGAGGGCTGATTTCTTTTCCTGTGATTAAAATCCTTCTGTTTCGAACGCCAAACCTCTCAGGGGAGCATTTGCAACCGTTTGGCACCATTTTTGAGTGAATTGCCGAAAGTCAGATTTTTTATGAAATTGTGACCCCAGGGCTTAGGATTTTTTCAAAAAAATCTTTTTCTGCCGGTTCAGTTGTCGAGGGCTGATTTCTTTTCCTGTGATTAAAATCCTTCTGTTTCGAACGCCAAACCTCTCAGGGGAGCATTTGCAACCGTTTGGCACCATTTTTGAGTGAATTGCCGAAAGTCAGATTTTTTATGAAATTGTGACCCCGGGCCTTAGGATTTTTTCAAAAAAATCTTTTTCTGCCGGTGAAGTTGTCGAGGGCTGATTTCTTTTCCTGTGATAAAAAGCCTTCTGTTTCGACCGCCAAATCTTTCAGGGGAGCATTTGCAAAAGTTTGGCACCATTTTTGAGTGAATTGCCGAAAGTCAGATTTTTTATGAAATTGTGACCCCGGGGCTTAGGATTTCTTCAAAAAAATCTTTTCCTGCCGGTTCAGTTGTCGAGGGCTGATTTCTTTTCCTGTGAATAAAATCCTTCTGTTTCGACCGCGTAACCTTTCAGGGGAGCATTTGCAACCGTTTGGCACCATTTTTGAGTGAATTGCCGAAAGTCAGATTTTTTATGAAATTGTGACCCCGGGGTTAGGATTTTTTCAAAAAAATCTTTTTCTGCCGGTTCAGTTGTCGAGGGCTGATTTCTTTTCCTGTGATTAAATGCCTTCTGTTTCGACCGCCAAACCTTTTAGGGGAGCATTTGCAAAAGTTTGGCACCATTTTTGAGTGAATTGCCGAAAGTCAGATTTTTTATGAAATTGTGACCCCGCGGCTTAGGATTTTTTCAAAAAAATCTTTTTCTGCCGGTTCAGTTGTCGAGGGCTGATTTCTTTTCCTGTGATTAACATCCTTCTATTTCGACCGCCAAACCTCTCAGGGGAGCATTTGCAACCGTTTGGCACCATTTTTGAGTGAATTGCCGAAAGTCAGATTTTTTATGATATTGTGACCCCGGGGTTTAGGATTTTTTCAAAAAAATCTTTTTCTGCCGGTTCAGTTGTCGAGGGCTGATTTCTTTTCCTGTGATTAACATCCTTCTATTTCGACCGCCAAACCTCTCAGGGGAGCATTTGCAACCGTTTGGCACCATTTTTGAGTGAATTGCCGAAAGTCAGATTTTTTATGATATTGTGACCCCGGGGTTTAGGATTTTTTCAAAAAAATCTTTTTCTGCCGGTGAAGTTGTCGAGGGCTGATTTCGTTTCCTGTGATTAAATGCCTTCTGTTTCGATCGCCAAACCTCTCAGGGGAGCATTTGCAACCGTTTGGCACCATTTTTGAGTGAATTGCCGAAAGTCAGATTTTTTATGAAATTGTGACCCCGGGGCTTAGGATTTTTTCAAAAAAATCTTTTTCTGCCGGTTCAGTTGTCGAGGGCTGATTTCTTTTCCTGTGATTAAATGCCTTCTGTTTCGACCGCCAAACCTTTTAGGGGAGCATTTGCAACCGTTTGGCACCATTTTTGAGTGAATTGCCGAAAGTCAGATTTTTTATGAAATTGTGACCCCGCGGCTTAGGATTTTTTCAAAAAAATCTTTTTCTGCCGGTTCAGTTGTCGAGGGCTGATTTCTTTTCCTGTGATTAACATCCTTCTATTTCGACCGCCAAACCTCTCAGGGGAGCATTTGCAACCGTTTGGCACCATTTTTGAGTGAATTGCCGAAAGTCAGATTTTTTATGAAATTGTGACCCCGGGGCTTAGGATTTTTTCAAAAAAATCTTTTTCTGCCGGTGAAGTTGTCGAGGGCTGATTTCTTTTCCGAAAGTCAGATTTTTTATGAAATTGTGACCCCGGGCCTTAGGATTTTTTCAAAAAAATCTTTTTCTGCCGGTGAAGTTATCGAGGGCTGATTTCTTTTCCTGTGATAAAAAGCCTTCTGTTTCGACCGCAGGAAATTGTGACCCCGGGGCTTAGGATTTTTTCAAAAAAATCTTTTTCTGCCGGTTCAGTTGTCGAGGGCTGATTTCTTTTCCTGTGATTAAAATCCTTCTGTTTCGAACGCCAAACCTCTCAGGGGAGCATTTGCAACCGTTTGGCACCATTTTTGAGTGAATTGCCGAAAGTCAGATTTTTTATGAAATTGTGACCCCGGGCCTTAGGATTTTTTCAAAAAAATCTTTTTCTGCCGGTGAAGTTGTCGAGGGCTGATTTCTTTTCCTGTGATAAAAAGCCTTCTGTTTCGACCGCCAAATCTTTCAGGGGAGCATTTGCAAAAGTTTGGCACCATTTTTGAGTGAATTGCCGAAAGTCAGATTTTTTATGAAATTGTGACCCCGGGGCTTAGGATTTCTTCAAAAAAATCTTTTCCTGCCGGTTCAGTTGTCGAGGGCTGATTTCTTTTCCTGTGAATAAAATCCTTCTGTTTCGACCGCGTAACCTTTCAGGGGAGCATTTGCAACCGTTTGGCACCATTTTTGAGTGAATTGCCGAAAGTCAGATTTTTTATGAAATTGTGACCCCGGGGTTAGGATTTTTTCAAAAAAATCTTTTTCTGCCGGTTCAGTTGTCGAGGGCTGATTTCTTTTCCTGTGATTAAATGCCTTCTGTTTCGACCGCCAAACCTTTTAGGGGAGCATTTGCAAAAGTTTGGCACCATTTTTGAGTGAATTGCCGAAAGTCAGATTTTTTATGAAATTGTGACCCCGGGGTTAGGATTTTTTCAAAAAAATCTTTTTCTGCCGGTTCAGTTGTCGAGGGCTGATTTCTTTTCCTGTGATTAACATCCTTCTATTTCGACCGCCAAACCTCTCAGGGGAGCATTTGCAACCGTTTGGCACCATTTTTGAGTGAATTGCCGAAAGTCAGATTTTTTATGATATTGTGACCCCGGGGTTTAGGATTTTTTCAAAAAAATCTTTTTCTGCCGGTTCAGTTGTCGAGGGCTGATTTCTTTTCCTGTGATTAACATCCTTCTATTTCGACCGCCAAACCTCTCAGGGGAGCATTTGCAACCGTTTGGCACCATTTTTGAGTGAATTGCCGAAAGTCAGATTTTTTATGATATTGTGACCCCGGGGTTTAGGATTTTTTCAAAAAAATCTTTTTCTGCCGGTGAAGTTGTTGAGGGCTGATTTCGTTTCCTGTGATTAAATGCCTTCTGTTTCGATCGCCAAACCTCTCAGGGGAGCATTTGCAACCGTTTGGCACCATTTTTGAGTGAATTGCCGAAAGTCAGATTTTTTATGAAATTGTGACCCCGGGGCTTAGGATTTTTTCAAAAAAATCTTTTTCTGCCGGTTCAGTTGTCGAGGGCTGATTTCTTTTCCTGTGATTAAATGCCTTCTGTTTCGACCGCCAAACCTCTCAGGGGAGCATTTGCAAAAGTTTGGCACCATTTTTGAGTGAATTGCCGAAAGTCAGAATTTTTATGAAATTGTGACCCCGCGGCTTAGGATTTTTTCAAAAAAATCTTTTTCTGCCGGTTCAGTTGTCGAGGGCTGATTTCTTTTCCTGTGATTAACATCCTTCTATTTCGACCGCCAAACCTCTCAGGGGAGCATTTGCAACCGTTTGGCACCATTTTTGAGTGAATTGCCGAAAGTCAGATTTTTTATGATATTGTGACCCCGGGGTTTAGGATTTTTTCAAAAAAATCTTTTTCTGCCGGTGAAGTTGTCGAGGGCTGATTTCGTTTCCTGTGATTAAATGCCTTCTGTTTCGATCGCCAAACCTCTCAGGGGAGCATTTGCAACCGTTTGGCACCATTTTTGAGTGAATTGCCGAAAGTCAGATTTTTTATGAAATTTTGACCCCGGGGCTTAGGATTTTTTCAAAAAAATCTTTTTCTGCCGGTTCAGTTGTCGAGGGCTGATTTCTTTTCCTGTGATTAAATGCCTTCTGTTTCGACCGCCAAACCTTTTAGGGGAGCATTTGCAACCGTTTGGCACCATTTTTGAGTGAATTGCCGAAAGTCAGATTTTTTATGAAATTGTGACCCCGGGGCTTAGGATTTTTTCAAAAAAATCTTTTTCTGCCGGTTCAGTTGTCGAGGCCTGATTTCTTTTCCTGTGATAAAAAGCCTTCTGTTTCGACCGCGAAACCTTTCAGGGGAGTATTTGCAACCGTTTCGCACCATTTTTGAGTAAATTGCCGAAAGTCAGATTTTTTATGAAATTGTGACCCCGCGGCTTAGGATTTTTTCAAAAAAATCTTTTTCTGCCGGTTCAGTTGTCGAGGGCTGATTTCTTTTCCTGTGATTAAAATCCTTCTGTTTCGAACGCCAAACCTCTCAGGGGAGCATTTGCAACCGTTTGGCACCATTTTTGAGTGAATTGCCGAAAGTCAGATTTTTTATGAAATTGTGACCCCGGGCCTTAGGATTTTTTCAAAAAAATCTTTTTCTGCCGGTGAAGTTGTCGAGGGCTGATTTCTTTTCCTGTGATAAAAAGCCTTCTGTTTCGACCGCCAAATCTTTCAGGGGAGCATTTGCAAAAGTTTGGCACCATTTTTGAGTGAATTGCCGAAAGTCAGATTTTTTATGAAATTGTGACCCCGGGGCTTAGGATTTCTTCCAAAAAATCTTTTTCTGCCGGTTCAGTTGTCGAGGGCTGATTTCTTTTCCTGTGAATAAAATCCTTCTGTTTCGACCGCGAAACCTTTCAGGGGAGCATTTGCAACCGTTTGGCACCATTTTTGAGTGAATTGCCGAAAGTCAGATTTTTTATGAAATTGTGACCCCGGGGCTTAGGATTTTTTCAAAAAAATCTTTTTCTGCCGGTTCAGTTGTCGAGGGCTGATTTCTTTTCCTGTGATAAAAAGCCTTCTGTTTCGACCGCGAAACCTTTCAGGGGAGTATTTGCAAAAGTTTGGCACCATTTTTGAGTGAATTGCCGAAAGTCAGAATTTTTATGAAATTGTGACCCCGGGGCTTAGGATTTTTTCAAAAAAATCTTTTTCTGCCGGTTCAGTTGTCGAGGGCTGATTTCTTTTCCTGTGATTAAATGCCTTCTGTTTCGACCGCCAAACCTTTTAGGGGAGCATTTGCAACCGTTTGGAACCATTTTTGAGTGAATTGACGAAAGTCAGATTTTTTATGAAATTGTGACCCCGGGGATTAGGATTTTTTCAAAAAAATCTTTTTCTGCCGGTTCAGTTGTCGAGGGCTGATTTCTTTTCCTGTGATAAAAAGCCTTCTGTTTCGACTGCGAAACCTTTCAGGGGAGTATTTGCAAAAGTTTGGCACCATTTTTGAGTGAATTGCCGAAAGTCAGAATTTTTATGAAATTGTGACCCCGCGGCTTAGGATTTTTTCAAAAAAATCTTTTTCTGCCGGTTCAGTTGTCGAGGGCTGATTTCTTTTCCTGTGATTAACATCCTTCTATTTCGACCGCCAAACCTCTCAGGGGAGCATTTGCAACCGTTTGGCACCATTTTTGAGTAAATTGCCGAAAGTCAGATTTTTTATGAAATTGTGACCCCGCGGCTTAGGATTTTTTCAAAAAAATCTTTTTCTGCCGGTTCAGTTGTCGAGGGCTGATTTCTTTTCCTGTGATTAAAATCCTTCTGTTTCGAACGCCAAACCTCTCAGGGGAGCATTTGCAACCGTTTGGCACCATTTTTGAGTGAATTGCCGAAAGTCAGATTTTTTATGAAATTGTGACCCCGGGCCTTAGGATTTTTTCAAAAAAATCTTTTTCTGCCGGTGAAGTTGTCGAGGGCTGATTTCTTTTCCTGTGATAAAAAGCCTTCTGTTTCGACCGCCAAATCTTTCAGGGGAGCATTTGCAAAAGTTTGGCACCATTTTTGAGTGAATTGCCGAAAGTCAGATTTTTTATGAAATTGTGACCCCGGGGCTTAGGATTTCTTCAAAAAAATCTTTTTCTGCCGGTTCAGTTGTCGAGGGCTGATTTCTTTTCCTGTGAATAAAATCCTTCTGTTTTGACCGCGAAACCTTTCAGGGGAGCATTTGCAACCGTTTGGCACCATTTTTGAGTGAATTGCCGAAAGTCAGATTTTTTATGAAATTGTGACCCCGGGGCTTAGGATTTTTTCAAAAAAATCTTTTTCTGCCGGTTCAGTTGTCGAGGGCTGATTTCTTTTCCTGTGATAAAAAGCCTTCTGTTTCGACCGCGAAACCTTTCAGGGGAGTATTTGCAAAAGTTTGGCACCATTTTTGAGTGAATTGCCGAAAGTCAGAATTTTTATGAAATTGTGACCCCGCGGCTTAGGATTTTTTCAAAAAAATCTTTTTCTGCCGGTTCAGTTGTCGAGGGCTGATTTCTTTTCCTGTGATTAACATCCTTCTATTTCGACCGCCAAACCTCTCAGGGGAGCATTTGCAACCGTTTGGCACCATTTTTGAGTGAATTGCCGAAAGTCAGATTTTTTATGATATTGTGACCCCGGGGTTTAGGATTTTTTCAAAAAAATCTTTTTCTGCCGGTGAAGTTGTCGAGGGCTGATTTCTTTTCCTGTGATTAAATGCCTTCTGTTTCGATCGCCAAACCTCTCAGGGGAGCATTTGCAACCGTTTGGCACCATTTTTGAGTGAATTGCCGAAAGTCAGATTTTTTATGAAATTGTGACCCCGGGGCTTAGGATTTTTTCAAAAAAATCTTTTTCTGCCGGTTCAGTTGTCGAGGGCTGATTTCTTTTCCTGTGATTAAATGCCTTCTGTTTCGACCGCCAAACCTTTCAGGGGAGCATTTGCAACCGTTTGGCACCATTTTTGAGTGAATTGCCGAAAGTCAGATTTTTTATGAAATTGTGACCCCGCGGCTTAGGATTTTTTCAAAAAAATCTTTTTCTGCCGGTTCAGTTGTCGAGGGCTGATTTCTTTTCCTGTGATAAAAAGCCTTCTGTTTCGACCGCGAAACCTTTCAGGGGAGTATTTGCAAAAGTTTGGCACCATTTTTGAGTGAATTGCCGAAAGTCAGAATTTTTATGAAATTGTGACCCCGCGGCTTAGGATTTTTTCAAAAAAATCTTTTTCTGCCGGTTCAGTTGTCGAGGGCTGATTTATTTTCCTGTGATTAACATCCTTCTATTTCGACCGCCAAACCTCTCAGGGGAGCATTTGCAACCGTTTGGCACCATTTTTGAGTGAATTGCCGAAAGTCAGATTTTTTATGAAATTGTGACCCCGGGGCTTAGGATTTTTTCAAAAAAATCTTTTTCTGCCGGTTCAGTTGTCGAGGGCTGATTTCTTTTCCTGTGATTAAAATCCTTCTGTTTCGACCGCCAAACCTCTCAGGGGAGCATTTGCAACCGTTTGGCACCATTTTTGAGTGAATTGCCGAAAGTCAGATTTTTTATGATATTGTGACCCCGGGGTTTAGGATTTTTTCAAAAAAATCTTTTTCTGCCGGTGAAGTTGTCGAGGGCTGATTTCTTTTCCTGTGATTAAATGCCTTCTGTTTCGATCGCCAAACCTCTCAGGGGAGCATTTGCAACCGTTTGGCACCATTTTTGAGTGAATTGCCGAAAGTCAGATTTTTTATGAAATTGTGACCCCGGGGCTTAGGATTTTTTCAAAAAAATCTTTTTCTGCCGGTTCAGTTGTCGAGGGCTGATTTCTTTTCCTGTGATTAAAATCCTTCTATTTCGACCGCCAAACCTCTCAGGGGAGCATTTGCAACCGTTTGGCACCATTTTTGAGTGAATTGCCGAAAGTCAGATTTTTTATGATATTGTGACCCCGGGGCTTAGGATTTTTTCAAAAAAATCTTTTTCTGCCGGTTCAGTTGTCGAGGGCTGATTTCTTTTCCTGTGATTAAAATCCTTCTGTTTCGACCGCCAAACCTCTCAGGGGAGCATTTGCAACCGTTTGGCACCATTTTTGAGTGAATTGCCGAAAGTCAGATTTTTTATGAAATTGTGACCCCGGGGCTTAGGATTTTTTCAAAAAAATCTTTTTCTGCCGGTTCAGTTGTCGAGGGCTGATTTCTTTTCCTGTGATAAAAAGCCTTCTGTTTCGACCGCGAAACCTTTCAGGGGAGCATTTGCAAAAGTTTGGCACCATTTTTGAGTGAATTGCCGAAAGTCAGATTTTTTATGAAATTGTGACCCCGGGGTTTAGGATTTTTTCAAAAAAATCTTTTTCTGCCGGTGAAGTTGTCGAGGGCTGATTTCTTTTCCTGTGATAAAAAGCCTTATGTTTCGACCACCAAATCTTTCAGGGGAGCATTTGCAACCGTTTGGCACCATTTTTGAGTGAATTGCCGAAAGTCAGATTATTTATGAAATTGTGACCCCGGGGCTTAGGATTTTTTCAAAAAAATATTTTTCTGCCGATGAAGTTGTCGAGGGCTGATTTCTTTTCCTGTGATAAAAAGTCAGATTTTTTATGAAATTGTGACCCTGGGGCTTAGGATTTTTTCAAAAAAATATTTTTCTGCCGATGAAGTTGTCGAGGGCTGATTTCTTTTCCTGTGATTAAAATCCTTTCAGGGGAGCATTTGCAAAAGTTTGGCACCATTTTTGAGTGAATTGCCAAAGTCAGATTTTTAATGAAATTGTGACCCCGGGGTTTAGGATTTTTTCAAAAAAATCTTTTTCTTCCTCTTAAGTTGTCGAGGGCTGATTTCTTTTCCTGTGATAAAAAGCCTTCTGTTTCGACCGCCAAACCTTTCAGGGGAGCATTTGCAACCGTTTGGCACCATTTTTGAGTGAATTGCCGAAAGTCAGATTTTTTATGAAATTGTGACCCCGGGGCTTAGGATTTTTTCAAAAAAATCTTTTTCTGCCGGTTCAGTTGTCGAGGGCTGATTTCTTTTCCTGTGATAAAAAGCCTTCTGTTTCGACCGCCAAACCTCTCAGGGGAGCATTTGCAACCGTTTGGCACCATTTTTGAGTGAATTGCCGAAAGTCAGATTTTTTATGATATTGTGACCCCGGGGTTTAGGATTTTTTCAAAAAAATCTTTTTCTGCCGGTTCAGTTGTCGAGGGCTGATTTCTTTTCCTGTGATTAAATGCCTTCTGTTTCGACCGCCAAACCTTTTAGGGGAGCATTTGCAACCGTTTGGCACCATTTTTGAGTGAATTGACGAAAGTCAGATTTTTTATGAAATTGTGACCCCGGGGATTAGGATTTTTTCAAAAAAATCTTTTTCTGCCGGTTCAGTTGTCGAGGGCTGATTTCTTTTCCTATGATTAACATCCTTCTATTTCGACCGCCAAACCTCTCAGGGGAGCATTTGCAACCGTTTGGCACCATTTTTGAGTGAATTGCCGAAAGTCAGATTTTTTATGAAATTGTGACCCCGGGGCTTAGGATTTTTTCAAAAAAATCTTTTTCTGCCGGTTCAGTTGTCGAGGGCTGATTTCTTTTCCTGTGATAAAAAGCCTTCTGTTTCGACCGCGAAACCTTTCAGGGGAGTATTTGCAAAAGTTTGGCACCATTTTTGAGTGAATTGCCGAAAGTCAGAATTTTTATGAAATTGTGACCCCGCGGCTTAGGATTTTTTCAAAAAAATCTTTTTCTGCCGGTTCAGTTGTCGAGGGCTGATTTCTTTTCCTGTGATTAACATCCTTCTATTTCGACCGCCAAACCTCTCAGGGGAGCATTTGCAACCGTTTGGCACCATTTTTGAGTGAATTGCCGAAAGTCAGATTTTTTATGATATTGTGACCCCGGGGTTTAGGATTTTTTCAAAAAAATCTTTTTCTGCCGGTGAAGTTGTCGAGGGCTGATTTCTTTTCCTGTGATTAAATGCCTTCTGTTTCGATCGCCAAACCTCTCAGGGGAGCATTTGCAACCGTTTGGCACCATTTTTGAGTGAATTGCCGAAAGTCAGATTTTTTATGAAATTGTGACCCCGGGGCTTAGGATTTTTTCAAAAAAATCTTTTTCTGCCGGTTCAGTTGTCGAGGGCTGATTTCTTTTCCTGTGATTAAATGCCTTCTGTTTCGACCGCCAAACCTTTCAGGGGAGCATTTGCAACCGTTTGGCACCATTTTTGAGTGAATTGCCGAAAGTCAGATTTTTTATGAAATTGTGACCCCGCGGCTTAGGATTTTTTCAAAAAAATCTTTTTCTGCCGGTTCAGTTGTCGAGGGCTGATTTCTTTTCCTGTGATAAAAAGCCTTCTGTTTCGACCGCGAAACCTTTCAGGGGAGTATTTGCAAAAGTTTGGCACCATTTTTGAGTGAATTGCCGAAAGTCAGAATTTTTATGAAATTGTGACCCCGCGGCTTAGGATTTTTTCAAAAAAATCTTTTTCTGCCGGTGAAGTTGTCGAGGGCTGATTTCTTTTCCTGTGATTAAATGCCTTCTGTTTCGATCGCCAAACCTCTCAGGGGAGCATTTGCAACCGTTTGGCACCATTTTTGAGTGAATTGCCGAAAGTCAGATTTTTTATGAAATTGTGACCCCGGGGCTTAGGATTTTTTCAAAAAAATCTTTTTCTGCCGGTTCAGTTGTCGAGGGCTGATTTCTTTTCCTGTGATTAAAATCCTTCTATTTCGACCGCCAAACCTCTCAGGGGAGCATTTGCAACCGTTTGGCACCATTTTTGAGTGAATTGCCGAAAGTCAGATTTTTTATGATATTGTGACCCCGGGGCTTAGGATTTTTTCAAAAAAATCTTTTTCTGCCGGTTCAGTTGTCGAGGGCTGATTTCTTTTCCTGTGATTAAAATCCTTCTGTTTCGACCGCCAAACCTCTCAGGGGAGCATTTGCAACCGTTTGGCACCATTTTTGAGTGAATTGCCGAAAGTCAGATTTTTTATGAAATTGTGACCCCGGGGCTTAGGATTTTTTCAAAAAAATCTTTTTCTGCCGGTTCAGTTGTCGAGGGCTGATTTCTTTTCCTGTGATAAAAAGCCTTCTGTTTCGACCGCGAAACCTTTCAGGGGAGCATTTGCAAAAGTTTGGCACCATTTTTGAGTGAATTGCCGAAAGTCAGATTTTTTATGAAATTGTGACCCCGGGGTTTAGGATTTTTTCAAAAAAATCTTTTTCTGCCGGTGAAGTTGTCGAGGGCTGATTTCTTTTCCTGTGATAAAAAGCCTTATGTTTCGACCACCAAATCTTTCAGGGGAGCATTTGCAACCGTTTGGCACCATTTTTGAGTGAATTGCCGAAAGTCAGATTATTTATGAAATTGTGACCCCGGGGCTTAGGATTTTTTCAAAAAAATATTTTTCTGCCGATGAAGTTGTCGAGGGCTGATTTCTTTTCCTGTGATAAAAAGTCAGATTTTTTATGAAATTGTGACCCCGGGGCTTAGGATTTTTTCAAAAAAATATTTTTCTGCCGATGAAGTTGTCGAGGGCTGATTTCTTTTCCTGTGATTAAAATCCTTTCAGGGGAGCATTTGCAAAAGTTTGGCACCATTTTTGAGTGAATTGCCAAAGTCAGATTTTTAATGAAATTGTGACCCCGGGGTTTAGGATTTTTTCAAAAAAATCTTTTTCTTCCTCTTAAGTTGTCGAGGGCTGATTTCTTTTCCTGTGATAAAAAGCCTTCTGTTTCGACCGCCAAACCTTTCAGGGGAGCATTTGCAACCGTTTGGCACCATTTTTGAGTGAATTGCCGAAAGTCAGATTTTTTATGAAATTGTGACCCCGGGGCTTAGGATTTTTTCAAAAAAATCTTTTTCTGCCGGTTGAGTTGTCGAGGGCTGATTTCTTTTCCTGTGATAAAAAGCCTTCTGTTTCGACCGCCAAACCTCTCAGGGGAGCATTTGCAACCGTTTGGCACCATTTTTGAGTGAATTGCCGAAAGTCAGATTTTTTATGATATTGTGACCCCGGGGTTTAGGATTTTTTCAAAAAAATCTTTTTCTGCCGGTTCAGTTGTCGAGGGCTGATTTCTTTTCCTGTGATTAAATGCCTTCTGTTTCGACCGCCAACCTTTTAGGGGAGCATTTGCAACCGTTTGGCACCATTTTTGAGTGAATTGCCGAAAGTCAGATTTTTTATGAAATTGTGACCCCGGGGCTCAGGATTTTTTCAAAAAAATCTTTTTCTGCCGGTTCAGTTGTCGAGGGCTGATTTCTTTTCCTGTGATAAAAAGTCAGATTTTTTATGAAATTGTGACCCCGGGGCTTAGGATTTTTTCAAAAAAATATTTTTCTGCCGATGAAGTTGTCGAGGGCTGATTTCTTTTCCTGTGATTAAAATCCTTTCAGGGGAGCATTTGCAAAAGTTTGGCACCATTTTTGAGTGAATTGCCAAAGTCAGATTTTTAATGAAATTGTGACCCCGGGGTTTAGGATTTTTTCAAAAAAATCTTTTTCTTCCTCTTAAGTTGTCGAGGGCTGATTTCTTTTCCTGTGATAAAAAGCCTTCTGTTTCGACCGCCAAACCTTTCAGGGGAGCATTTGCAACCGTTTGGCACCATTTTTGAGTGAATTGCCGAAAGTCAGATTTTTTATGAAATTGTGACCCCGGGGCTTAGGATTTTTTCAAAAAAATCTTTTTCTGCCGGTTGAGTTGTCGAGGGCTGATTTCTTTTCCTGTGATAAAAAGCCTTCTGTTTCGACCGCCAAACCTCTCAGGGGAGCATTTGCAACCGTTTGGCACCATTTTTGAGTGAATTGCCGAAAGTCAGATTTTTTATGATATTGTGACCCCGGGGTTTAGGATTTTTTCAAAAAAATCTTTTTCTGCCGGTTCAGTTGTCGAGGGCTGATTTCTTTTCCTGTGATTAAATGCCTTCTGTTTCGACCGCCAACCTTTTAGGGGAGCATTTGCAACCGTTTGGCACCATTTTTGAGTGAATTGCCGAAAGTCAGATTTTTTATGAAATTGTGACCCCGGGGCTCAGGATTTTTTCAAAAAAATCTTTTTCTGCCGGTTCAGTTGTCGAGGGCTGATTTCTTTTCCTGTGATTAAAATCCTTTCAGGGGAGCATTTGCAAAAGTTTGGCACCATTTTTGAGTGAATTGCCAAAGTCAGATTTTTAATGAAATTGTGACCCCGGGGTTTAGGATTTTTTCAAAAAAATCTTTTTCTTCCTCTTAAGTTGTCGAGGGCTGATTTCTTTTCCTGTGATAAAAAGCCTTCTGTTTCGACCGCGAAACCTTTCAGGGGAGTATTTGCAAAAGTTTGGCACCATTTTTGAGTGAATTGCCGAAAGTCAGAATTTTTATGAAATTGTGACCCCGCGGCTTAGGATTTTTTCAAAAAAATCTTTTTCTGCCGGTTCAGTTGTCGAGGGCTGGTTTCTTTTCCTGTGATTAACATCCTTCTATTTCGACCGCCAAACCTCTCAGGGGAGCATTTGCAACCGTTTGGCACCATTTTTGAGTGAATTGCCGAAAGTCAGAATTTTTATGAAATTGTGACCCCGCGGCTTAGGATTTTTTCAAAAAAATCTTTTTCTGCCGGTTCAGTTGTCGAGGGCTGATTTATTTTCCTGTGATTAACATCCTTCTATTTCGACCGCCAAACCTCTCAGGGGAGCATTTGCAACCGTTTGGCACCATTTTTGAGTGAATTGCCGAAAGTCAGATTTTTTATGAAATTGTGACCCCGGGGCTTAGGATTTTTTCAAAAAAATCTTTTTCTGCCGGTTCAGATGTCGAGGGCTGATTTCTTTTCCTGTGATTAAAATCCTTCTGTTTCGACCGCCAAACCTCTCAGGGGAGCATTTGCAACCGTTTGGCACCATTTTTGAGTGAATTGCCGAAAGTCAGATTTTTTATGAAATTGTGACCCCGGGGCTTAGGATTTTTTCAAAAAAATCTTTTTCTGCCGGTTCAGTTGTCGAGGGCTGATTTCTTTTCCTGTGATAAAAAGCCTTCTGTTTCGACCGCGAAACCTTTCAGGGGAGCATTTGCAAAAGTTTGGCACCATTTTTGAGTGAATTGCCGAAAGTCAGATTTTTTATGAAATTGTGACCCCGGGGTTTAGGATTTTTTCAAAAAAATCTTTTTCTGCCGGTGAAGTTGTCGAGGGCTGATTTCTTTTCCTGTGATAAAAAGCCTTATGTTTCGACCACCAAATCTTTCAGGGGAGCATTTGCAACCGTTTGGCACCATTTTTGAGTGAATTGCCGAAAGTCAGATTATTTATGAAATTGTGACCCCGGGGCTTAGGATTTTTTCAAAAAAATATTTTTCTGCCGATGAAGTTGTCGAGGGCTGATTTCTTTTCCTGTGATAAAAAGTCAGATTTTTTATGAAATTGTGACCCCGGGGCTTAGGATTTTTTCAAAAAAATATTTTTCTGCCGATGAAGTTGTCGAGGGCTGATTTCTTTTCCTGTGATTAAAATCCTTTCAGGGGAGCATTTGCAAAAGTTTGGCACCATTTTTGAGTGAATTGCCAAAGTCAGATTTTTAATGAAATTGTGACCCCGGGGTTTAGGATTTTTTCAAAAAAATCTTTTTCTGCCGGTTCAGTTGTCGAGGGCTGATTTCTTTTCCTGTGATTAAATGCCTTCTGTTTCGACCGCCAACCTTTTAGGGGAGCATTTGCAACCGTTTGGCACCATTTTTGAGTGAATTGACGAAAGTCAGATTTTTTATGAAATTGTGACCCCGGGGATTAGGATTTTTTCAAAAAAATCTTTTTCTGCCGGTTCAGTTGTCGAGGGCTGATTTCTTTTCCTATGATTAACATCCTTCCATTTCGACCGCCAAACCTCTCAGGGGAGCATTTGCAACCGTTTGGCACCATTTTTGAGTGAATTGCCGAAAGTCAGATTTTTTATGAAATTGTGACCCCGCGGCTTAGGATTTTTTCAAAAAAATCTTTTTCTGCCGGTTCAGTTGTCGAGGGCTGATTTCTTTTCCTGTGATTAACATCCTTCTATTTCGACCGCCAAACCTCTCAGGGGAGCATTTGCAACCGTTTGGCACCATTTTTGAGTGAATTGCCGAAAGTCAGATTTTTTATGAAATTGTGACCCCGGGGCTCAGGATTTTTTCAAAAAAATCTTTTTCTGCCGGTTCAGTTGTCGAGGGCTGATTTCTTTTCCTGTGATTAAAATCCTTTCAGGGGAGCATTTGCAAAAGTTTGGCACCATTTTTGAGTGAATTGCCAAAGTCAGATTTTTAATGAAATTGTGACCCCGGGGTTTAGGATTTTTTCAAAAAAATCTTTTTCTTCCTCTTAAGTTGTCGAGGGCTGATTTCTTTTCCTGTGATAAAAAGCCTTCTGTTTCGACCGCGAAACCTTTCAGGGGAGTATTTGCAAAAGTTTGGCACCATTTTTGAGTGAATTGCCGAAAGTCAGAATTTTTATGAAATTGTGACCCCGCGGCTTAGGATTTTTTCAAAAAAATCTTTTTCTGCCGGTTCAGTTGTCGAGGGCTGGTTTCTTTTCCTGTGATTAACATCCTTCTATTTCGACCGCCAAACCTCTCAGGGGAGCATTTGCAACCGTTTGGCACCATTTTTGAGTGAATTGCCGAAAGTCAGATTTTTTATGAAATTGTGACCCCGCGGCTTAGGATTTTTTCAAAAAAATCTTTTTCTGCCGGTTCAGTTGTCGAGGGCTGATTTCTTTTCCTGTGATTAACATCCTTCTATTTCGACCGCCAAACCTCTCAGGGGAGCATTTGCAACCGTTTGGCACCATTTTTGAGTGAATTGCCGAAAGTCAGATTTTTTATGAAATTGTGACCCCGGGGCTCAGGATTTTTTCAAAAAAATCTTTTTCTGCCGGTTCAGTTGTCGAGGGCTGATTTCTTTTCCTGTGATTAAAATCCTTTCAGGGGAGCATTTGCAAAAGTTTGGCACCATTTTTGAGTGAATTGCCGAAAGTCAGATTTTTTATGAAATTGTGACCCCGGGGCTTAGGATTTTTTCAAAAAAATCTTTTTCTGCCGGTTCAGTTGTCGAGGGCTGATTTCTTTTCCTGTGATTAAATGCCTTCTGTTTCGACCGCCAAACCTTTCAGGGGAGCATTTGCAACCGTTTGGCACCATTTTTGAGTGAATTGCCGAAAGTCAGATTTTTTATGAAATTGTGACCCCGGGGCTTAGGATTTTTTCAAAAAAATCTTTTTCTGCCGGTTCAGTTGTCGAGGGCTGATTTCTTTTCCTGTGATAAAAAGCCTTCTGTTTCGACCGCGAAACCTTTCAGGGGAGTATTTGCAAAAGTTTGGCACCATTTTTGAGTGAATTGCCGAAAGTCAGAATTTTTATGAAATTGTGACCCCGCGGCTTAGGATTTTTTCAAAAAAATCTTTTTCTGCCGGTTCAGTTGTCGAGGGCTGATTTCTTTTCCTGTGATTAACATCCTTCTATTTCGACCGCCAAACCTCTCAGGGGAGCATTTGCAACCGTTTGGCACCATTTTTGAGTGAATTGCCGAAAGTCAGATTTTTTATGAAATTGTGACCCCGCGGCTTAGGATTTTTTCAAAAAAATCTTTTTCTGCCGGTTCAGTTGTCGAGGGCTGATTTCTTTTCCTGTGATTAACATCCTTCTATTTCGACCGCCAAACCTCTCAGGGGAGCATTTGCAACCGTTTGGCACCATTTTTGAGTGAATTGCCGAAAGTCAGATTTTTTATGATATTGTGACCCCGGGGCTTAGGATTTTTTCAAAAAAATCTTTTTCTGCCGGTTCAGTTGTCGAGGGCTGATTTCTTTTCCTGTGATTAAAATCCTTCTGTTTCGACCGCCAAACCTCTCAGGGGAGCATTTGCAACCGTTTGGCACCATTTTTGAGTGAATTGCCGAAAGTCAGATTTTTTATGAAATTGTGACCCCGGGGCTTAGGATTTTTTCAAAAAAATCTTTTTCTGCCGGTTCAGTTGTCGAGGGCTGATTTCTTTTCCTGTGATAAAAAGCCTTCTGTTTCGACCGCGAAACCTTTCAGGGGAGCATTTGCAAAAGTTTGGCACCATTTTTGAGTGAATTGCCGAAAGTCAGATTTTTTATGAAATTGTGACCCCGGGGTTTAGGATTTTTTCAAAAAAATCTTTTTCTGCCGGTGAAGTTGTCGAGGGCTGATTTCTTTTCCTGTGATAAAAAGCCTTATGTTTCGACCACCAAATCTTTCAGGGGAGCATTTGCAACCGTTTGGCACCATTTTTGAGTGAATTGCCGAAAGTCAGATTATTTATGAAATTGTGACCCCGGGGCTTAGGATTTTTTCAAAAAAATATTTTTCTGCCGATGAAGTTGTCGAGGGCTGATTTCTTTTCCTGTGATAAAAAGTCAGATTTTTTATGAAATTGTGACCCCGGGGCTTAGGATTTTTTCAAAAAAATATTTTTCTGCCGATGAAGTTGTCGAGGGCTGATTTCTTTTCCTGTGATTAAAATCCTTTCAGGGGAGCATTTGCAAAAGTTTGGCACCATTTTTGAGTGAATTGCCAAAGTCAGATTTTTAATGAAATTGTGACCCCGGGGTTTAGGATTTTTTCAAAAAAATCTTTTTCTTCCTCTTAAGTTGTCGAGGGCTGATTTCTTTTCCTGTGATAAAAAGCCTTCTGTTTCGACCGCCAAACCTCTCAGGGGAGCATTTGCAACCGTTTGGCACCATTTTTGAGTGAATTGCCGAAAGTCAGATTTTTTATGAAATTGTGACCCCGGGGCTTAGGATTTTTTCAAAAAAATCTTTTTCTGCCGGTTCAGTTGTCGAGGGCTGATTTCTTTTCCTGTGATAAAAAGCCTTCTGTTTCGACCGCCAAACCTCTCAGGGGAGCATTTGCAACCGTTTGGCACCATTTTTGAGTGAATTGCCGAAAGTCAGATTTTTTATGATATTGTGACCCCGGGGTTTAGGATTTTTTCAAAAAAATCTTTTTCTGCCGGTGAAGTTGTCGAGGGCTGATTTCTTTTCCTGTGATTAAATGCCTTCTGTTTCGACCGCCAAACCTTTTAGGGCAGTGTTTCCCAAACTTTTTTGGGCAACGGCACACCTGTTTACTGAAAAAAAATCTCGCGGCACACCACCATTAAAGCCCCGCCCCGTGACGTCAGCGCGCAGCGTCACGCCGGGAGGGACGCACGAAAGCTATCCTATGTAAATACGGATTTAGCCTCGGTTTGCTCTGGCTTTGAAGCTAAAGGTTAAAGGGGGGGGGCAGAGAGACGTGTAGACCCGTTTGCTTAGAAGTAGGTCCCCAGTGTTTCCCCATGGGGTCCCAAGGAAGAGCGGCGCCACCCGATTGGATTTCCTAAACTCCCGCCCTGAGCGCTGGAGTTCCGCGTAACCCAAATTAAACCCGGTTGCTTACACTCTGTCCAGGAGGACGCACAATCCCCGCTTGACGGATGGGTCTGTTCCAAGGCTGGCTCCGCTGGCAAAGCCGGCTTGCTGGACGCCTCTTGGCAGGGAGAGAAGCGGACGGACGAGTTTTAAGAGGCTCTCCGTCGCTCCAGAAGAAGGCAGGGCGAAGATTTCAAGGGGCATCGCTCCGGCTGCTCCCTCTCCCGGCGCGCAGGAGCGATGCCTCTCTCTGGCTCTCCCTCCGCGCAGGCTGAGGGAGGGAGGGAGGGGCGCGTGTGACCCGTCTCTGCTGGGAGACCAAACCCAGCGAGGCAGAGTCGCGCGGAGGCGCCCAGGCAGCGCTGCCGGCTGCGAGGAGGAGCGCCAGGCAGCAGCAGGAGGCGCGGCCTCTCCTCGCCGCCGCCGCCCCGCCTCTCGCCGCCGACTCGCCCGCCTCCCTCCAGGCATCTCGCGGCACACCCGCCGATGTCTCACGGCACACTCCTGTGCCGCGGAACACCGGTTGGGAAACACTGTTTTAGGGGAGCATTTGCAACCGTTTGGCACCATTTTTGAGTGAATTGACGAAAGTCAGATTTTTTATGAAATTGTGACCCCGGGGATTAGGATTTTTTCAAAAAAATCTTTTTCTGCCGGTTCAGTTGTCGAGGGCTGATTTCTTTTCCTGTGATTAACATCCTTCTATTTCGACCGCCAAACCTCTCAGGGGAGCATTTGCAACCGTTTGGCACCATTTTTGAGTGAATTGCCGAAAGTCAGATTTTTTATGAAATTGTGACCCCGCGGCTTAGGATTTTTTCAAAAAAATCTTTTTCTGCCGGTTCAGTTGTCGAGGGCTGATTTCTTTTCCTGTGATTAACATCCTTCTATTTCGACCGCCAAACCTCTCAGGGGAGCATTTGCAACCGTTTGGCACCATTTTTGAGTGAATTGCCGAAAGTCAGATTTTTTATGAAATTGTGACCCCGGGGCTCAGGATTTTTTCAAAAAAATCTTTTTCTGCCGGTTCAGTTGTCGAGGGCTGATTTCTTTTCCTGTGATTAAAATCCTTTCAGGGGAGCATTTGCAAAAGTTTGGCACCATTTTTGAGTGAATTGCCAAAGTCAGATTTTTAATGAAATTGTGACCCCGGGGTTTAGGATTTTTTCAAAAAAATCTTTTTCTTCCTCTTAAGTTGTCGAGGGCTGATTTCTTTTCCTGTGATAAAAAGCCTTCTGTTTCGACCGCGAAACCTTTCAGGGGAGTATTTGCAAAAGTTTGGCACCATTTTTGAGTGAATTGCCGAAAGTCAGAATTTTTATGAAATTGTGACCCCGCGGCTTAGGATTTTTTCAAAAAAATCTTTTTCTGCCGGTTCAGTTGTCGAGGGCTGGTTTCTTTTCCTGTGATTAACATCCTTCTATTTCGACCGCCAAACCTCTCAGGGGAGCATTTGCAACCGTTTGGCACCATTTTTGAGTGAATTGCCGAAAGTCAGATTTTTTATGAAATTGTGACCCCGCGGCTTAGGATTTTTTCAAAAAAATCTTTTTCTGCCGGTGAAGTTGTCGAGGGCTGATTTCTTTTCCTGTGATTAACATCCTTCTATTTCGACCGCCAAACCTCTCAGGGGAGCATTTGCAACCGTTTGGCACCATTTTTGAGTGAATTGCCGAAAGTCAGATTTTTTATGAAATTGTGACCCCGGGGCTCAGGATTTTTTCAAAAAAATCTTTTTCTGCCGGTTCAGTTGTCGAGGGCTGATTTCTTTTCCTGTGATTAAAATCCTTTCAGGGGAGCATTTGCAAAAGTTTGGCACCATTTTTGAGTGAATTGCCAAAGTCAGATTTTTAATGAAATTGTGACCCCGGGGTTTAGGATTTTTTCAAAAAAATCTTTTTCTTCCTCTTAAGTTGTCGAGGGCTGATTTCTTTTCCTGTGATAAAAAGCCTTCTGTTTCGACCGCCAAACCTTTCAGGGGAGCATTTGCAACCGTTTGGCACCATTTTTGAGTGAATTGCCGAAAGTCAGATTTTTTATGAAATTGTGACCCCGGGGCTTAGGATTTTTTCAAAAAAATCTTTTTCTGCCGGTTCAGTTGTCGAGGGCTGATTTCTTTTCCTGTGATAAAAAGCCTTCTGTTTCGACCGCCAAACCTCTCAGGGGAGCATTTGCAACCGTTTGGCACCATTTTTGAGTGAATTGCCGAAAGTCAGATTTTTTATGATATTGTGACCCCGGGGTTTAGGATTTTTTCAAAAAAATCTTTTTCTGCCGGTGAAGTTGTCGAGGGCTGATTTCTTTTCCTGTGATTAAATGCCTTCTGTTTCGATCGCCAAACCTCTCAGGGGAGCATTTGCAACCGTTTGGCACCATTTTTGAGTGAATTGCCGAAAGTCAGATTTTTTATGAAATTGTGACCCCGGGGATTAGGATTTTATCAATAAAATCTTTTTCTGCCGGTTCAGTTGTCGAGGGCTGATTTCTTTTCCTGTGATTAAATGCCTTCTGTTTCGACCGCCAAACCTTTTAGGGGAGCATTTGCAACCGTTTGGCACCATTTTTGAGTGAATTGACGAAAGTCAGATTTTTTATGAAATTGTGACCCCGGGGATTAGGATTTTTTCAAAAAAATCTTTTTCTGCCGGTTCAGTTGTCGAGGGCTGATTTCTTTTCCTGTGATTAACATCCTTCTATTTCGACCGCCAAACCTCTCAGGGGAGCATTTGCAACCGTTTGGCACCATTTTTGAGTGAATTGCCGAAAGTCAGATTTTTTATGAAATTGTGACCCCGCGGCTTAGGATTTTTTCAAAAAAATCTTTTTCTGCCGGTTCAGTTGTCGAGGGCTGATTTCTTTTCCTGTGATTAACATCCTTCTATTTCGACCGCCAAACCTCTCAGTGGAGCATTTGCAACCGTTTGGCACCATTTTTGAGTGAATTGCCGAAAGTCAGATTTTTTATGAAATTGTGACCCCGGGGCTCAGGATTTTTTCAAAAAAATCTTTTTCTGCCGGTTCAGTTGTCGAGGGCTGATTTCTTTTCCTGTGATTAAAATCCTTTTAGGGGAGCATTTGCAAAAGTTTGGCACCATTTTTGAGTGAATTGCCAAAGTCAGATTTTTAATGAAATTGTGACCCCGGGGCTTAGGATTTTTTCAAAAAAATCTTTTTCTTCCTCTTAAGTTGTCGAGGGCTGATTTCTTTTCCTGTGATAAAAAGCCTTCTGTTTCGACCGCGAAACCTTTCAGGGGAGTATTTGCAAAAGTTTGGCACCATTTTTGAGTGAATTGCCGAAAGTCAGAATTTTTATGAAATTGTGACCCCGCGGCTTAGGATTTTTTCAAAAAAATCTTTTTCTGCCGGTTCAGTTGTCGAGGGCTGATTTCTTTTCCTGTGATTAACATCCTTCTATTTCGACCGCCAAACCTCTCAGGGGAGCATTTGCAACCGTTTGGCACCATTTTTGAGTGAATTGCCGAAAGTCAGATTTTTTATGAAATTGTGACCCCGCGGCTTAGGATTTTTTCAAAAAAATCTTTTTCTGCCGGTTCAGTTGTCGAGGGCTGATTTCTTTTCCTGTGATTAACATCCTTCTATTTCGACCGCCAAACCTCTCAGGGGAGCATTTGCAACCGTTTGGCACCATTTTTGAGTGAATTGCCGAAAGTCAGATTTTTTATGAAATTGTGACCCCGGGGCTCAGGATTTTTTCAAAAAAATCTTTTTCTGCCGGTTCAGTTGTCGAGGGCTGATTTCTTTTCCTGTGATTAAAATCCTTTCAGGGGAGCATTTGCAAAAGTTTGGCACCATTTTTGAGTGAATTGCCAAAGTCAGATTTTTAATGAAATTGTGACCCCGGGGTTTAGGATTTTTTCAAAAAAATCTTTTTCTTCCTCTTAAGTTGTCGAGGGCTGATTTCTTTTCCTGTGATAAAAAGCCTTCTGTTTCGACCGCCAAACCTTTCAGGGGAGCATTTGCAACCGTTTGGCACCATTTTTGAGTGAATTGCCGAAAGTCAGATTTTTTATGAAATTGTGACCCCGGGGCTTAGGATTTTTTCAAAAAAATCTTTTTCTGCCGGTTCAGTTGTCGAGGGCTGATTTCTTTTCCTGTGATAAAAAGCCTTCTGTTTCGACCGCCAAACCTCTCAGGGGAGCATTTGCAACCGTTTGGCACCATTTTTGAGTGAATTGCCGAAAGTCAGATTTTTTATGATATTGTGACCCCGGGGTTTAGGATTTTTTCAAAAAAATCTTTTTCTGCCGGTGAAGTTGTCGAGGGCTGATTTCTTTTCCTGTGATTAAATGCCTTCTGTTTCGATCGCCAAACCTCTCAGGGGAGCATTTGCAACCGTTTGGCACCATTTTTGAGTGAATTGCCGAAAGTCAGATTTTTTATGAAATTGTGACCCCGGGGATTAGGATTTTATCAATAAAATCTTTTTCTGCCGGTTCAGTTGTCGAGGGCTGATTTCTTTTCCTGTGATTAAATGCCTTCTGTTTCGACCGCCAAACCTTTTAGGGGAGCATTTGCAACCGTTTGGCACCATTTTTGAGTGAATTGACGAAAGTCAGATTTTTTATGAAATTGTGACCCCGCGGCTTAGGATTTTTTCAAAAAAATCTTTTTCTGCCGGTTCAGTTGTCGAGGGCTGATTTCTTTTCCTGTGATTAACATCCTTCTATTTCGACCGCCAAACCTCTCAGGGGAGCATTTGCAACCGTTTGGCACCATTTTTGAGTGAATTGCCGAAAGTCAGATTTTTTATGAAATTGTGACCCCGGGGCT
This sequence comes from Podarcis muralis, assembly GCF_964188315.1. NCBI lineage: Eukaryota > Metazoa > Chordata > Lepidosauria > Squamata > Lacertidae > Podarcis > Podarcis muralis. Next base: position 79,361,408 of record NC_135662.1, read on the forward strand.
CAGGATTTTTTCAAAAAAATCTTTTTCTGCCGGTTCAGTTGTCGAGGGCTGATTTCTTTTCCTGTGATTAAAATCCTTTTAGGGGAGCATTTGCAAAAGTTTGGCACCATTTTTGAGTGAATTGCCAAAGTCAGATTTTTAATGAAATTGTGACCCCGGGGTTTAGGATTTTTTCAAAAAAATCTTTTTCTTCCTCTTAAGTTGTCGAGGGCTGATTTCTTTTCCTGTGATTAAAATCCTTTCAGGGGAGCATTTGCAAAAGTTTGGCACCATTTTTGAGTGAATTGCCAAAGTCAGATTTTTAATGAAATTGTGACCCCGGGGTTTAGGATTTTTTCAAAAAAATCTTTTTCTTCCTCTTAAGTTGTCGAGGGCTGATTTCTTTTCCTGTGATAAAAAGCCTTCTGTTTCGACCGCCAAACCTTTCAGGGGAGCATTTGCAACCGTTTGGCACCATTTTTGAGTGAATTGCCGAAAGTCAGATTTTTTATGAAATTGTGACCCCGGGGCTTAGGATTTTTTCAAAAAAATCTTTTTCTGCCGGTTCAGTTGTCGAGGGCTGATTTCTTTTCCTGTGATAAAAAGCCTTCTGTTTCGACCGCCAAACCTCTCAGGGGAGCATTTGCAACCGTTTGGCACCATTTTTGAGTGAATTGCCGAAAGTCAGATTTTTTATGATATTGTGACCCCGGGGTTTAGGATTTTTTCAAAAAAATCTTTTTCTGCCGGTGAAGTTGTCGAGGGCTGATTTCTTTTCCTGTGATTAAATGCCTTCTGTTTCGATCGCCAAACCTCTCAGGGGAGCATTTGCAACCGTTTGGCACCATTTTTGAGTGAATTGCCGAAAGTCAGATTTTTTATGAAATTGTGACCCCGGGGATTAGGATTTTATCAATAAAATCTTTTTCTGCCGGTTCAGTTGTCGAGGGCTGATTTCTTTTCCTGTGATTAAATGCCTTCTGTTTCGACCGCCAAACCTTTTAGGGGAGCATTTGCAACCGTTTGGCACCATTTTTGAGTGAATTGACGAAAGTCAGATTTTTTATGAAATTGTGACCCCGGGGATTAGGATTTTTTCAAAAAAATCTTTTTCTGCCGGTTCAGTTGTCGAGGGCTGATTTCTTTTCCTGTGATTAACATCCTTCTATTTCGACCGCCAAACCTCTCAGGGGAGCATTTGCAACCGTTTGGCACCATTTTTGAGTGAATTGCCGAAAGTCAGATTTTTTATGAAATTGTGACCCCGGGGATTAGGATTTTATCAATAAAATCTTTTTCTGCCGGTTCAGTTGTCGAGGGCTGATTTCTTTTCCTGTGATTAAATGCCTTCTGTTTCGACCGCCAAACCTTTTAGGGGAGCATTTGCAACCGTTTGGCACCATTTTTGAGTGAATTGACGAAAGTCAGATTTTTTATGAAATTGTGACCCCGGGGATTAGGATTTTTTCAAAAAAATCTTTTTCTGCCGGTTCAGTTGTCGAGGGCTGATTTCTTTTCCTGTGATTAACATCCTTCTATTTCGACCGCCAAACCTCTCAGGGGAGCATTTGCAACCGTTTGGCACCATTTTTGAGTGAATTGCCGAAAGTCAGATTTTTTATGAAATTGTGACCCCGCGGCTTAGGATTTTTTCAAAAAAATCTTTTTCTGCCGGTTCAGTTGTCGAGGGCTGATTTCTTTTCCTGTGATTAACATCCTTCTATTTCGACCGCCAAACCTCTCAGGGGAGCATTTGCAACCGTTTGGCACCATTTTTGAGTGAATTGCCGAAAGTCAGATTTTTTATGAAATTGTGACCCCGGGGCTCAGGATTTTTTCAAAAAAATCTTTTTCTGCCGGTTCAGTTGTCGAGGGCTGATTTCTTTTCCTGTGATTAAAATCCTTTTAGGGGAGCATTTGCAAAAGTTTGGCACCATTTTTGAGTGAATTGCCAAAGTCAGATTTTTAATGAAATTGTGACCCCGGGGTTTAGGATTTTTTCAAAAAAATCTTTTTCTTCCTCTTAAGTTGTCGAGGGCTGATTTCTTTTCCTGTGATTAAAATCCTTTCAGGGGAGCATTTGCAAAAGTTTGGCACCATTTTTGAGTGAATTGCCAAAGTCAGATTTTTAATGAAATTGTGACCCCGGGGTTTAGGATTTTTTCAAAAAAATCTTTTTCTTCCTCTTAAGTTGTCGAGGGCTGATTTCTTTTCCTGTGATAAAAAGCCTTCTGTTTCGACCGCCAAACCTTTCAGGGGAGCATTTGCAACCGTTTGGCACCATTTTTGAGTGAATTGCCGAAAGTCAGATTTTTTATGAAATTGTGACCCCGGGGCTTAGGATTTTTTCAAAAAAATCTTTTTCTGCCGGTTCAGTTGTCGAGGGCTGATTTCTTTTCCTGTGATAAAAAGCCTTCTGTTTCGACCGCCAAACCTCTCAGGGGAGCATTTGCAACCGTTTGGCACCATTTTTGAGTGAATTGCCGAAAGTCAGATTTTTTATGATATTGTGACCCCGGGGTTTAGGATTTTTTCAAAAAAATCTTTTTCTGCCGGTGAAGTTGTCGAGGGCTGATTTCTTTTCCTGTGATTAAATGCCTTCTGTTTCGATCGCCAAACCTCTCAGGGGAGCATTTGCAACCGTTTGGCACCATTTTTGAGTGAATTGCCGAAAGTCAGATTTTTTATGAAATTGTGACCCCGGGGATTAGGATTTTATCAATAAAATCTTTTTCTGCCGGTTCAGTTGTCGAGGGCTGATTTCTTTTCCTGTGATTAAATGCCTTCTGTTTCGACCGCCAAACCTTTTAGGGGAGCATTTGCAACCGTTTGGCACCATTTTTGAGTGAATTGACGAAAGTCAGATTTTTTATGAAATTGTGACCCCGGGGATTAGGATTTTTTCAAAAAAATCTTTTTCTGCCGGTTCAGTTGTCGAGGGCTGATTTCTTTTCCTGTGATTAACATCCTTCTATTTCGACCGCCAAACCTCTCAGGGGAGCATTTGCAACCGTTTGGCACCATTTTTGAGTGAATTGCCGAAAGTCAGATTTTTTATGAAATTGTGACCCCGCGGCTTAGGATTTTTTCAAAAAAATCTTTTTCTGCCGGTTCAGTTGTCGAGGGCTGATTTCTTTTCCTGTGATTAACATCCTTCTATTTCGACCGCCAAACCTCTCAGGGGAGCATTTGCAACCGTTTGGCACCATTTTTGAGTGAATTGCCGAAAGTCAGATTTTTTATGAAATTGTGACCCCGGGGCTCAGGATTTTTTCAAAAAAATCTTTTTCTGCCGGTTCAGTTGTCGAGGGCTGATTTCTTTTCCTGTGATTAAAATCCTTTTAGGGGAGCATTTGCAAAAGTTTGGCACCATTTTTGAGTGAATTGCCAAAGTCAGATTTTTAATGAAATTGTGACCCCGGGGTTTAGGATTTTTTCAAAAAAATCTTTTTCTTCCTCTTAAGTTGTCGAGGGCTGATTTCTTTTCCTGTGATAAAAAGCCTTCTGTTTCGACCGCGAAACCTTTCAGGGGAGTATTTGCAAAAGTTTGGCACCATTTTTGAGTGAATTGCCGAAAGTCAGAATTTTTATGAAATTGTGACCCCGCGGCTTAGGATTTTTTCAAAAAAATCTTTTTCTGCCGGTTCAGTTGTCGAGGGCTGATTTCTTTTCCTGTGATTAACATCCTTCTATTTCGACCGCCAAACCTCTCAGGGGAGCATTTGCAACCGTTTGGCACCATTTTTGAGTGAATTGCCGAAAGTCAGATTTTTTATGATATTGTGACCCCGGGGCTTAGGATTTTTTCAAAAAAATCTTTTTCTGCCGGTTCAGTTGTCGAGGGCTGATTTCTTTTCCTGTGATTAACATCCTTCTATTTCGACCGCCAAACCTCTCAGGGGAGCATTTGCAACCGTTTGGCACCATTTTTGAGTGAATTGCCGAAAGTCAGATTTTTTATGAAATTGTGACCCCGGGGCTTAGGATTTTTTCAAAAAAATCTTTTTCTGCCGGTTCAGTTGTCGAGGGCTGATTTCTTTTCCTGTGATAAAAAGCCTTCTGTTTCGACCGCGAAACCTTTCAGGGGAGCATTTGCAAAAGTTTGGCACCATTTTTGAGTGAATTGCCGAAAGTCAGATTTTTTATGAAATTGTGACCCCGGGGTTTAGGATTTTTTCAAAAAAATCTTTTTCTGCCGGTGAAGTTGTCGAGGGCTGATTTCTTTTCCTGTGATAAAAAGCCTTATGTTTCGACCACCAAATCTTTCAGGGGAGCATTTGCAACCGTTTGGCACCATTTTTGAGTGAATTGCCGAAAGTCAGATTATTTATGAAATTGTGACCCCGGGGCTTAGGATTTTTTCAAAAAAATATTTTTCTGCCGATGAAGTTGTCGAGGGCTGATTTCTTTTCCTGTGATAAAAAGTCAGATTTTTTATGAAATTGTGACCCCGGGGCTTAGGATTTTTTCAAAAAAATATTTTTCTGCCGATGAAGTTGTCGAGGGCTGATTTCTTTTCCTGTGATTAAAATCCTTTCAGGGGAGCATTTGCAAAAGTTTGGCACCATTTTTGAGTGAATTGCCAAAGTCAGATTTTTAATGAAATTGTGACCCCGGGGTTTAGGATTTTTTCAAAAAAATCTTTTTCTTCCTCTTAAGTTGTCGAGGGCTGATTTCTTTTCCTGTGATAAAAAGCCTTCTGTTTCGACCGCCAAACCTTTCAGGGGAGCATTTGCAACCGTTTGGCACCATTTTTGAGTGAATTGCCGAAAGTCAGATTTTTTATGAAATTGTGACCCCGGGGCTTAGGATTTTTTCAAAAAAATCTTTTTCTGCCGGTTCAGTTGTCGAGGGCTGATTTCTTTTCCTGTGATAAAAAGCCTTCTGTTTCGACCGCCAAACCTCTCAGGGGAGCATTTGCAACCGTTTGGCACCATTTTTGAGTGAATTGCCGAAAGTCAGATTTTTTATGATATTGTGACCCCGGGGTTTAGGATTTTTTCAAAAAAATCTTTTTCTGCCGGTGAAGTTGTCGAGGGCTGATTTCTTTTCCTGTGATTAAATGCCTTCTGTTTCGACCGCCAAACCTTTTAGGGGAGCATTTGCAACCGTTTGGCACCATTTTTGAGTGAATTGACGAAAGTCAGATTTTTTATGAAATTGTGACCCCGGGGATTAGGATTTTTTCAAAAAAATCTTTTTCTGCCGGTTCAGTTGTCGAGGGCTGATTTCTTTTCCTGTGATTAACATCCTTCTATTTCGACCGCCAAACCTCTCAGGGGAGCATTTGCAACCGTTTGGCACCATTTTTGAGTGAATTGCCGAAAGTCAGATTTTTTATGAAATTGTGACCCCGCGGCTTAGGATTTTTTCAAAAAAATCTTTTTCTGCCGGTTCAGTTGTCGAGGGCTGATTTCTTTTCCTGTGATTAACATCCTTCTATTTCGACCGCCAAACCTCTCAGGGGAGCATTTGCAACCGTTTGGCACCATTTTTGAGTGAATTGCCGAAAGTCAGATTTTTTATGAAATTGTGACCCCGGGGCTCAGGATTTTTTCAAAAAAATCTTTTTCTGCCGGTTCAGTTGTCGAGGGCTGATTTCTTTTCCTGTGATTAAAATCCTTTCAGGGGAGCATTTGCAAAAGTTTGGCACCATTTTTGAGTGAATTGCCAAAGTCAGATTTTTAATGAAATTGTGACCCCGGGGTTTAGGATTTTTTCAAAAAAATCTTTTTCTTCCTCTTAAGTTGTCGAGGGCTGATTTCTTTTCCTGTGATAAAAAGCCTTCTGTTTCGACCGCGAAACCTTTCAGGGGAGTATTTGCAAAAGTTTGGCACCATTTTTGAGTGAATTGCCGAAAGTCAGAATTTTTATGAAATTGTGACCCCGCGGCTTAGGATTTTTTCAAAAAAATCTTTTTCTGCCGGTTCAGTTGTCGAGGGCTGGTTTCTTTTCCTGTGATTAACATCCTTCTATTTCGACCGCCAAACCTCTCAGGGGAGCATTTGCAACCGTTTGGCACCATTTTTGAGTGAATTGCCGAAAGTCAGATTTTTTATGAAATTGTGACCCCGCGGCTTAGGATTTTTTCAAAAAAATCTTTTTCTGCCGGTTCAGTTGTCGAGGGCTGATTTCTTTTCCTGTGATTAAAATCCTTTCAGGGGAGCATTTGCAAAAGTTTGGCACCATTTTTGAGTGAATTGCCAAAGTCAGATTTTTAATGAAATTGTGACCCCGGGGTTTAGGATTTTTTCAAAAAAATCTTTTTCTTCCTCTTAAGTTGTCGAGGGCTGATTTCTTTTCCTGTGATAAAAAGCCTTCTGTTTCGACCGCCAAACCTTTCAGGGGAGCATTTGCAACCGTTTGGCACCATTTTTGAGTGAATTGCCGAAAGTCAGATTTTTTATGAAATTGTGACCCCGGGGCTTAGGATTTTTTCAAAAAAATCTTTTTCTGCCGGTTCAGTTGTCGAGGGCTGATTTCTTTTCCTGTGATAAAAAGCCTTCTGTTTCGACCGCCAAACCTCTCAGGGGAGCATTTGCAACCGTTTGGCACCATTTTTGAGTGAATTGCCGAAAGTCAGATTTTTTATGATATTGTGACCCCGGGGTTTAGGATTTTTTCAAAAAAATCTTTTTCTGCCGGTGAAGTTGTCGAGGGCTGATTTCTTTTCCTGTGATTAAATGCCTTCTGTTTCGATCGCCAAACCTCTCAGGGGAGCATTTGCAACCGTTTGGCACCATTTTTGAGTGAATTGCCGAAAGTCAGATTTTTTATGAAATTGTGACCCCGGGGATTAGGATTTTATCAATAAAATCTTTTTCTGCCGGTTCAGTTGTCGAGGGCTGATTTCTTTTCCTGTGATTAAATGCCTTCTGTTTCGACCGCCAAACCTTTTAGGGGAGCATTTGCAACCGTTTGGCACCATTTTTGAGTTAATTGACGAAAGTCAGATTTTTTATGAAATTGTGACCCCGGGGATTAGGATTTTTTCAAAAAAATCTTTTTCTGCCGGTTCAGTTGTCGAGGGCTGATTTCTTTTCCTGTGATTAACATCCTTCTATTTCGACCGCCAAACCTCTCAGGGGAGCATTTGCAACCGTTTGGCACCATTTTTGAGTGAATTGCCGAAAGTCAGATTTTTTATGAAATTGTGACCCCGGGGCTCAGGATTTTTTCAAAAAAATCTTTTTCTGCCGGTTCAGTTGTCGAGGGCTGATTTCTTTTCCTGTGATTAAAATCCTTTTAGGGGAGCATTTGCAAAAGTTTGGCACCATTTTTGAGTGAATTGCCAAAGTCAGATTTTTAATGAAATTGTGACCCCGGGGTTTAGGATTTTTTCAAAAAAATCTTTTTCTTCCTCTTAAGTTGTCGAGGGCTGATTTCTTTTCCTGTGATAAAAAGCCTTCTGTTTCGACCGCGAAACCTTTCAGGGGAGTATTTGCAAAAGTTTGGCACCATTTTTGAGTGAATTGCCGAAAGTCAGAATTTTTATGAAATTGTGACCTCGCGGCTTAGGATTTTTTCAAAAAAATCTTTTTCTGCCGGTTCAGTTGTCGAGGGCTGATTTCTTTTCCTGTGATTAACATCCTTCTATTTCGACCGCCAAACCTCTCAGGGGAGCATTTGCAACCGTTTGGCACCATTTTTGAGTGAATTGCCGAAAGTCAGATTTTTTATGAAATTGTGACCCCGCGGCTTAGGATTTTTTCAAAAAAATCTTTTTCTGCCGGTTCAGTTGTCGAGGGCTGATTTCTTTTCCTGTGATTAACATCCTTCTATTTCGACCGCCAAACCTCTCAGGGGAGCATTTGCAACCGTTTGGCACCATTTTTGAGTGAATTGCCGAAAGTCAGATTTTTTATGAAATTGTGACCCCGGGGGTTAGGATTTTTTCAAAAAAATCTTTTTCTGCCGGTTCAGTTGTCGAGGGCTGATTTCTTTTCCTGTGATTAACATCCTTCTATTTCGACCGCCAAACCTCTCAGGGGAGCATTTGCAACCGTTTGGCACCATTTTTGAGTGAATTGCCGAAAGTCAGATTTTTTATGAAATTGTGACCCCGGGGCTCAGGATTTTTTCAAAAAAATCTTTTTCTGCCGGTTCAGTTGTCGAGGGCTGATTTCTTTTCCTGTGATTAAAATCCTTTCAGGGGAGCATTTGCAAAAGTTTGGCACCATTTTTGAGTGAATTGCCAAAGTCAGATTTTTAATGAAATTGTGACCCCGGGGTTTAGGATTTTTTCAAAAAAATCTTTTTCTGCCGGTGAAGTTGTCGAGGGCTGATTTCTTTTCCTGTGATTAAATGCCTTCTGTTTCGATCGGCAAACCTCTCAGGGGAGCATTTGCAACCGTTTGGCACCATTTTTGAGTGAATTGCCGAAAGTCAGATTTTTTATGAAATTGTGACCCCGGGGCTTAGGATTTTTTCAAAAAAATCTTTTTCTGCCGGTTCAGTTGTCGAGGGCTGATTTCTTTTCCTGTGATTAAAATCCTTCTATTTCGACCGCCAAACCTCTCAGGGGAGCATTTGCAACCGTTTGGCACCATTTTTGAGTGAATTGCCGAAAGTCAGATTTTTTATGATATTGTGACCCCGGGGCTTAGGATTTTTTCAAAAAAATCTTTTTCTGCCGGTTCAGTTGTCGAGGGCTGATTTCTTTTTCTGTGATTAAAATCCTTCTGTTTCGACCGCCAAACCTCTCAGGGGAGCATTTGCAACCGTTTGGCACCATTTTTGAGTGAATTGCGGAAAGTCAGATTTTTTATGAAATTGTGACCCCGGGGCTTAGGATTTTTTCAAAAAAATCTTTTTCTGCCGGTTCAGTTGTCGAGGGCTGATTTCTTTTCCTGTGATAAAAAGCCTTCTGTTTCGACCGCGAAACCTTTCAGGGGAGCATTTGCAAAAGTTTGGCACCATTTTTGAGTGAATTGCCGAAAGTCAGATTTTTTATGAAATTGTGACCCCGGGGTTTAGGATTTTTTCAAAAAAATCTTTTTCTGCCGGTGAAGTTGTCGAGGGCTGATTTCTTTTCCTGTGATAAAAAGCCTTATGTTTCGACCACCAAATCTTTCAGGGGAGCATTTGCAAAAGTTTGGCACCATTTTTGAGTGAATTGCCGAAAGTCAGATAATTTATGAAATTGTGACCCCGGGGCTTAGGATTTTTTCAAAAAAATATTTTTCTGCCGATGAAGTTGTCGAGGGCTGATTTCTTTTCCTGTGATTAAAATCCTTTCAGGGGAGCATTTGCAAAAGTTTGGCACCATTTTTGAGTGAATTGCCAAAGTCAGATTTTTAATGAAATTGTGACCCCGGGGTTTAGGATTTTTTCAAAAAAATCTTTTTCTTCCTCTTAAGTTGTCGAGGGCTGATTTCTTTTCCTGTGATAAAAAGCCTTCTGTTTCGACCGCCAAACCTCTCAGGGGAGCATTTGCAACCGTTTGGCACCATTTTTGAGTGAATTGCCGAAAGTCAGATTTTTTATGATATTGTGACCCCGGGGTTTAGGATTTTTTCAAAAAAATCTTTTTCTGCCGGTGAAGTTGTCGAGGGCTGATTTCTTTTCCTGTGATTAAATGCCTTCTGTTTCGATCGCCAAACCTCTCAGGGGAGCATTTGCAACCGTTTGGCACCATTTTTGAGTGAATTGCCGAAAGTCAGATTTTTTATGAAATTGTGACCCCGGGGCTTAGGATTTTTTCAAAAAAATCTTTTTCTGCCGGTTCAGTTGTCGAGGGCTGATTTCTTTTTCTGTGATTAAAATCCTTCTGTTTCGACCGCCAAACCTCTCAGGGGAGCATTTGCAACCGTTTGGCACCATTTTTGAGTGAATTGCGGAAAGTCAGATTTTTTATGAAATTGTGACCCCGGGGCTTAGGATTTTTTCAAAAAAATCTTTTTCTGCCGGTTCAGTTGTCGAGGGCTGATTTCTTTTCCTGTGATAAAAAGCCTTCTGTTTCGACCGCGAAACCTTTCAGGGGAGCATTTGCAAAAGTTTGGCACCATTTTTGAGTGAATTGCCGAAAGTCAGATTTTTTATGAAATTGTGACCCCGGGGTTTAGGATTTTTTCAAAAAAATCTTTTTCTGCCGGTGAAGTTGTCGAGGGCTGATTTCTTTTCCTGTGATAAAAAGCCTTATGTTTCGACCACCAAATCTTTCAGGGGAGCATTTGCAAAAGTTTGGCACCATTTTTGAGTGAATTGCCGAAAGTCAGATAATTTATGAAATTGTGACCCCGGGGCTTAGGATTTTTTCAAAAAAATATTTTTCTGCCGATGAAGTTGTCGAGGGCTGATTTCTTTTCCTGTGATTAAAATCCTTTCAGGGGAGCATTTGCAAAAGTTTGGCACCATTTTTGAGTGAATTGCCAAAGTCAGATTTTTAATGAAATTGTGACCCCGGGGTTTAGGATTTTTTCAAAAAAATCTTTTTCTTCCTCTTAAGTTGTCGAGGGCTGATTTCTTTTCCTGTGATAAAAAGCCTTCTGTTTCGACCGCCAAACCTCTCAGGGGAGCATTTGCAACCGTTTGGCACCATTTTTGAGTGAATTGCCGAAAGTCAGATTTTTTATGATATTGTGACCCCGGGGTTTAGGATTTTTTCAAAAAAATCTTTTTCTGCCGGTGAAGTTGTCGAGGGCTGATTTCTTTTCCTGTGATTAAATGCCTTCTGTTTCGATCGCCAAACCTCTCAGGGGAGCATTTGCAACCGTTTGGCACCATTTTTGAGTGAATTGCCGAAAGTCAGATTTTTTATGAAATTGTGACCCCGGGGCTTAGGATTTTTTCAAAAAAATCTTTTTCTGCCGGTTCAGTTGTCGAGGGCTGATTTCTTTTCCTGTGATTAAATGCCTTCTGTTTCGACCGCCAAACCTTTTAGGGGAGCATTTGCAACCGTTTCGCACCATTTTTGAGTGAATTGACGAAAGTCAGATTTTTTATGAAATTGTGACCCCGGGGATTAGGATTTTTTCAAAAAAATCTTTTTCTGCCGGTGAAGTTGTCGAGGGCTGATTTCTTTTCCTGTGATAAAAAGCCTTCTGTTTCGACCGCGAAACCTTTCAGGGGAGTATTTGCAAAAGTTTGGCACCATTTTTGAGTGAATTACCGAAAGTCAGAATTTTTATGAAATTGTGACCCCGCGGCTTAGGATTTTTTCAAAAAAATCTTTTTCTGCCGGTTCAGTTGTCGAGGGCTGATTTATTTTCCTGTGATTAACATCCTTCTATTTCGACCGCCAAACCTCTCAGGGGAGCATTTGCAACCGTTTGGCACCATTTTTGAGTGAATTGCCGAAAGTCAGATTTTTTATGAAATTGTGACCCCGGGGCTCAGGATTTTTTCAAAAAAATCTTTTTCTGCCGGTTCAGTTGTCGAGGGCTGATTTCTTTTCCTGTGATTAAAATCCTTTCAGGGGAGCATTTGCAAAAGTTTGGCACCATTTTTGAGTGAATTGCCAAAGTCAGATTTTTAATGAAATTGTGACCCCGCGGCTTAGGATTTTTTCAAAAAAATCTTTTTCTTCCTCTTAAGTTGTCGAGGGCTGATTTCTTTTCCTGTGATAAAAAGCCTTCTGTTTCGACCGCCAAACCTTTCAGGGGAGCATTTGCAACCGTTTGGCACCATTTTTGAGTGAATTGCCGAAAGTCAGATTTTTTATGAAATTGTGACCCCGGGGCTTAGGATTTTTTCAAAAAAATCTTTTTCTGCCGGTTCAGTTGTCGAGGGCTGATTTCTTTTCCTGTGATAAAAAGCCTTCTGTTTCGACCGCCAAACCTCTCAGGGGAGCATTTGCAACCGTTTGGCACCATTTTTGAGTGAATTGCCGAAAGTCAGATTTTTTATGATATTGTGACCCCGGGGTTTAGGATTTTTTCAAAAAAATCTTTTTCTGCCGGTGAAGTTGTCGAGGGCTGATTTCTTTTCCTGTGATTAAATGCCTTCTGTTTCGATCGCCAAACCTCTCAGGGGAGCATTTGCAACCGTTTGGCACCATTTTTGAGTGAATTGCCGAAAGTCAGATTTTTTATGAAATTGTGACCCCGGGGATTAGGATTTTATCAATAAAATCTTTTTCTGCCGGTTCAGTTGTCGAGGGCTGATTTCTTTTCCTGTGATTAAATGCCTTCTGTTTCGACCGCCAAACCTTTTAGGGGAGCATTTGCAACCGTTTGGCACCATTTTTGAGTGAATTGACGAAAGTCAGATTTTTTATGAAATTGTGACCCCGGGGATTAGGATTTTTTCAAAAAAATCTTTTTCTGCCGGTTCAGTTGTCGAGGGCTGATTTCTTTTCCTGTGATTAACATCCTTCTATTTCGACCGCCAAACCTCTCAGGGGAGCATTTGCAACCGTTTGGCACCATTTTTGAGTGAATTGCCGAAAGTCAGATTTTTTATGAAATTGTGACCCCGCGGCTTAGGATTTTTTCAAAAAAATCTTTTTCTGCCGGTTCAGTTGTCGAGGGCTGATTTCTTTTCCTGTGATTAACATCCTTCTATTTCGACCGCCAAACCTCTCAGGGGAGCATTTGCAACCGTTTGGCACCATTTTTGAGTGAATTGCCGAAAGTCAGATTTTTTATGAAATTGTGACCCCGGGGCTCAGGATTTTTTCAAAAAAATCTTTTTCTGCCGGTTCAGTTGTCGAGGGCTGATTTCTTTTCCTGTGATTAAAATCCTTTTAGGGGAGCATTTGCAAAAGTTTGGCACCATTTTTGAGTGAATTGCCAAAGTCAGATTTTTAATGAAATTGTGACCCCGGGGTTTAGGATTTTTTCAAAAAAATCTTTTTCTTCCTCTTAAGTTGTCGAGGGCTGATTTCTTTTCCTGTGATAAAAAGCCTTCTGTTTCGACCGCGAAACCTTTCAGGGGAGTATTTGCAAAAGTTTGGCACCATTTTTGAGTGAATTGCCGAAAGTCAGAATTTTTATGAAATTGTGACCTCGCGGCTTAGGATTTTTTCAAAAAAATCTTTTTCTGCCGGTTCAGTTGTCGAGGGCTGATTTCTTTTCCTGTGATTAACATCCTTCTATTTCGACCGCCAAACCTCTCAGGGGAGCATTTGCAACCGTTTGGCACCATTTTTGAGTGAATTGCCGAAAGTCAGATTTTTTATGAAATTGTGACCCCGCGGCTTAGGATTTTTTCAAAAAAATCTTTTTCTGCCGGTTCAGTTGTCGAGGGCTGATTTCTTTTCCTGTGATTAACATCCTTCTATTTCGACCGCCAAACCTCTCAGGGGAGCATTTGCAACCGTTTGGCACCATTTTTGAGTGAATTGCCGAAAGTCAGATTTTTTATGAAATTGTGACCCCGGGGCTCAGGATTTTTTCAAAAAAATCTTTTTCTGCCGGTTCAGTTGTCGAGGGCTGATTTCTTTTCCTGTGATTAAAATCCTTTCAGGGGAGCATTTGCAAAAGTTTGGCACCATTTTTGAGTGAATTGCCAAAGTCAGATTTTTAATGAAATTGTGACCCCGGGGTTTAGGATTTTTTCAAAAAAATCTTTTTCTGCCGGTGAAGTTGTCGAGGGCTGATTTCTTTTCCTGTGATTAAATGCCTTCTGTTTCGATCGGCAAACCTCTCAGGGGAGCATTTGCAACCGTTTGGCACCATTTTTGAGTGAATTGCCGAAAGTCAGATTTTTTATGAAATTGTGACCCCGGGGCTTAGGATTTTTTCAAAAAAATCTTTTTCTGCCGGTTCAGTTGTCGAGGGCTGATTTCTTTTCCTGTGATTAAAATCCTTCTATTTCGACCGCCAAACCTCTCAGGGGAGCATTTGCAACCGTTTGGCACCATTTTTGAGTGAATTGCCGAAAGTCAGATTTTTTATGATATTGTGACCCCGGGGCTTAGGATTTTTTCAAAAAAATCTTTTTCTGCCGGTTCAGTTGTCGAGGGCTGATTTCTTTTTCTGTGATTAAAATCCTTCTGTTTCGACCGCCAAACCTCTCAGGGGAGCATTTGCAACCGTTTGGCACCATTTTTGAGTGAATTGCGGAAAGTCAGATTTTTTATGAAATTGTGACCCCGGGGCTTAGGATTTTTTCAAAAAAATCTTTTTCTGCCGGTTCAGTTGTCGAGGGCTGATTTCTTTTCCTGTGATAAAAAGCCTTCTGTTTCGACCGCGAAACCTTTCAGGGGAGCATTTGCAAAAGTTTGGCACCATTTTTGAGTGAATTGCCGAAAGTCAGATTTTTTATGAAATTGTGACCCCGGGGTTTAGGATTTTTTCAAAAAAATCTTTTTCTGCCGGTGAAGTTGTCGAGGGCTGATTTCTTTTCCTGTGATAAAAAGCCTTATGTTTCGACCACCAAATCTTTCAGGGGAGCATTTGCAAAAGTTTGGCACCATTTTTGAGTGAATTGCCGAAAGTCAGATAATTTATGAAATTGTGACCCCGGGGCTTAGGATTTTTTCAAAAAAATATTTTTCTGCCGATGAAGTTGTCGAGGGCTGATTTCTTTTCCTGTGATTAAAATCCTTTCAGGGGAGCATTTGCAAAATTTGGCACCATTTTTGAGTGAATTGCCAAAGTCAGATTTTTAATGAAATTGTGACCCCGGGGTTTAGGATTTTTTCAAAAAAATCTTTTTCTTCCTCTTAAGTTGTCGAGGGCTGATTTCTTTTCCTGTGATAAAAAGCCTTCTGTTTCGACCGCCAAACCTCTCAGGGGAGCATTTGCAACCGTTTGGCACCATTTTTGATTGAATTGCCGAAAGTCAGATTTTTTATGATATTGTGACCCCGGGGTTTAGGATTTTTTCAAAAAAATCTTTTTCTGCCGGTGAAGTTGTCGAGGGCTGATTTCTTTTCCTGTGATTAAATGCCTTCTGTTTCGATCGCCAAACCTCTCAGGGGAGCATTTGCAACCGTTTGGCACCATTTTTGAGTGAATTGCCGAAAGTCAGATTTTTTATGAAATTGTGACCCCGGGGCTTAGGATTTTTTCAAAAAAATCTTTTTCTGCCGGTTCAGTTGTCGAGGGCTGATTTCTTTTCCTGTGATTAAATGCCTTCTGTTTCGACCGCCAAACCTTTTAGGGGAGCATTTGCAACCGTTTCGCACCATTTTTGAGTGAATTGACGAAAGTCAGATTTTTTATGAAATTGTGACCCCGGGGATTAGGATTTTTTCAAAAAAATCTTTTTCTGCCGGTGAAGTTGTCGAGGGCTGATTTCTTTTCCTGTGATAAAAAGCCTTCTGTTTCGACCGCGAAACCTTTCAGGGGAGTATTTGCAAAAGTTTGGCACCATTTTTGAGTGAATTACCGAAAGTCAGAATTTTTATGAAATTGTGACCCCGCGGCTTAGGATTTTTTCAAAAAAATCTTTTTCTGCCGGTTCAGTTGTCGAGGGCTGATTTATTTTCCTGTGATTAACATCCTTCTATTTCGACCGCCAAACCTCTCAGGGGAGCATTTGCTACCGTTTGGCACCATTTTTGAGTGAATTGCCGAAAGTCAGATTTTTTATGAAATTGTGACCCCGGGGCTCAGGATTTTTTCAAAAAAATCTTTTTCTGCCGGTTCAGTTGTCGAGGGCTGATTTCTTTTCCTGTGATTAAAATCCTTTCAGGGGAGCATTTGCAAAAGTTTGGCACCATTTTTGAGTGAATTGCCAAAGTCAGATTTTTAATGAAATTGTGACCCCGGGGTTTAGGATTTTTTCAAAAAAATCTTTTTCTTCCTCTTAAGTTGTCGAGGGCTGATTTCTTTTCCTGTGATAAAAAGCCTTCTGTTTCGACCGCCAAACCTTTCAGGGGAGCATTTGCAACCGTTTGGCACCATTTTTGAGTGAATTGCCGAAAGTCAGATTTTTTATGAAATTGTGACCCCGGGGCTTAGGATTTTTTCAAAAAAATCTTTTTCTGCCGGTTCAGTTGTCGAGGGCTGATTTCTTTTCCTGTGATAAAAAGCCTTCTGTTTCGACCGCCAAACCTCTCAGGGGAGCATTTGCAACCGTTTGGCACCATTTTTGAGTGAATTGCCGAAAGTCAAATTTTTTATGATATTGTGACCCCGGGGTTTAGGATTTTTTCAAAAAAATCTTTTTCTGCCGGTGAAGTTGTCGAGGGCTGATTTCTTTTCCTGTGATTAAATGCCTTCTGTTTCGATCGCCAAACCTCTCAGGGGAGCATTTGCAACCGTTTGGCACCATTTTTGAGTGAATTGACGAAAGTCAGATTTTTTATGAAATTGTGACCCCGGGTATTAGGATTTTTTCAAAAAAATCTTTTTCTGCCGGTTCAGTTGTCGAGGGCTGATTTCTTTTCCTGTGATAAAAAGCCTTCTGTTTCGACCGCGAAACCTTTCAGGGGAGTATTTGCAAAAGTTTGGCACCATTTTTGAGTGAATTGCCGAAAGTCAGAATTTTTATGAAATTGTGACCCCGCGGCTAAGGATTTTTTCAAAAAAATCTTTTTCTGCCGGTTCAGTTGTCGAGGGCTGATTTATTTTCCTGTGATTAACATCCTTCTATTTCGACCGCCAAACCTCTCAGGGGAGCATTTGCAACCGTTTGGCACCATTTTTGAGTGAATTGCCGAAAGTCAGATTTTTTATGATATTGTGACCCCGGGGCTTAGGATTTTTTCAAAAAAATCTTTTTCTGCCGGTTCAGTTGTCGAGAGCTGATTTCTTTTCCTGTGATAAAAAGCCTTCTGTTTCGACCGCGAAACCTTTCAGGGGAGCATTTGCAAAAGTTTGGCACCATTTTTGAGTGTATTGCTGAAAGTCAGATTTTTTATGAAATTGTGACCCCGGGGTTTAGGATTTTTTCAAAAAAATCTTTTTCTGCCGGTGAAGTTGTCGAGGGCTGATTTCTTTTCCTGTGATAAAAAGCCTTATGTTTCGACCACCAAATCTTTCAGGGGAGCATTTGCAACCGTTTGGCACCATTTTTGAGTGAATTGCCGAAAGTCAGATTATTTATGAAATTGTGACCCCGGGGCTTAGGATTTTTTCAAAAAAAATATTTTTCTGCCGATGAAGTTGTCGAGGGCTGATTTCTTTTCCTGTGATAAAAAGTCAGATTTTTTATGAAATTGTGACCCCGGGGCTTAGGATTTTTTCAAAAAAATCTTTTTCTGCCGGTTCAGTTGTCGAGGGCTGATTTCTTTTCCTGTGATAAAAAGCCTTCTGTTTCGACCGCCAAATCTTTCAGGGGAGCATTTGCAACCGTTTGGCACCATTTTTGAGTGAATTGCCGAAAGTCAGATTTTTTATGAAATTGTGACCCCGGGGCTCAGGATTTTTTCAAAAAAATCTTTTTCTGCCGGTTCAGTTGTCGAGGGCTGATTTCTTTTCCTGTGATTAAAATCCTTTCAGGGGAGCATTTGCAAAAGTTTGGCACCATTTTTGAGTGAATTGCCAAAGTCAGATTTTTAATGAAATTGTGACCCCGGGGTTTAGGATTTTTTCAAAAAAATCTTTTTCTTCCTCTTAAGTTGTCGAGGGCTGATTTCTTTTCCTGTGATAAAAAGCCTTCTGTTTCGACCGCCAAACCTTTCAGGGGAGCATTTGCAACCGTTTGGCACCATTTTTGAGTGAATTGCCGAAAGTCAGATTTTTTATGATATTGTGACCCCGGGGTTTAGGATTTTTTCAAAAAAATCTTTTTCTGCCGGTGAAGTTGTCGAGGGCTGATTTCGTTTCCTGTGATTAAATGCCTTCTGTTTCGATCGCCAAACCTCTCAGGGGAGCATTTGCAACCGTTTGGCACCATTTTTGAGTGAATTGCCGAAAGTCAGATTTTTTATGAAATTGTGACCCCGGGGCTTAGGATTTTTTCAAAAAAATCTTTTTCTGCCGGTTCAGTTGTCGAGGGCTGATTTCTTTTCCTGTGATTAAATGCCTTCTGTTTCGACCGCCAAACCTTTTAGGGGAACATTTGCAAAAGTTTGGCACCATTTTTGAGTGAATTGCCGAAAGTCAGAATTTTTATGAAATTGTGACCCCGCGGCTTAGGATTTTTTCAAAAAAATCTTTTTCTGCCGGTTCAGTTGTCGAGGGCTGATTTCTTTTCCTGTGATTAACATCCTTCCATTTCGACCGCCAAACCTCTCAGGGGAGCATTTGCAACCGTTTGGCACCATTTTTGAGTGAATTGCCGAAAGTCAGATTTTTTATGAAATTGTGACCCCGCGGCTTAGGATTTTTTCAAAAAAATCTTTTTCTGCCGGTTCAGTTGTCGAGGGCTGATTTCTTTTCCTGTGATTAACATCCTTCTATTTCGACCGCCAAACCTCTCAGGGGAGCATTTGCAACCGTTTGGCACCATTTTTGAGTGAATTGCCGAAAGTCAGATTTTTTATGATATTGTGACCCCGGGGTTTAGGATTTTTTCAAAAAAATCTTTTTCTGCCGGTGAAGTTGTCGAGGGCTGATTTCGTTTCCTGTGATTAAATGCCTTCTGTTTCGACCGCCAAACCTTTCAGGGGAGCATTTGCAACCGTTTGGCACCATTTTTGAGTGAATTGCCGAAAGTCAGATTTTTTATGATATTGTGACCCCGGGGTTTAGGATTTTTTCAAAAAAATCTTTTTCTGCCGGTTCAGTTGTCGAGGGCTGATTTCTTTTCCTGTGATTAAATGCCTTCTGTTTCGATCGCCAAACCTCTCAGGGGAGCATTTGCAACCGTTTGGCACCATTTTTGAGTGAATTGCCGAAAGTCAGATTTTTTATGAAATTGTGACCCCGGGGCTTAGGATTTTTTCAAAAAAATCTTTTTCTGCCGGTTCAGTTGTCGAGGGCTGATTTCTTTTCCTGTGATTAAAATCCTTCTATTTCGACCGCCAAACCTCTCAGGGGAGCATTTGCCACCGTTTGGCACCATTTTTGAGTGAATTGCCGAAAGTCAGATTTTTTATGATATTGTGACCCCGGGGCTTAGGATTTTTTCAAAAAAATCTTTTTCTGCCGGTTCAGTTGTCGAGAGCTGATTTCTTTTCCTGTGATAAAAAGCCTTCTTTTTCGACCGCGAAACCTCTCAGGGGAGCATTTGCAACCGTTTGGCACCATTTTTGAGTGAATTGCCGAAAGTCAGATTTTTTATGATATTGTGACCCCGGGGTTTAGGATTTTTTCAAAAAAATCTTTTTCTGCCGGTGAAGTTGTCGAGGGCTGATTTCTTTTCCTGTGATTAAATGCCTTCTGTTTCGATCGCCAAACCTCTCAGGGGAGCATTTGCAACCGTTTGGCACCATTTTTGAGTGAATTGCCGAAAGTCAGATTATTTATGAAATTGTGACCCCGGGGCTTAGGATTTTTTCAAAAAAATCTTTTTCTGCCGGTTCAGTTGTCGAGGGCTGATTTCTTTTCCTGTGATAAAAAGCCTTCTGTTTCGACCGCCAAATCTTTCAGGGGAGCATTTGCAACCGTTTGGCACCATTTTTGAGTGAATTGCCGAAAGTCAGATTTTTTATGAAATTGTGACCCCGGGGCTCAGGATTTTTTCAAAAAAATCTTTTTCTGCCGGTGAAGTTGTCGAGGGCTGATTTCTTTTCCTGTGATTAAATGCCTTCTGTTTCGATCGGCAAACCTCTCAGGGGAGCATTTGCAACCGTTTGGCACCATTTTTGAGTGAATTGCCGAAAGTCAGATTTTTTATGAAATTGTGACCCCGGGGCTTAGGATTTTTTCAAAAAAATCTTTTTCTGCCGGTTCAGTTGTCGAGGGCTGATTTCTTTTCCTGTGATTAAAATCCTTCTATTTCGACCGCCAAACCTCTCAGGGGAGCATTTGCAACCGTTTGGCACCATTTTTGAGTGAATTGCCGAAAGTCAGATTTTTTATGATATTGTGACCCCGGGGCTTAGGATTTTTTCAAAAAAATCTTTTTCTGCCGGTTCAGTTGTCGAGGGCTGATTTCTTTTTCTGTGATTAAAATCCTTCTGTTTCGACCGCCAAACCTCTCAGGGGAGCATTTGCAACCGTTTGGCACCATTTTTGAGTGAATTGCGGAAAGTCAGATTTTTTATGAAATTGTGACCCCGGGGCTTAGGATTTTTTCAAAAAAATCTTTTTCTGCCGGTTCAGTTGTCGAGGGCTGATTTCTTTTCCTGTGATAAAAAGCCTTCTGTTTCGACCGCGAAACCTTTCAGGGGAGCATTTGCAAAAGTTTGGCACCATTTTTGAGTGAATTGCCGAAAGTCAGATTTTTTATGAAATTGTGACCCCGGGGTTTAGGATTTTTTCAAAAAAATCTTTTTCTGCCGGTGAAGTTGTCGAGGGCTGATTTCTTTTCCTGTGATAAAAAGCCTTATGTTTCGACCACCAAATCTTTCAGGGGAGCATTTGCAAAAGTTTGGCACCATTTTTGAGTGAATTGCCGAAAGTCAGATAATTTATGAAATTGTGACCCCGGGGCTTAGGATTTTTTCAAAAAAATATTTTTCTGCCGATGAAGTTGTCGAGGGCTGATTTCTTTTCCTGTGATTAAAATCCTTTCAGGGGAGCATTTGCAAAATTTGGCACCATTTTTGAGTGAATTGCCAAAGTCAGATTTTTAATGAAATTGTGACCCCGGGGTTTAGGATTTTTTCAAAAAAATCTTTTTCTTCCTCTTAAGTTGTCGAGGGCTGATTTCTTTTCCTGTGATAAAAAGCCTTCTGTTTCGACCGCCAAACCTCTCAGGGGAGCATTTGCAACCGTTTGGCACCATTTTTGATTGAATTGCCGAAAGTCAGATTTTTTATGATATTGTGACCCCGGGGTTTAGGATTTTTTCAAAAAAATCTTTTTCTGCCGGTGAAGTTGTCGAGGGCTGATTTCTTTTCCTGTGATTAAATGCCTTCTGTTTCGATCGCCAAACCTCTCAGGGGAGCATTTGCAACCGTTTGGCACCATTTTTGAGTGAATTGCCGAAAGTCAGATTTTTTATGAAATTGTGACCCCGGGGCTTAGGATTTTTTCAAAAAAATCTTTTTCTGCCGGTTCAGTTGTCGAGGGCTGATTTCTTTTCCTGTGATTAAATGCCTTCTGTTTCGACCGCCAAACCTTTTAGGGGAGCATTTGCAACCGTTTCGCACCATTTTTGAGTGAATTGACGAAAGTCAGATTTTTTATGAAATTGTGACCCCGGGGATTAGGATTTTTTCAAAAAAATCTTTTTCTGCCGGTGAAGTTGTCGAGGGCTGATTTCTTTTCCTGTGATAAAAAGCCTTCTGTTTCGACCGCGAAACCTTTCAGGGGAGTATTTGCAAAAGTTTGGCACCATTTTTGAGTGAATTACCGAAAGTCAGAATTTTTATGAAATTGTGACCCCGCGGCTTAGGATTTTTTCAAAAAAATCTTTTTCTGCCGGTTCAGTTGTCGAGGGCTGATTTATTTTCCTGTGATTAACATCCTTCTATTTCGACCGCCAAACCTCTCAGGGGAGCATTTGCTACCGTTTGGCACCATTTTTGAGTGAATTGCCGAAAGTCAGATTTTTTATGAAATTGTGACCCCGGGGCTCAGGATTTTTTCAAAAAAATCTTTTTCTGCCGGTTCAGTTGTCGAGGGCTGATTTCTTTTCCTGTGATTAAAATCCTTTCAGGGGAGCATTTGCAAAAGTTTGGCACCATTTTTGAGTGAATTGCCAAAGTCAGATTTTTAATGAAATTGTGACCCCGGGGTTTAGGATTTTTTCAAAAAAATCTTTTTCTTCCTCTTAAGTTGTCGAGGGCTGATTTCTTTTCCTGTGATAAAAAGCCTTCTGTTTCGACCGCCAAACCTTTCAGGGGAGCATTTGCAACCGTTTGGCACCATTTTTGAGTGAATTGCCGAAAGTCAGATTTTTTATGAAATTGTGACCCCGGGGCTTAGGATTTTTTCAAAAAAATCTTTTTCTGCCGGTTCAGTTGTCGAGGGCTGATTTCTTTTCCTGTGATAAAAAGCCTTCTGTTTCGACCGCGAAACCTTTCAGGGGAGTATTTGCAAAAGTTTGGCACCATTTTTGAGTGAATTGCCGAAAGTCAGAATTTTTATGAAATTGTGACCCCGCGGCTAAGGATTTTTTCAAAAAAATCTTTTTCTGCCGGTTCAGTTGTCGAGGGCTGATTTATTTTCCTGTGATTAACATCCTTCTATTTCGACCGCCAAACCTCTCAGGGGAGCATTTGCAACCGTTTGGCACCATTTTTGAGTGAATTGACGAAAGTCAGATTTTTTATGAAATTGTGACCCCGGGGCTTAGGATTTTTTCAAAAAAATCTTTTTCTGCCGGTTCAGTTGTCGAGAGCTGATTTCTTTTCCTGTGATAAAAAGCCTTCTGTTTCGACCGCGAAACCTCTCAGGGGAGCATTTGCAACCGTTTGGCACCATTTTTGAGTGAATTGCCGAAAGTCAGATTTTTTATGATATTGTGACCCCGGGGTTTAGGATTTTTTCAAAAAAATCTTTTTCTGCCGGTGAAGTTGTCGAGGGCTGATTTCTTTTCCTGTGATTAAATGCCTTCTGTTTCGATCGCCAAACCTCTCAGGGGAGCATTTGCAACCGTTTGGCACCATTTTTGAGTGAATTGCCGAAAGTCAGATTTTTTATGAAATTGTGACCCCGGGGCTTAGGATTTTTTCAAAAAAATCTTTTTCTGCCGGTTCAGTTGTCGAGGGCTGATTTCTTTTCCTGTGATTAAAATCCTTCTATTTCGACCGCCAAACCTCTCAGGGGAGCATTTGCAACCGTTTGGCACCATTTTTGAGTGAATTGCCGAAAGTCAGATTATTTATGAAATTGTGACCCCGGGGCTTAGGATTTTTTCAAAAAAAATATTTTTCTGCCGATGAAGTTGTCGAGGGCTGATTTCTTTTCCTGTGATAAAAAGTCAGATTTTTTATGAAATTGTGACCCCGGGGCTTAGGATTTTTTCAAAAAAATCTTTTTCTGCCGGTTCAGTTGTCGAGGGCTGATTTCTTTTCCTGTGATAAAAAGCCTTCTGTTTCGACCGCCAAATCTTTCAGGGGAGCATTTGCAACCGTTTGGCACCATTTTTGAGTGAATTGCCGAAAGTCAGATTTTTTATGAAATTGTGACCCCGGGGCTCAGGATTTTTTCAAAAAAATCTTTTTCTGCCGGTTCAGTTGTCGAGGGCTGATTTCTTTTCCTGTGATTAAAATCCTTTCAGGGGAGCATTTGCAAAAGTTTGGCACCATTTTTGAGTGAATTGCCAAAGTCAGATTTTTAATGAAATTGTGACCCCGGGGTTTAGGATTTTTTCAAAAAAATCTTTTTCTTCCTCTTAAGTTGTCGAGGGCTGATTTCTTTTCCTGTGATAAAAAGCCTTCTGTTTCGACCGCCAAACCTTTCAGGGGAGCATTTGCAACCGTTTGGCACCATTTTTGAGTGAATTGCCGAAAGTCAGATTTTTTATGATATTGTGACCCCGGGGTTTAGGATTTTTTCAAAAAAATCTTTTTCTGCCGGTGAAGTTGTCGAGGGCTGATTTCGTTTCCTGTGATTAAATGCCTTCTGTTTCGATCGCCAAACCTCTCAGGGGAGCATTTGCAACCGTTTGGCACCATTTTTGAGTGAATTGCCGAAAGTCAGATTTTTTATGAAATTGTGACCCCGGGGCTTAGGATTTTTTCAAAAAAATCTTTTTCTGCCGGTTCAGTTGTCGAGGGCTGATTTCTTTTCCTGTGATTAAATGCCTTCTGTTTCGACCGCCAAACCTTTTAGGGGAACATTTGCAAAAGTTTGGCACCATTTTTGAGTGAATTGCCGAAAGTCAGAATTTTTATGAAATTGTGACCCCGCGGCTTAGGATTTTTTCAAAAAAATCTTTTTCTGCCGGTTCAGTTGTCGAGGGCTGATTTCTTTTCCTGTGATTAACATCCTTCTATTTCGACCGCCAAACCTCTCAGGGGAGCATTTGCAACCGTTTGGCACCATTTTTGAGTGAATTGCCGAAAGTCAGATTTTTTATGAAATTGTGACCCCGCGGCTTAGGATTTTTTCAAAAAAATCTTTTTCTGCCGGTTCAGTTGTCGAGGGCTGATTTCTTTTCCTGTGATTAACATCCTTCTATTTCGACCGCCAAACCTCTCAGGGGAGCATTTGCAACCGTTTGGCACCATTTTTGAGTGAATTGCCGAAAGTCAGATTTTTTATGATATTGTGACCCCGGGGTTTAGGATTTTTTCAAAAAAATCTTTTTCTGCCGGTGAAGTTGTCGAGGGCTGATTTCGTTTCCTGTGATTAAATGCCTTCTGTTTCGACCGCCAAACCTTTCAGGGGAGCATTTGCAACCGTTTGGCACCATTTTTGAGTGAATTGCCGAAAGTCAGATTTTTTATGATATTGTGACCCCGGGGTTTAGGATTTTTTCAAAAAAATCTTTTTCTGCCGGTTCAGTTGTCGAGGGCTGATTTCTTTTCCTGTGATTAAATGCCTTCTGTTTCGATCGCCAAACCTCTCAGGGGAGCATTTGCAACCGTTTGGCACCATTTTTGAGTGAATTGCCGAAAGTCAGATTTTTTATGAAATTGTGACCCCGGGGCTTAGGATTTTTTCAAAAAAATCTTTTTCTGCCGGTTCAGTTGTCGAGGGCTGATTTCTTTTCCTGTGATTAAAATCCTTCTATTTCGACCGCCAAACCTCTCAGGGGAGCATTTGCCACCGTTTGGCACCATTTTTGAGTGAATTGCCGAAAGTCAGATTTTTTATGATATTGTGACCCCGGGGCTTAGGATTTTTTCAAAAAAATCTTTTTCTGCCGGTTCAGTTGTCGAGAGCTGATTTCTTTTCCTGTGATAAAAAGCCTTCTTTTTCGACCGCGAAACCTCTCAGGGGAGCATTTGCAACCGTTTGGCACCATTTTTGAGTGAATTGCCGAAAGTCAGATTTTTTATGATATTGTGACCCCGGGGTTTAGGATTTTTTCAAAAAAATCTTTTTCTGCCGGTGAAGTTGTCGAGGGCTGATTTCTTTTCCTGTGATTAAATGCCTTCTGTTTCGATCGCCAAACCTCTCAGGGGAGCATTTGCAACCGTTTGGCACCATTTTTGAGTGAATTGCCGAAAGTCAGATTATTTATGAAATTGTGACCCCGGGGCTTAGGATTTTTTCAAAAAAATCTTTTTCTGCCGGTTCAGTTGTCGAGGGCTGATTTCTTTTCCTGTGATAAAAAGCCTTCTGTTTCGACCGCCAAATCTTTCAGGGGAGCATTTGCAACCGTTTGGCACCATTTTTGAGTGAATTGCCGAAAGTCAGATTTTTTATGAAATTGTGACCCCGGGGCTCAGGATTTTTTCAAAAAAATCTTTTTCTGCCGGTTCAGTTGTCGAGGGCTGATTTCTTTTCCTGTGATTAAAATCCTTTCAGGGGAGCATTTGCAAAAGTTTGGCACCATTTTTGAGTGAATTGCCAAAGTCAGATTTTTAATGAAATTGTGACCCCGGGGTTTAGGATTTTTTCAAAAAAATCTTTTTCTTCCTCTTAAGTTGTCGAGGGCTGATTTCTTTTCCTGTGATAAAAAGCCTTCTGTTTCGACCGCCAAACCTTTCAGGGGAGCATTTGCAACCGTTTGGCACCATTTTTGAGTGAATTGCCGAAAGTCAGATTTTTTATGATATTGTGACCCCGGGGTTTAGGATTTTTTCAAAAAAATCTTTTTCTGCCGGTGAAGTTGTCGAGGGCTGATTTCGTTTCCTGTGATTAAATGCCTTCTGTTTCGATCGCCAAACCTCTCAGGGGAGCATTTGCAACCGTTTGGCACCATTTTTGAGTGAATTGCCGAAAGTCAGATTTTTTATGAAATTGTGACCCCGGGGCTTAGGATTTTTTCAAAAAAATCTTTTTCTGCCGGTTAAGTTGTCGAGGGCTGATTTCTTTTCCTGTGATTAAATGCCTTCTGTTTCGACCGCCAAACCTTTTAGGGGAACATTTGCAAAAGTTTGGCACCATTTTTGAGTGAATTGCCGAAAGTCAGAATTTTTATGAAATTGTGACCCCGCGGCTTAGGATTTTTTCAAAAAAATCTTTTTCTGCCGGTTCAGTTGTCGAGGGCTGATTTCTTTTCCTGTGATTAACATCCTTCTATTTCGACCGCCAAACCTCTCAGGGGAGCATTTGCAACCGTTTGGCACCATTTTTGAGTGAATTGCCGAAAGTCAGATTTTTTATGAAATTGTGACCCCGCGGCTTAGGATTTTTTCAAAAAAATCTTTTTCTGCCGGTTCAGTTGTCGAGGGCTGATTTCTTTTCCTGTGATTAACATCCTTCTATTTCGACCGCCAAACCTCTCAGGGGAGCATTTGCAACCGTTTGGCACCATTTTTGAGTGAATTGCCGAAAGTCAGATTTTTTATGATATTGTGACCCCGGGGTTTAGGATTTTTTCAAAAAAATCTTTTTCTGCCGGTGAAGTTGTCGAGGGCTGATTTCGTTTCCTGTGATTAAATGCCTTCTGTTTCGACCGCCAAACCTTTCAGGGGAGCATTTGCAACCGTTTGGCACCATTTTTGAGTGAATTGCCGAAAGTCAGATTTTTTATGAAATTGTGACCCCGGGGCTTAGGATTTTTTCAAAAAAATCTTTTTCTGCCGGTTCAGTTGTCGAGGGCTGATTTCTTTTCCTGTGATTAAATGCCTTCTGTTTCGACCGCCAAACCTTTTAGGGGAGCATTTGCAACCGTTTGGCACCATTTTTGAGTGAATTGCCGAAAGTCAGATTTTTTATGAAATTGTGACCCCGGGGCTTAGGATTTTTTCAAAAAAATCTTTTTCTGCCGGTTCAGTTGTCGAGGGCTGATTTCTTTTCCTGTGATTAAAATCCTTCTGTTTCGACCGCGAAACCTTTCAGGGGAGCATTTGCAAAAGTTTGGCACCATTTTTGAGTGAATTGCCGAAAGTCAGATTTTTTATGAAATTGTGACCCAGGGGCTTAGGGATTTTTCAAAAAAATCTTTTTCTGCCGGTTCAGTTGTCGAGGGCTGATTTCTTTTCCTGTGATTAAAATCCTTCTGTTTCGACCGCGAAACCTTTCAGGGGAGCATTTGCAAAAGTTTGGCACCATTTTTGAGTGAATTGCCGAAAGTCAGATTTTTTATGAAATTGTGACCCCGGGGCTTAGGGATTTTTTAAAAAAAATCTTTTTCTTCCTCTTAAGTTGTCGAGGGCTGATTTCTTTTCCTGTGATAAAAAGCCTTCTGTTTCGACCGCCAAACCTCTCAGGGGAGCATTTGCAAAAGTTTGGCACCATTTTTGAGTGAATTGCCGAAAGTCAGATTTTTTATGAAATTGTGACCCCAGGGCTTAGGATTTTTTCAAAAAAATCTTTTTCTGCCGGTTAAGTTGTCGAGGGCTGATTTCTTCTCCTGTGATTAAAATCCTTCAGTTTCGACCGCCAAACCTTTTAGGGGAGCATTTGCAAAAGTTTGGCAGCATTTTTGAGTGAATTGCCGAAAGTCAGATTTTTTATGAAATTGTGACCCCGGGGCTTAGGATTTTTTCAAAAAAATCTTTTTCTGCCGGTGAAGTTGTCGAGGGCTGATTTCTTTTCCTGTGATTAAAATCCTTCTGTTTCGACTGCGAAACCTTTCAGGGGAGCATTTGCAAAAGTTTGGCACCATTTTTTTTTAATAATATTTTTTATTGCTTTTTTCCAAGGTCAAATGCATCGTCAATAATTCACCAAAAGTGACTTTACAGAAAAAAAGAAGATTAAAAAAGATAATATTCATATTTTCCAAACAATTTTTCATAATCTACTGGACTTCCCCACATCTTCCACACCCTGCGTTCTTTACATTAAAAAATAACAGCAAATTGTTACCTTGTTTCATACGTTTTTGTACTTTCATCTAATTATGTTTTAGATTTAGGGTATTTGTTGTTGAATCACTTTTTCCCATCATCAATACAAAGAAAGAAAAAAAAAACCATTACTCTAAACTTTGGTTTTTTCACGATCATGACTTAATCTCCGAACATTTTCAAGTTTGATTGCTGAAACTAATTTTCCCAAAACTTAGCAAATTCTCAACATTCATATAACTTATAATGTTTTTGTAAATAGTCCTTATATTTTTTCCAGTCCTCTTCCACTGCCTCTTCTCCCAGATCTCGGATTCTGCCAGTCATTTCGGCCAATTCTATGTAGTCCATCAGTTGCGTATGCCACTCTTCCAGCGTGGGTAACTCCTGTGTCTTCCAATGTTTGGTTATAAGAATTCTTGCTGCTGTAGTTGCATATAAAAAGAAAGTTCTATCCTTCTTTAACACTCTCTGGCCTACAATGCCCAGGAGGAAGGCCTCCGGTTTCTTGTGAAAGGTATACTTAAATACCTTTTTCAATTCATTGTAAATCATTTCCCAGAAGGCCTTCACCCTCGGGCATGTCCACCAGAGGTGAAAGAATGTTCCTTCAGCCTCCTTACATTTCCAACATTTATTATCAGACAGATGATATATCTTTGCAAGTTTGACTGGGGTCATGTACCACCTATATATCATTTTCATAATGTTTTCTTTCAAGGCACTACATGCCGTGAATTTCATACCGGTGGTCCATAACCTTTCCCAGTCTTCAAACATAATGTTGTACCCAATGTCCTGAGCCCATTTTATCATGGCTGATTTGACTATCTCATCTTGAGTGTTCCATTTAAGCAGCAAGTTATACATTCTTGAAAGCACTTTCATCTTTGGTTCGAGTAATTCTATCTCTAATTTCGATTTTTCCACCTGGAAACCAACTTTTTTATCCTTTTTAAAAGTCTCTTGAATTTGGGCATAGTGTAACCAGTCTCGCACCTTATCTTTTAATTTTTCTAAGCTCTGCAACCTCCAATTGTCTCCATTTTTTTCTATTATCTCACAGTATTTCGCCCAGCCACCCTCCATATTAAGTCTTTTTGAGGCCTTTGCCTCCATTGGTGAAAGCCGCCTCGGGGTCTTGTTTTCAAGTAAGTCCTTATATTTAGTCCAGACAATGAATAAAGCTTTCCTGACAATATGGTTTTTAAACAATTTATGAACCTTTACCTTGTCGTACCACAAATATGCATGCCATCCAAAAGCACTGTTAAACCCTTCTAGATCTAGGACATCAGTGTTTTCTAATAAGAACCAATCCTTCATCCAGCAGAAGGATGCAGCCTCATAATATAACCTTAAGTCCGGCAGGGCAAATCCCCCTCTTTCTTTTGCGTCTGTTAGTATTTTAAGTTTTATCCGGGGCTTTTTGCCCTGCCAGACAAACTTCGTGATGTCCTTCTGCCACTTTCCAAAACATTCCACTCTGTCCACGATCTGCAGGGTTTGAAACAAGAACAACATCCTTGGCAATACATTCATCTTTACAGCTGCGATTCTTCCCAACAAGGAAAGTTTTAGTCTTGACCAAATTTCTAGATCCTTTTTGATTTCTGACCAACATTTTTCATAGTTATCTTTGAATAAATTCAAATTTTTACCAGACAAATTGACCCCCAGGTATTTCACTTTTGTAACCACACTTAACTCCGTTTCCTTCTGGAACCCATCTATTTCTGAAGATGTCAATTTTTTTGCCAAAACCTTGGTTTCTTGTTTATTCAACTTGAATCCCGCCACACGACCAAACTCATGAATTAATTCTAAAACTCTTTTTGTACTAGGTTCTGGCTCCTGTAATGTAAAGACCAAGTCATCTGCAAAAGCTTTCAATTTATATTGTTTCCCTCCGACCTGTATTCCTTCCACCAGCTGGTCCTTCCTGATCAAATTCAGCAGCACCTCCAGGACAGAGATAAATAACAGAGGTGATAAGGGGCACCCCTGTCGTGTCCCTAAAAGTTTGGCACCATTTTTGAGCGAATTGCCGAAAGTCAGATTTTTTATGAAATTGTGACCCCGGGGCTTAGGATTTTTTCAAAAAAATCTTTTTCTGCCGGTTCAGTTGTCGAGGGCTGATTTCTTTTCCTGTGATTAAAATCCTTCTGTTTCGACCGCCAAACCTCTCAGGGGAGCATTTGCAACCGTTTGGCACCATTTTTGAGTGAATTGCCGAAAGTCAGATTTTTTATGAAATTGTGACCCCGGGGTTTAGGATTTTTTCAAAAAAATCTTTTTCTGCCGGTTCAGTTGTCGAGAGCTGATTTCTTTTCCTGTGATTAAAATCCTTCTGTTTTGACCGCCAAACCTCTCAGGGGAGCATTTGCAACCGTTTGGCACCATTTTTGAGTGAATTGCCGAAAGTCAGATTTTTTATGAAATTGTGACCCCGGGGATTAGGATTTTTTCAAAAAAATCTTTTTCTGCCGGTTCAGTTGTTGAGGGCTGATTTCTTTTCCTGTGATTAAAATCCTTCTGTTTCGACCGCCAAACCTCTCAGGGGAGCATTTGCAACCGTTTGGCACCATTTTTGAGTGAATTGCCGAAAGTCAGATTTTTTATGAAATTGTGACCCCAGGGCTTAGGATTTTTTCAAAAAAATATTTTTCTGCCGGTTAAGTTGTCGAGGGCTGATTTCTTTTCCTGTGATTAAAATCCTTCTGTTTCGACCGCAAAACCTTTCAGGGGAGCATTTGCAAAAGTTTGGCACCATTTTTGAGTGAATTGCCGAAAGTCAGATTTTTTATGAAATTGTGACCCCGGGGCTTAGGATTTTTTCAAAAAAATCTTTTTCTGCCAGTTCAGTTGTCGAGGGCTGATTTCTTTTTCTGTGATTAAAATCCTTCTGTTTCGACCGCCAAACCTTTCAGGGGAGCATTTGCAAAAGTTTGGCAGCATTTTTGAGTGAATTGCCGGAAGTCAGATTTTTTATGAAATTGTGACCCCGGGGCTTAGGATTTTTTCAAGAAAAAATATTTTTCTGCCCGTGAAGTTGTGGAGGGCTGATTTCTTTTCCTGTGATAAAAAGCCTTCTGTTTCGATCGCGAAACCTTTCAGGGGAGCATTTGAAAAAGTTTGGCACCATTTTTGAGTGAATTGCCGAAAGTTAGATTTTTTATGAAATTGTGACCCCGGGGCTTAGGATTTTTTCAAAAAAATCTTTTTCTGCCGGTTCAGTTGTCGAGGGCTGATTTCTTTTCCTGTGATTAAAATCCTTCTGTTTCGACCGCCAAACCTCTCAGGGGAGCATTTGCAACCGTTTGGCACCATTTTTGAGTGAATTGCCGGAAGTCAGATTTTTTATGAAATTGTGACCCCGGGGCTTAGGATTTTTTTCAAAAAAATATTTTTCTGCCCGTGAAGTTGTCGAGGGCTGATTTCTTTTCCTGTGATTAAAATCCTTCTGTTTCGACCGCGAAACCTTTCAGGGGAGCATTTGCAAAAGTTTGGCACCATGTTTGAGTGAATTGCCAAAGTCAGATTTTTTATGAAATTGTGACCCCGGGGCTTAGGATTTTTTTAAAAAAATCTTTTTCTGCCGGTTCAGTTGTCGAGAGCTGATTTCTTTTCCTGTGATTAAAATCCTTCTGTTTCGACCGCCAAACCTCTCAGGGGAGCATTTGCAAAAGTTTGGCACCATTTTTGAGTGAATTGCCGAAAGTCAGATTTTTTATGAAATTGTGACCCCGGGGCTTAGGATTTTTTCAAAAAAATATTTTTCTGCCGGCTAAGTTGTCGAGGGCTGATTTCTTTTCCTGAGATTAAAATCCTTCTGTTTCGACCGCAAAACCTTTCAGGGGAGCATTTGCAAAAGTTTGGCACCATTTTTGAGTAAATTGCCGAAAGTCAGATTTTTTATGAAATTGTGACCCCGGGGCTTAGGATTTTTTCAAAAAAAACTTTTTCTGCCAGTTCAGTTGTCGAGGGCTGATTTCTTTTTCTGTGATTAAAATCCTTCTGTTTCGACCGCGAAACCTTTCAGGGGAGCATTTGCAAAAGTTTGGCACCATTTTTGAGTGAATTGCCGAAAGTCAGATTTTTTATGAAATTGTGACCCCGGGGCTTAGGATTTTTTCAAAAAAATCTTTTCCTGCCGGTTAAGTTGTCGAGGGCTGATTTCTTTTCCTGTGATAAAAAGCCTTCTGTTTCGACCGCCAAACCTCTCAGGGGAGCATTTGCAACCGTTTGGCACCATTTTTGAGTGAATTGCCGAAAGTCAGATTTTTTATGAAATTGTGACCCCGGGGCTTAGGATTTTTTCAAAAAAATATGTTTCTGCCGGCTAAGTTGTCGAGGGCTGATTTCTTTTCCTGAGATCAAAATCCTTCTGTTTCGACCGCAAAACCTTTCAGGGGAGCATTTGCAAAAGTTTGGCACCATTTTTGAGTGAATTGCCGAAAGTCAGATTTTTTATGAAATTGTGACCCCGGGGCTTAGGATTTTTTCAAAAAAATCTTTTTCTGCCAGTTCAGTTGTCGAGGGCTGATTTCTTTTTCTGTGATTAAAATCCTTCTGTTTCGACCGCGAAACCTTTCAGGGGAGCATTTGCAAAAGTTTGGCACCATTTTTGAGTGAATTGACGAAAGTCAGATTTTTTATGAAATTGTGACCCCGGGGCTTAGGATTTTTTCAAAAAAATCTTTTTCTGCCGGTGAAGTTGTCGAGGGCTGATTTCTTTTCCTGTGATTAAAATCCTTCTGTTTCGACTGCGAAACCTTTCAGGGGAGCATTTGCAAAAGTTTGGCACCATTTTTTTTTAATAATATTTTTTATTGCTTTTTTCCAAGGTCAAATGCATCGTCAATAATTCACCAAAAGCGACTTTACAGAAAAAAAGAAGATTAAAAAAGATAATATTCATATTTTCCAAACAATTTTTCATAATCTACTGGACTTCCCCACATCTTCCACACCCTGCGTTCTTTACATTAAAAAATAACAGCAAATTGTTACCTTGTTTCATACGTTTTTGTACTTTCATCTAATTATGTTTTAGATTTAGGGTATTTGTTGTTGAATCACTTTTTCCCATCATCAATACAAAGAAAGAAAAAAAAAACCATTACTCTAAACTTTGGTTTTTTCACGATCATGACTTAATCTCCGAACATTTTCAAGTTTGATTGCTGAAACTAATTTTCCCAAAACTTAGCAAATTCTCAACATTCATATAACTTATAATGTTTTTGTAAATAGTCCTTATATTTTTTCCAGTCCTCTTCCACTGCCTCTTCTCCCAGATCTCGGATTCTGCCAGTCATTTCGGCCAATTCTATGTAGTCCATCAGTTGCGTATGCCACTCTTCCAGCGTGGGTAACTCCTGTGTCTTCCAATGTTTGGTTATAAGAATTCTTGCTGCTGTAGTTGCATATAAAAAGAAAGTTCTATCCTTCTTTAACACTCTCTGGCCTACAATGCCCAGGAGGAAGGCCTCCGGTTTCTTGTGAAAGGTATACTTAAATACCTTTTTCAATTCATTGTAAATCATTTCCCAGAAGGCCTTCACCCTCGGGCATGTCCACCAGAGGTGAAAGAATGTTCCTTCAGCCTCCTTACATTTCCAACATTTATTATCAGACAGATGATATATCTTTGCAAGTTTGACTGGGGTCATGTACCACCTATATATCATTTTCATAATGTTTTCTTTCAAGGCACTACATGCCGTGAATTTCATACCGGTGGTCCATAACCTTTCCCAGTCTTCAAACATAATGTTGTACCCAATGTCCTGAGCCCATTTTATCATGGCTGATTTGACTATCTCATCTTGAGTGTTCCATTTAAGCAGCAAGTTATACATTCTTGAAAGCACTTTCATCTTTGGTTCGAGTAATTCTATCTCTAATTTCGATTTTTCCACCTGGAAACCAACTTTTTTATCCTTTTTAAAAGTCTCTTGAATTTGGGCATAGTGTAACCAGTCTCGCACCTTATCTTTTAATTTTTCTAAGCTCTGCAACCTCCAATTGTCTCCATTTTTTTCTATTATCTCACAGTATTTCGCCCAGCCACCCTCCATATTAAGTCTTTTTGAGGCCTTTGCCTCCATTGGTGAAAGCCGCCTCGGGGTCTTGTTTTCAAGTAAGTCCTTATATTTAGTCCAGACAATGAATAAAGCTTTCCTGACAATATGGTTTTTAAACAATTTATGAACCTTTACCTTGTCGTACCACAAATATGCATGCCATCCAAAAGCACTGTTAAACCCTTCTAGATCTAGGACATCAGTGTTTTCTAATAAGAACCAATCCTTCATCCAGCAGAAGGATGCAGCCTCATAATATAACCTTAAGTCCGGCAGGGCAAATCCCCCTCTTTCTTTTGCGTCTGTTAGTATTTTAAGTTTTATCCGGGGCTTTTTGCCCTGCCAGACAAACTTCGTGATGTCCTTCTGCCACTTTCCAAAACATTCCACTCTGTCCACGATCTGCAGGGTTTGAAACAAGAACAACATCCTTGGCAATACATTCATCTTTACAGCTGCGATTCTTCCCAACAAGGAAAGTTTTAGTCTTGACCAAATTTCTAGATCCTTTTTGATTTCTGACCAACATTTTTCATAGTTATCTTTGAATAAATTCAAATTTTTACCAGACAAATTGACCCCCAGGTATTTCACTTTTGTAACCACACTTAACTCCGTTTCCTTCTGGAACCCATCTATTTCTGAAGATGTCAATTTTTTTGCCAAAACCTTGGTTTCTTGTTTATTCAACTTGAATCCCGCCACACGACCAAACTCATGAATTAATTCTAAAACTCTTTTTGTACTAGGTTCTGGCTCCTGTAATGTAAAGACCAAGTCATCTGCAAAAGCTTTCAATTTATATTGTTTCCCTCCGACCTGTATTCCTTCCACCAGCTGGTCCTTCCTGATCAAATTCAGCAGCACCTCCAGGACAGAGATAAATAACAGAGGTGATAAGGGGCACCCCTGTCGTGTCCCTAAAAGTTTGGCACCATTTTTGAGCGAATTGCCGAAAGTCAGATTTTTTATGAAATTGTGACCCCGGGGCTTAGGATTTTTTCAAAAAAATCTTTTTCTGCCGGTTCAGTTGTCGAGGGCTGATTTCTTTTCCTGTGATTAAAATCCTTCTGTTTTGACCGCCAAACCTCTCAGGGGAGCATTTGCAACCGTTTGGCACCATTTTTGAGTGAATTGCCGAAAGTCAGATTTTTTATGAAATTGTGACCCCGGGGATTAGGATTTTTTCAAAAAAATCTTTTTCTGCCGGTTCAGTTGTTGAGGGCTGATTTCTTTTCCTGTGATTAAAATCCTTCTGTTTCGACCGCCAAACCTCTCAGGGGAGCATTTGCAACCGTTTGGCACCATTTTTGAGTGAATTGCCGAAAGTCAGATTTTTTATGAAATTGTGACCCCAGGGCTTAGGATTTTTTCAAAAAAATATTTTTCTGCCGGTTAAGTTGTCGAGGGCTGATTTCTTTTCCTGTGATTAAAATCCTTCTGTTTCGACCGCAAAACCTTTCAGGGGAGCATTTGCAAAAGTTTGGCACCATTTTTGAGTGAATTGCCGAAAGTCAGATTTTTTATGAAATTGTGACCCCGGGGCTTAGGATTTTTTCAAAAAAATCTTTTTCTGCCAGTTCAGTTGTCGAGGGCTGATTTCTTTTTCTGTGATTAAAATCCTTCTGTTTCGACCGCCAAACCTTTCAGGGGAGCATTTGCAAAAGTTTGGCAGCATTTTTGAGTGAATTGCCGGAAGTCAGATTTTTTATGAAATTGTGACCCCGGGGCTTAGGATTTTTTCAAGAAAAAATATTTTTCTGCCCGTGAAGTTGTGGAGGGCTGATTTCTTTTCCTGTGATAAAAAGCCTTCTGTTTCGATCGCGAAACCTTTCAGGGGAGCATTTGAAAAAGTTTGGCACCATTTTTGAGTGAATTGCCGAAAGTTAGATTTTTTATGAAATTGTGACCCCGGGGCTTAGGATTTTTTCAAAAAAATCTTTTTCTGCCGGTTCAGTTGTCGAGGGCTGATTTCTTTTCCTGTGATTAAAATCCTTCTGTTTCGACCGCCAAACCTCTCAGGGGAGCATTTGCAACCGTTTGGCACCATTTTTGAGTGAATTGCCGGAAGTCAGATTTTTTATGAAATTGTGACCCCGGGGCTTAGGATTTTTTCAAAAAAATATTTTTCTGCCCGTGAAGTTGTCGAGGGCTGATTTCTTTTCCTGTGATTAAAATCCTTCTGTTTCGACCGCGAAACCTTTCAGGGGAGCATTTGCAAAAGTTTGGCACCATGTTTGAGTGAATTGCCAAAGTCAGATTTTTTATGAAATTGTGACCCCGGGGCTTAGGATTTTTTTAAAAAAATCTTTTTCTGCCGGTTCAGTTGTCGAGAGCTGATTTCTTTTCCTGTGATTAAAATCCTTCTGTTTCGACCGCCAAACCTCTCAGGGGAGCATTTGCAAAAGTTTGGCACCATTTTTGAGTGAATTGCCGAAAGTCAGATTTTTTATGAAATTGTGACCCCGGGGCTTAGGATTTTTTCAAAAAAATCTTTTCCTGCCGGTTAAGTTGTCGAGGGCTGATTTCTTTTCCTGTGATAAAAAGCCTTCTGTTTCGACCGCCAAACCTCTCAGGGGAGCATTTGCAACCGTTTGGCACCATTTTTGAGTGAATTGCCGAAAGTCAGATTTTTTATGAAATTGTGACCCCGGGGCTTAGGATTTTTTCAAAAAAATATGTTTCTGCCGGCTAAGTTGTCGAGGGCTGATTTCTTTTCCTGAGATCAAAATCCTTCTGTTTCGACCGCAAAACCTTTCAGGGGAGCATTTGCAAAAGTTTGGCACCATTTTTGAGTGAATTGCCGAAAGTCAGATTTTTTATGAAATTGTGACCCCGGGGCTTAGGATTTTTTCAAAAAAATCTTTTTCTGCCAGTTCAGTTGTCGAGGGCTGATTTCTTTTTCTGTGATTAAAATCCTTCTGTTTCGACCGCGAAACCTTTCAGGGGAGCATTTGCAAAAGTTTGGCACCATTTTTGAGTGAATTGACGAAAGTCAGATTTTTTATGAAATTGTGACCCCGGGGCTTAGGATTTTTTCAAAAAAATCTTTTTCTGCCGGTGAAGTTGTCGAGGGCTGATTTCTTTTCCTGTGATTAAAATCCTTCTGTTTCGACTGCGAAACCTTTCAGGGGAGCATTTGCAAAAGTTTGGCACCATTTTTTTTTAATAATATTTTTTATTGCTTTTTTCCAAGGTCAAATGCATCGTCAATAATTCACCAAAAGCGACTTTACAGAAAAAAAGAAGATTAAAAAAGATAATATTCATATTTTCCAAACAATTTTTCATAATCTACTGGACTTCCCCACATCTTCCACACCCTGCGTTCTTTACATTAAAAAATAACAGCAAATTGTTACCTTGTTTCATACGTTTTTGTACTTTCATCTAATTATGTTTTAGATTTAGGGTATTTGTTGTTGAATCACTTTTTCCCATCATCAATACAAAGAAAGAAAGAAAAAACCATTACTCTAAACTTTGGTTTTTTCACGATCATGACTTAATCTCCGAACATTTTCAAGTTTGATTGCTGAAACTAATTTTCCCAAAACTTAGCAAATTCTCAACATTCATATAACTTATAATGTTTTTGTAAATAGTCCTTATATTTTTTCCAGTCCTCTTCCACTGCCTCTTCTCCCAGATCTCGGATTCTGCCAGTCATTTCGGCCAATTCTATGTAGTCCATCAGTTGCGTATGCCACTCTTCCAGCGTGGGTAACTCCTGTGTCTTCCAATGTTTGGTTATAAGAATTCTTGCTGCTGTAGTTGCATATAAAAAGAAAGTTCTATCCTTCTTTAACACTCTCTGGCCTACAATGCCCAGGAGGAAGGCCTCCGGTTTCTTGTGAAAGGTATACTTAAATACCTTTTTCAATTCATTGTAAATCATTTCCCAGAAGGCCTTCACCCTCGGGCATGTCCACCAGAGGTGAAAGAATGTTCCTTCAGCCTCCTTACATTTCCAACATTTATTATCAGACAGATGATATATCTTTGCAAGTTTGACTGGGGTCATGTACCACCTATATATCATTTTCATAATGTTTTCTTTCAAGGCACTACATGCCGTGAATTTCATACCGGTGGTCCATAACCTTTCCCAGTCTTCAAACATAATGTTGTACCCAATGTCCTGAGCCCATTTTATCATGGCTGATTTGACTATCTCATCTTGAGTGTTCCATTTAAGCAGCAAGTTATACATTCTTGAAAGCACTTTCATCTTTGGTTCGAGTAATTCTATCTCTAATTTCGATTTTTCCACCTGGAAACCAACTTTTTTATCCTTTTTAAAAGTCTCTTGAATTTGGGCATAGTGTAACCAGTCTCGCACCTTATCTTTTAATTTTTCTAAGCTCTGCAACCTCCAATTGTCTCCATTTTTTTCTATTATCTCACAGTATTTCGCCCAGCCACCCTCCATATTAAGTCTTTTTGAGGCCTTTGCCTCCATTGGTGAAAGCCGCCTCGGGGTCTTGTTTTCAAGTAAGTCCTTATATTTAGTCCAGACAATGAATAAAGCTTTCCTGACAATATGGTTTTTAAACAATTTATGAACCTTTACCTTGTCGTACCACAAATATGCATGCCATCCAAAAGCACTGTTAAACCCTTCTAGATCTAGGACATCAGTGTTTTCTAATAAGAACCAATCCTTCATCCAGCAGAAGGATGCAGCCTCATAATATAACCTTAAGTCCGGCAGGGCAAATCCCCCTCTTTCTTTTGCGTCTGTTAGTATTTTAAGTTTTATCCGGGGCTTTTTGCCCTGCCAGACAAACTTCGTGATGTCCTTCTGCCACTTTCCAAAACATTCCACTCTGTCCACGATCTGCAGGGTTTGAAACAAGAACAACATCCTTGGCAATACATTCATCTTTACAGCTGCGATTCTTCCCAACAAGGAAAGTTTTAGTCTTGACCAAATTTCTAGATCCTTTTTGATTTCTGACCAACATTTTTCATAGTTATCTTTGAATAAATTCAAATTTTTACCAGACAAATTGACCCCCAGGTATTTCACTTTTGTAACCACACTTAACTCCGTTTCCTTCTGGAACCCATCTATTTCTGAAGATGTCAATTTTTTTGCCAAAACCTTGGTTTCTTGTTTATTCAACTTGAATCCCGCCACACGACCAAACTCATGAATTAATTCTAAAACTCTTTTTGTACTAGGTTCTGGCTCCTGTAATGTAAAGACCAAGTCATCTGCAAAAGCTTTCAATTTATATTGTTTCCCTCCGACCTGTATTCCTTCCACCAGCTGGTCCTTCCTGATCAAATTCAGCAGCACCTCCAGGACAGAGATAAATAACAGAGGTGATAAGGGGCACCCCTGTCGTGTCCCTAAAAGTTTGGCACCATTTTTGAGCGAATTGCCGAAAGTCAGATTTTTTATGAAATTGTGACCCCGGGGCTTAGGATTTTTTCAAAAAAATCTTTTTCTGCCGGTTCAGTTGTCGAGGGCTGATTTCTTTTCCTGTGATTAAAATCCTTCTGTTTCGACCGCCAAACCTCTCAGGGGAGCATTTGCAACCGTTTGGCACCATTTTTGAGTGAATTGCCGAAAGTCAGATTTTTTATGAAATTGTGACCCCGGGGTTTAGGATTTTTTCAAAAAAATCTTTTTCTGCCGGTTCAGTTGTCGAGAGCTGATTTCTTTTCCTGTGATTAAAATCCTTCTGTTTTGACCGCCAAACCTCTCAGGGGAGCATTTGCAACCGTTTGGCACCATTTTTGAGTGAATTGCCGAAAGTCAGATTTTTTATGAAATTGTGACCCCGGGGATTAGGATTTTTTCAAAAAAATCTTTTTCTGCCGGTTCAGTTGTTGAGGGCTGATTTCTTTTCCTGTGATTAAAATCCTTCTGTTTCGACCGCCAAACCTCTCAGGGGAGCATTTGCAACCGTTTGGCACCATTTTTGAGTGAATTGCCGAAAGTCAGATTTTTTATGAAATTGTGACCCCAGGGCTTAGGATTTTTTCAAAAAAATATTTTTCTGCCGGTTAAGTTGTCGAGGGCTGATTTCTTTTCCTGTGATTAAAATCCTTCTGTTTCGACCGCAAAACCTTTCAGGGGAACATTTGCAAAAGTTTGGCACCATTTTTGAGTGAATTGCCGAAAGTCAGATTTTTTATGAAATTGTGACCCCGGGGCTTAGGATTTTTTCAAAAAATTCTTTTTCTGCCAGTTCAGTTGTCGAGGGCTGATTTCTTTTTCTGTGATTAAAATCCTTCTGTTTCGACCGCCAAACCTTTCAGGGGAGCATTTGCAAAAGTTTGGCAGCATTTTTGAGTGAATTGCCGGAAGTCAGATTTTTTATGAAATTGTGACCCCGGGGCTTAGGATTTTTTCAAGAAAAAATATTTTTCTGCCCGTGAAGTTGTGGAGGGCTGATTTCTTTTCCTGTGATAAAAAGCCTTCTGTTTCGATCGCGAAACCTTTCAGGGGAGCATTTGAAAAAGTTTGGCACCATTTTTGAGTGAATTGCCGAAAGTTAGATTTTTTATGAAATTGTGACCCCGGGGCTTAGGATTTTTTCAAAAAAATCTTTTTCTGCCGGTTCAGTTGTCGAGGGCTGATTTCTTTTCCTGTGATTAAAATCCTTCTGTTTCGACCGCCAAACCTCTCAGGGGAGCATTTGCAACCGTTTGGCACCATTTTTGAGTGAATTGCCGGAAGTCAGATTTTTTATGAAATTGTGACCCCGGGGCTTAGGATTTTTTCAAAAAAATATTTTTCTGCCCGTGAAGTTGTCGAGGGCTGATTTCTTTTCCTGTGATTAAAATCCTTCTGTTTCGACCGCGAAACCTTTCAGGGGAGCATTTGCAAAAGTTTGGCACCATGTTTGAGTGAATTGCCAAAGTCAGATTTTTTATGAAATTGTGACCCCGGGGCTTAGGATTTTTTTAAAAAAATCTTTTTCTGCCGGTTCAGTTGTCGAGAGCTGATTTCTTTTCCTGTGATTAAAATCCTTCTGTTTCGACCGCCAAACCTCTCAGGGGAGCATTTGCAAAAGTTTGGCACCATTTTTGAGTGAATTGCCGAAAGTCAGATTTTTTATGAAATTGTGACCCCGGGGCTTAGGATTTTTTCAAAAAAATATTTTTCTGCCGGCTAAGTTGTCGAGGGCTGATTTCTTTTCCTGAGATTAAAATCCTTCTGTTTCGACCGCAAAACCTTTCAGGGGAGCATTTGCAAAAGTTTGGCACCATTTTTGAGTGAATTGCCGAAAGTCAGATTTTTTATGAAATTGTGACCCCGGGGCTTAGGATTTTTTCAAAAAAAACTTTTTCTGCCAGTTCAGTTGTCGAGGGCTGATTTCTTTTTCTGTGATTAAAATCCTTCTGTTTCGACCGCGAAACCTTTCAGGGGAGCATTTGCAAAAGTTTGGCACCATTTTTGAGTGAATTGCCGAAAGTCAGATTTTTTATGAAATTGTGACCCCGGGGCTTAGGATTTTTTCAAAAAAATCTTTTCCTGCCGGTTAAGTTGTCGAGGGCTGATTTCTTTTCCTGTGATAAAAAGCCTTCTGTTTCGACCGCCAAACCTCTCAGGGGAGCATTTGCAACCGTTTGGCACCATTTTTGAGTGAATTGCCGAAAGTCAGATTTTTTATGAAATTGTGACCCCGGGGCTTAGGATTTTTTCAAAAAAATATGTTTCTGCCGGCTAAGTTGTCGAGGGCTGATTTCTTTTCCTGAGATCAAAATCCTTCTGTTTCGACCGCAAAACCTTTCAGGGGAGCATTTGCAAAAGTTTGGCACCATTTTTGAGTGAATTGCCGAAAGTCAGATTTTTTATGAAATTGTGACCCCGGGGCTTAGGATTTTTTCAAAAAAATCTTTTTCTGCCAGTTCAGTTGTCGAGGGCTGATTTCTTTTTCTGTGATTAAAATCCTTCTGTTTCGACCGCGAAACCTTTCAGGGGAGCATTTGCAAAAGTTTGGCACCATTTTTGAGTGAATTGACGAAAGTCAGATTTTTTATGAAATTGTGACCCCGGGGCTTAGGATTTTTTCAAAAAAATCTTTTTCTGCCCGTGAAGTTGTCGAGGGCTGATTTCTTTTCCTGTGATAAAAAGCCTTCTGTTTCGATCGCGAAACCTTTCAGAAGAGCATTTGAAAAAGTTTGGCACCATTTTTGAGTGAATTGCCGAAAGTTAGATTTTTTATGAAATTGTGACCCCGGGGCTTAGGATTTTTTCAAAAAAATCTTTTTCTCCCGGCTAAGTTGTCGAGGGCTGATTTCTTTTCCTGAGATTAAAATCCTTCTGTTTCGACCGCAAAACCTTTCAGGGGAGCATTTGCAAAAGTTTGGCAGCATTTTTGAGTGAATTGCCGAAAGTCAGATTTTTTATGAAATTGTGAACCCGGGGTTTAGGATTTTTTCAAAAAAATCTTTTTCTGCCGGTTCAGTTGTCGAGGGCTGATTTCTTTTCCTGTGATTAAAATCCTTCTGTTTCGACCGCCAAACCTCTCAGGGGAGCATTTGCAACCGTTTGGCACCATTTTTGAGTGAATTGCCGGAAGTCAGATTTTTTATGAAATTGTGACCCCGGGGCTTAGGATTTTTTCAAAAAAATCTTTTCCTGCCGGTTAAGTTGTCGAGGGCTGATTTCTTTTCCTGTGCTAAAAAGCCTTCTGTTTCGACCGCCAAACCTCTCAGGGGAGCATTTGCAACCGTTTGGCACCATTTTTGAGTGAATTGCCGAAAGTCAGATTTTTTATGAAATTGTGACCCCGGGGCTTAGGATTTTTTTCAAAAAAATATTTTTCTGCCGGCTAAGTTGTCGAGGGCTGATTTCTTTTCCTGAGATCAAAATCCTTCTGTTTCGACCGCAAAACCTTTCAGGGGAGCATTTGCAAAAGTTTGGCACCATTTTTGAGTGAATTGCCGAAAGTCAGATTTTTTATGAAATTGTGACCCCGGGGCTTAGGATTTTTTCAAAAAAATCTTTTTCTGCCAGTTCAGTTGTCGAGGGCTGATTTCTTTTTCTGTGATTAAAATCCTTCTGTTTCGACCGCGAAACCTTTCAGGGGAGCATTTGCAAAAGTTTGGCACCATTTTTGAGTGAATTGACGAAAGTCAGATTTTTTATGAAATTGTGACCCCGGGGCTTAGGATTTTTTCAAAAAAATCTTTTCCTGCCGGTTAAGTTGTCGAGGGCTGATTTCTTTTCCTTTGATAAAAAGCCTTCTGTTTCGACCGCCAAACCTTTCAGGGGAGCATTTCAAAAAGTTTGGCACCATTTTTGAGTGAATTGCCGAAAGTTAGATTTTTTATGAAATTGTGACCCCGGGGCTTAGGATTTTTTCAAAAAAATATTTTCCTGCCGGTTAAGTTGTCGAGGGCTGATTTCTTTTCCTGTGATAAAAAGCCTTCTGTTTCGACCGCCAAACCTTTCAGGGGAGCATTTGCAAAAGTTTGGCAGCATTTTTGAGTGAATTGCCGAAAGTCAGATTATTTATGAAATTGTGACCCCGGGGCTTAGGATTTTTTTAAAAAAATCTTTTTCTGCCAGTTCAGTTGTCGAGGGCTGATTTCTTTTTCTGTGATTAAAATCCTTCTGTTTCGACCGCGAAACCTTTCAGGGGAGCATTTGCAAAAGTTTGGCACCATTTTTGAGTGAATTGACGAAAGTCAGATTTTTTATGAAATTGTGACCCCGGGGCTTAGGATTTTTTCAAAAAAATCTTTTCCTGCCGGTTAAGTTG
The DNA here is from genome assembly GCF_964188315.1 of Podarcis muralis. Taxonomy (NCBI): domain Eukaryota; kingdom Metazoa; phylum Chordata; class Lepidosauria; order Squamata; family Lacertidae; genus Podarcis; species Podarcis muralis. The sequence continues at coordinate 79,404,943 of NC_135662.1, forward strand.
TCGAGGGCTGATTTCTTTTCCTGTGATAAAAAGCCTTCTGTTTCGACCGCCAAACCTTTCAGGGGAGCATTTGAAAAAGTTTGGCACCATTTTTGAGTGAATTGCCGAAAGTCAGATTTTTTATGAAATTGTGACCCCGGGGCTTAGGATTTTTTCAAAAAAATATTTTTCTGCCGGCTAAGTTGTCGAGGGCTGATTTCTTTTCCTGAGATTAAAATCCTTCTGTTTCGACCGCAAAACCTTTCAGGGGAGCATTTGCAAAAGTTTGGCACCATTTTTGAGTGAATTGCCGAAAGTCAGATTTTTTATGAAATTGTGACCCCGGGGCTTAGGATTTTTTCAAAAAAAACTTTTTCTGCCAGTTCAGTTGTCGAGGGCTGATTTCTTTTTCTGTGATTAAAATCCTTCTGTTTCGACCGCGAAACCTTTCAGGGGAGCATTTGCAAAAGTTTGGCACCATTTTTGAGTGAATTGCCGAAAGTCAGATTTTTTATGAAATTGTGACCCCGGGGCTTAGGATTTTTTCAAAAAAATCTTTTCCTGCCGGTTAAGTTGTCGAGGGCTGATTTCTTTTCCTGTGATAAAAAGCCTTCTGTTTCGACCGCCAAACCTCTCAGGCGAGCATTTGCAACCGTTTGGCACCATTTTTGAGTGAATTGCCGAAAGTCAGATTTTTTATGAAATTGTGACCCCGGGGCTTAGGATTTTTTCAAAAAAATATTTTTCTGCCGGCTAAGTTGTCGAGGGCTGATTTCTTTTCCTGAGATCAAAATCCTTCTGTTTCGACCGCAAAACCTTTCAGGGGAGCATTTGCAAAAGTTTGGCACCATTTTTGAGTGAATTGCCGAAAGTCAGATTTTTTATGAAATTGTGACCCCGGGGCTTAGGATTTTTTCAAAAAAATCTTTTTCTGCCAGTTCAGTTGTCGAGGGCTGATTTCTTTTTCTGTGATTAAAATCCTTCTGTTTCGACCGCGAAACCTTTCAGGGGAGCATTTGCAAAAGTTTGGCAGCATTTTTGAGTGAATTGACGAAAGTCAGATTTTTTATGAAATTGTGACCCCGGGGCTTAGGATATTTTCAAAAAAATCTTTTCCTGCCGGTTAAGTTGTCGAGGGCTGATTTCTTTTCCTGTGATAAAAAGCCTTCTGTTTCGACCGCCAAACCTTTCAGGGGAGCATTTGCAACTGTTTGGCAGCATTTTTGAGTGAATTGCCGAAAGTCAGATTATTTATGAAATTGTGACCCCGGGGGTTAGGATTTTTTCAAAAAAATCTTTTTCTGCCGGTTCAGTTGTCGAGGGCTGATTTCTTTTCCTGTGATTAAAATCCTTCTGTTTCGACCGCCAAACCTTTCAGGGGAGCATTTGAAAAAGTTTGGCACCATTTTTAAGTGAATTGCCGAAAGTTAGATTTTTTATGAAATTGTGACCCCGGGGCTTAGGATTTTTTCAAAAAAATATTTTCCTGCCGGTTAAGTTGTCGAGGGCTGATTTCTTTTCCTGTGATAAAAAGCCTTCTGTTTCGACCGCCAAACCTTTCAGGGGAGCATTTGCAAAAGTTTGGCAGCATTTTTGAGTGAATTGCCGAAAGTCAGATTATTTATGAAATTGTGACCCCGGGGGTTAGGATTTTTTCAAAAAAATCTTTTTCTGCCAGTTCAGTTGTCGAGGGCTGATTTCTTTTTCTGTGATTAAAATCCTTCTGTTTCGACCGCGAAACCTTTCAGGGGAGCATTTGCAAAAGTTTGGCAGCATTTTTGAGTGAATTGACGAAAGTCAGATTTTTTATGAAATTGTGACCCCGGGGCTTAGGATATTTTCAAAAAAATCTTTTCCTGCCGGTTAAGTTGTCGAGGGCTGATTTCTTTTCCTGTGATAAAAAGCCTTCTGTTTCGACCGCCAAACCTTTCAGGGGAGCATTTGCAACTGTTTGGCAGCATTTTTGAGTGAATTGCCGAAAGTCAGATTATTTATGAAATTGTGACCCCGGGGGTTAGGATTTTTTCAAAAAAATCTTTTTCTGCCGGTTCAGTTGTCGAGGGCTGATTTCTTTTCCTGTGATTAAAATCCTTCTGTTTCGACCGCCAAACCTTTCAGGGGAGCATTTGAAAAAGTTTGGCACCATTTTTGAGTGAATTGCCGAAAGTTAGATTTTTTATGAAATTGTGACCCCGGGGCTTAGGATTTTTTCAAAAAAATATTTTCCTGCCGGTTAAGTTGTCGAGGGCTGATTTCTTTTCCTGTGATAAAAAGCCTTCTGTTTCGACCGCCAAACCTTTCAGGGGAGCATTTGCAAAAGTTTGGCAGCATTTTTGAGTGAATTGCCGAAAGTCAGATTATTTATGAAATTGTGACCCCGGGGGTTAGGATTTTTTCAAAAAAATCTTTTTCTCCCGGCTAAATTGTCGAGGGCTGATTTCTTTTTCTGTGATTAAAATCCTTCTGTTTCGACCGCGAAACCTTTCAGGGGAGCATTTGCAAAAGTTTGGCACCATTTTTGAGTGAATTGCCGAAAGTCAGATTTTTTATGAAATTGTGACCCCGGGGCTTAGGATTTTTTCAAAAAAATCTTTTTCTGCCAGTTCAGTTGTCGAGGGCTGATTTCTTTTTCTGTGATTAAAATCCTTCTGTTTCGACCGCGAAACCTTTCAGGGGAGCATTTGCAAAAGTTTGGCAGCATTTTTGAGTGAATTGACGAAAGTCAGATTTTTTATGAAATTGTGACCCCGGGGCTTAGGATATTTTCAAAAAAATCTTTTCCTGCCGGTTAAGTTGTCGAGGGCTGATTTCTTTTCCTGTGATAAAAAGCCTTCTGTTTCGACCGCCAAACCTTTCAGGGGAGCATTTGCAACTGTTTGGCAGCATTTTTGAGTGAATTGCCGAAAGTCAGATTTTTTATGAAATTGTGACCCCGGGGCTTAGGATTTTTTCAAAAAAATATTTTTCTGCCCGTGAAGTTGTCGAGGGCTGATTTCTTTTCCTGTGATTAAAATCCTTCTGTTTCGACCGCGAAACCTTTCAGGGGAGCATTTGCAAAAGTTTGGCACCATGTTTGAGTGAATTGCCAAAGTCAGATTTTTTATGAAATTGTGACCCCGGGGCTTAGGATTTTTTTAAAAAAATCTTTTTCTGCCGGTTCAGTTGTCGAGAGCTGATTTCTTTTCCTGTGATTAAAATCCTTCTGTTTCGACCGCCAAACCTCTCAGGGGAGCATTTGCAAAAGTTTGGCACCATTTTTGAGTGAATTGCCGAAAGTCAGATTTTTTATGAAATTGTGACCCCGGGGCTTAGGATTTTTTCAAAAAAATATTTTTCTGCCGGCTAAGTTGTCGAGGGCTGATTTCTTTTCCTGAGATTAAAATCCTTCTGTTTCGACCGCAAAACCTTTCAGGGGAGCATTTGCAAAAGTTTGGCACCATTTTTGAGTAAATTGCCGAAAGTCAGATTTTTTATGAAATTGTGACCCCGGGGCTTAGGATTTTTTCAAAAAAAACTTTTTCTGCCAGTTCAGTTGTCGAGGGCTGATTTCTTTTTCTGTGATTAAAATCCTTCTGTTTCGACCGCGAAACCTTTCAGGGGAGCATTTGCAAAAGTTTGGCACCATTTTTGAGTGAATTGCCGAAAGTCAGATTTTTTATGAAATTGTGACCCCGGGGCTTAGGATTTTTTCAAAAAAATCTTTTCCTGCCGGTTAAGTTGTCGAGGGCTGATTTCTTTTCCTGTGCTAAAAAGCCTTCTGTTTCGACCGCCAAACCTCTCAGGGGAGCATTTGCAACCGTTTGGCACCATTTTTGAGTGAATTGCCGAAAGTCAGATTTTTTATGAAATTGTGACCCCGGGGCTTAGGATTTTTTCAAAAAAATATGTTTCTGCCGGCTAAGTTGTCGAGGGCTGATTTCTTTTCCTGAGATCAAAATCCTTCTGTTTCGACCGCAAAACCTTTCAGGGGAGCATTTGCAAAAGTTTGGCACCATTTTTGAGTGAATTGCCGAAAGTCAGATTTTTTATGAAATTGTGACCCCGGGGCTTAGGATTTTTTCAAAAAAATCTTTTTCTGCCAGTTCAGTTGTCGAGGGCTGATTTCTTTTTCTGTGATTAAAATCCTTCTGTTTCGACCGCGAAACCTTTCAGGGGAGCATTTGCAAAAGTTTGGCACCATTTTTGAGTGAATTGACGAAAGTCAGATTTTTTATGAAATTGTGACCCCGGGGCTTAGGATTTTTTCAAAAAAATCTTTTTCTGCCCGTGAAGTTGTCGAGGGCTGATTTCTTTTCCTGTGATAAAAAGCCTTCTGTTTCGATCGCGAAACCTTTCAGAAGAGCATTTGAAAAAGTTTGGCACCATTTTTGAGTGAATTGCCGAAAGTTAGATTTTTTATGAAATTGTGACCCCGGGGCTTAGGATTTTTTCAAAAAAATCTTTTTCTCCCGGCTAAGTTGTCGAGGGCTGATTTCTTTTCCTGAGATTAAAATCCTTCTGTTTCGACCGCAAAACCTTTCAGGGGAGCATTTGCAAAAGTTTGGCAGCATTTTTGAGTGAATTGCCGAAAGTCAGATTTTTTATGAAATTGTGAACCCGGGGTTTAGGATTTTTTCAAAAAAATCTTTTTCTGCCGGTTCAGTTGTCGAGGGCTGATTTCTTTTCCTGTGATTAAAATCCTTCTGTTTCGACCGCCAAACCTCTCAGGGGAGCATTTGCAACCGTTTGGCACCATTTTTGAGTGAATTGCCGGAAGTCAGATTTTTTATGAAATTGTGACCCCGGGGCTTAGGATTTTTTCAAAAAAATCTTTTCCTGCCGGTTAAGTTGTCGAGGGCTGATTTCTTTTCCTGTGCTAAAAAGCCTTCTGTTTCGACCGCCAAACCTCTCAGGGGAGCATTTGCAACCGTTTGGCACCATTTTTGAGTGAATTGCCGAAAGTCAGATTTTTTATGAAATTGTGACCCCGGGGCTTAGGATTTTTTTCAAAAAAATATTTTTCTGCCGGCTAAGTTGTCGAGGGCTGATTTCTTTTCCTGAGATCAAAATCCTTCTGTTTCGACCGCAAAACCTTTCAGGGGAGCATTTGCAAAAGTTTGGCACCATTTTTGAGTGAATTGCCGAAAGTCAGATTTTTTATGAAATTGTGACCCCGGGGCTTAGGATTTTTTCAAAAAAATCTTTTTCTGCCAGTTCAGTTGTCGAGGGCTGATTTCTTTTTCTGTGATTAAAATCCTTCTGTTTCGACCGCGAAACCTTTCAGGGGAGCATTTGCAAAAGTTTGGCACCATTTTTGAGTGAATTGACGAAAGTCAGATTTTTTATGAAATTGTGACCCCGGGGCTTAGGATTTTTTCAAAAAAATCTTTTCCTGCCGGTTAAGTTGTCGAGGGCTGATTTCTTTTCCTTTGATAAAAAGCCTTCTGTTTCGACCGCCAAACCTTTCAGGGGAGCATTTGAAAAAGTTTGGCACCATTTTTGAGTGAATTGCCGAAAGTTAGATTTTTTATGAAATTGTGACCCCGGGGCTTAGGATTTTTTCAAAAAAATATTTTCCTGCCGGTTAAGTTGTCGAGGGCTGATTTCTTTTCCTGTGATAAAAAGCCTTCTGTTTCGACCGCCAAACCTTTCAGGGGAGCATTTGCAAAAGTTTGGCAGCATTTTTGAGTGAATTGCCGAAAGTCAGATTATTTATGAAATTGTGACCCCGGGGCTTAGGATTTTTTTAAAAAAATCTTTTTCTGCCAGTTCAGTTGTCGAGGGCTGATTTCTTTTTCTGTGATTAAAATCCTTCTGTTTCGACCGCGAAACCTTTCAGGGGAGCATTTGCAAAAGTTTGGCACCATTTTTGAGTGAATTGACGAAAGTCAGATTTTTTATGAAATTGTGACCCCGGGGCTTAGGATTTTTTCAAAAAAATCTTTTCCTGCCGGTTAAGTTGTCGAGGGCTGATTTCTTTTCCTGTGATAAAAAGCCTTCTGTTTCGACCGCCAAACCTTTCAGGGGAGCATTTGAAAAAGTTTGGCACCATTTTTGAGTGAATTGCCGAAAGTCAGATTTTTTATGAAATTGTGACCCCGGGGCTTAGGATTTTTTCAAAAAAATATTTTTCTGCCGGCTAAGTTGTCGAGGGCTGATTTCTTTTCCTGAGATTAAAATCCTTCTGTTTCGACCGCAAAACCTTTCAGGGGAGCATTTGCAAAAGTTTGGCACCATTTTTGAGTGAATTGCCGAAAGTCAGATTTTTTATGAAATTGTGACCCCGGGGCTTAGGATTTTTTCAAAAAAAACTTTTTCTGCCAGTTCAGTTGTCGAGGGCTGATTTCTTTTTCTGTGATTAAAATCCTTCTGTTTCGACCGCGAAACCTTTCAGGGGAGCATTTGCAAAAGTTTGGCACCATTTTTGAGTGAATTGCCGAAAGTCAGATTTTTTATGAAATTGTGACCCCGGGGCTTAGGATTTTTTCAAAAAAATCTTTTCCTGCCGGTTAAGTTGTCGAGGGCTGATTTCTTTTCCTGTGATAAAAAGCCTTCTGTTTCGACCGCCAAACCTCTCAGGCGAGCATTTGCAACCGTTTGGCACCATTTTTGAGTGAATTGCCGAAAGTCAGATTTTTTATGAAATTGTGACCCCGGGGCTTAGGATTTTTTCAAAAAAATATTTTTCTGCCGGCTAAGTTGTCGAGGGCTGATTTCTTTTCCTGAGATCAAAATCCTTCTGTTTCGACCGCAAAACCTTTCAGGGGAGCATTTGCAAAAGTTTGGCACCATTTTTGAGTGAATTGCCGAAAGTCAGATTTTTTATGAAATTGTGACCCCGGGGCTTAGGATTTTTTCAAAAAAATCTTTTTCTGCCAGTTCAGTTGTCGAGGGCTGATTTCTTTTTCTGTGATTAAAATCCTTCTGTTTCGACCGCGAAACCTTTCAGGGGAGCATTTGCAAAAGTTTGGCAGCATTTTTGAGTGAATTGACGAAAGTCAGATTTTTTATGAAATTGTGACCCCGGGGCTTAGGATATTTTCAAAAAAATCTTTTCCTGCAGGTTAAGTTGTCGAGGGCTGATTTCTTTTCCTGTGATAAAAAGCCTTCTGTTTCGACCGCCAAACCTTTCAGGGGAGCATTTGCAACTGTTTGGCAGCATTTTTGAGTGAATTGCCGAAAGTCAGATTATTTATGAAATTGTGACCCCGGGGGTTAGGATTTTTTCAAAAAAATCTTTTTCTGCCGGTTCAGTTGTCGAGGGCTGATTTCTTTTCCTGTGATTAAAATCCTTCTGTTTCGACCGCCAAACCTTTCAGGGGAGCATTTGAAAAAGTTTGGCACCATTTTTGAGTGAATTGCCGAAAGTTAGATTTTTTATGAAATTGTGACCCCGGGGCTTAGGATTTTTTCAAAAAAATATTTTCCTGCCGGTTAAGTTGTCGAGGGCTGATTTCTTTTCCTGTGATAAAAAGCCTTCTGTTTCGACCGCCAAACCTTTCAGGGGAGCATTTGCAACTGTTTGGCAGCATTTTTGAGTGAATTGCCGAAAGTCAGATTATTTATGAAATTGTGACCCCGGGGGTTAGGATTTTTTCAAAAAAATATTTTTCTGCCGGTTCAGTTGTCGAGGGCTGATTTCTTTTCCTGTGATTAAAATCCTTCTGTTTCGACCGCCAAACCTTTCAGGGGAGCATTTGAAAAAGTTTGGCACCATTTTTGAGTGAATTGCCGAAAGTTAGATTTTTTATGAAATTGTGACCCCGGGGCTTAGGATTTTTTCAAAAAAATATTTTCCTGCCGGTTAAGTTGTCGAGGGCTGATTTCTTTTCCTGTGATAAAAAGCCTTCTGTTTCGACCGCCAAACCTTTCAGGGGAGCATTTGCAAAAGTTTGGCAGCATTTTTGAGTGAATTGCCGAAAGTCAGATTATTTATGAAATTGTGACCCCGGGGTTTAGGATTTTTTTAAAAAAATCTTTTTCTGCCAGTTCAGTTGTCGAGGGCTGATTTCTTTTTCTGTGATTAAAATCCTTCTGTTTCGACCGCGAAACCTTTCAGGGGAGCATTTGCAAAAGTTTGGCACCATTTTTGAGTGAATTGACGAAAGTCAGATTTTTTATGAAATTGTGACCCCGGGGCTTAGGATTTTTTCAAAAAAATCTTTTCCTGCCGGTTAAGTTGTCGAGGGCTGATTTCTTTTCCTGTGATAAAAAGCCTTCTGTTTCGACCGCCAAACCTTTCAGGGGAGCATTTGAAAAAGTTTGGCACCATTTTTGAGTGAATTGCCGAAAGTTAGATTTTTTTATGAAATTGTGACCCCGGGGCTTAGGATTTTTTCAAAAAAATATTTTCCTGCCGGTTAAGTTGTCGAGGGCTGATTTCTTTTCCTGTGATAAAAAGCCTTCTGTTTCGACCGCCAAACCTTTCAGGGGAGCATTTGCAAAAGTTTGGCAGCATTTTTGAGTGAATTGCCGAAAGTCAGATTATTTATGAAATTGTGACCCCGGGGCTTAGGATTTTTTTAAAAAAATCTTTTTCTGCCGGTTAAGGTGTCGAGGGCTGATTTCTTTTCCTGTGATTAAAATCCTTCTGTTTCGACCGCGAAACCTCTCAGGGGAGCATTTGCAAAAGTTTGGCACCATTTTTGAGTGAATTGCCGAAAGTCAGATTTTTTATGAAATTGTGACCCCGGGGCTTAGGATTTTTTCAAAAAAATATTTTTCTGCCGGCTAAGTTGTCGAGGGCTGATTTCTTTTCCTGAGATTAAAATCCTTCTGTTTCGACCGCAAAACCTTTCAGGGGAGCATTTGCAAAAGTTTGGCACCATTTTTGAGTGAATTGCCGAAAGTCAGATTTTTTATGAAATTGTGACCCCGGGGCTTAGGATTTTTTCAAAAAAAACTTTTTCTGCCAGTTCAGTTGTCGAGGGCTGATTTCTTTTTCTGTGATTAAAATCCTTCTGTTTCGACCGCGAAACCTTTCAGGGGAGCATTTGCAAAAGTTTGGCACCATTTTTGAGTGAATTGCCGAAAGTCAGATTTTTTATGAAATTGTGACCCCGGGGTTTAGGATTTTTTCAAAAAAATCTTTTCCTGCCGGTTAAGTTGTCGAGGGCTGATTTCTTTTCCTGTGATAAAAAGCCTTCTGTTTCGACGGCCAAACCTCTCAGGCGAGCATTTGCAACCGTTTGGCACCATTTTTGAGTGAATTGCCGAAAGTCAGATTTTTTATGAAATTGTGACCCCGGGGCTTAGGATTTTTTCAAAAAAATATTTTTCTGCCGGCTAAGTTGTCGAGGGCTGATTTCTTTTCCTGAGATCAAAATCCTTCTGTTTCGACCGCAAAACCTTTCAGGGGAGCATTTGCAAAAGTTTGGCACCATTTTTGAGTGAATTGCCGAAAGTCAGATTTTTTATGAAATTGTGACCCCGGGGCTTAGGATTTTTTTTAAAAAAATCTTTTTCTGCCAGTTCAGTTGTCGAGGGCTGATTTCTTTTCCTGTGATTAAAATCCTTCTGTTTCGACCGCCAAACCTCTCAGGGGAGCATTTGCAACCGTTTGGCACCATTTTTGAGTGAATTGCCGAAAGTCAGATTTTTTATGAAATTGTGACCCCGGGGTTTAGGATTTTTTCAAAAAAATATTTTTCTGCCGGCTAAGTTGTCGAGGGCTGATTTCTTTTCCTGAGATTAAAATCCTTCTATTTCGACCGCAAAACCTTTCAGGGGAGCATTTGCAAAAGTTTGGCACCATTTTTGAGTGAATTGCCGAAAGTCAGATTTTTTATGAAATTGTGACCCCGGGCCTTAGGATTTTTTCAAAAAAAACTTTTTCTGTCAGTTCAGTTGTCGAGGGCTGATTTCTTTTTCTGTGATTAAAATCCTTCTGTTTCGACCGCGAAACCTTTCAGGGGAGCATTTGCTAAAGTTTGGCACCATTTTTGAGTGAATTGCCGAAAGTCAGATTTTTTATGAAATTGTGACCCCGGGGCTTAGGATTTTTTCAAAAAAATCTTTTCCTGCCGGTTAAGTTGTCGAGGGCTGATTTCTTTTCCTGTGATAAAAAGCCTTCTGTTTCGACCGCCAAACCTTTCAGGGGAGCATTTGCAAAAGTTTGGCAGCATTTTTGAGTGAATTGCCGAAAGTCAGATTATTTATGAAATTGTGACCCCGGGGGTTAGGATTTTTTCAAAAAAATCTTTTTCTCCCGGCTAAGTTGTCGAGGGCTGATTTCTTTTCCTGAGATTAAAATCCTTCTGTTTCGACCGCAAAACCTTTCAGGCGAGCATTTGCAAATGTTTGGCAGCATTTTTGAGTGAATTGCCGAAAGTCAGATTTTTTATGAAATTGTGACCCCGGGTCTTAGGATTTTTTCAAAAAAATCTTTTTCTGCCAGTTCAGTTGTCGAGGGCTGATTTCTTTTCCTGTGATAAAAAGCCTTCTGTTTCGACCGCCAAACCTTTCAGGGGAGCATTTGCAAAAGTTTGGCACCATTTTTGAGTGAATTGCCGAAAGTCAGATTTTTTATGAAATTGTGACCCCGGGGCTTAGGATTTTTTCAAAAAAATATTTTTCTGCCGGCTAAGTTGTCGAGGGCTGATTTCTTTTCCTGAGATTAAAATCCTTCTGTTTCGACCGCGAAACCTTTCAGGGGAGCATTTGCAAAAGTTTGGCACCCTTTTTGAGTGAATTGCCGAAAGTCAGATTATTTATGAAATTGTGACCCCGGGGGTTAGGATTTTTTCAAAAAAATCTTTTTCTGCCGGTTCAGTTGTCGAGGGCTGATTTCTTTTCCTGTGATTAAAATCCTTCTGTTTCGATCGCCAAACCTCTCAGGGGAGCATTTGCAACCGTTTGGCACCATTTTTGAGTGAATTGCCGGAAGTCAGATTTTTTATGAAATTGTGACCCCGGGGCTTAGGATTTTTTCAAAAAAATCTTTTCCTGCCGGTTAAGTTGTCGAGGGCTGATTTCTTTTCCTGTGATTAAAATCCTTCTGTTTCGACCGCCAAACCTCTCAGGGGAGCATTTGCAACCGTTTGGCACCATTTTTGAGTGAATTGCCAAAAGTCAGATTTTTTATGAAATTGTGACCCCGGGGCTTAGGATTTTTTCAAAAAAATCTTTCTCTGCCGGTGAAGTTGTCGAGGGCTGATTTCATTTCCTGTGATAAAAAGCCTTCTGTTTCGACCGCCAAACCTTTCAGGGGAGCATTTGCAAAAGTTTGGCATCATTTTTGAGTGAATTGCCGAAAGTCAGATTTTTTATGAAATTGTGACCCCGGGGCTTAGGATTTTTTCAAATAAATATTTTTCTGCCGGCTAAGTTGTCGAGGGCTGATTTCTTTTCCTGAGATTAAAATCCTTCTGTTTCGACCGCAAAACCTTTCAGGGGAGCAATTACAAAAGTTTGGCACCATTTTTGAGTGAATTGCCGAAAGTCAGATTATTTATGAAATTGTGACCCCGGGGGTTAGGATTTTTTCAAAAAAATCTTTTTCTCCCGGCTAAGTTGTCGAGGGCTGATTTCTTTTCCTGAGATTAAAATCCTTCTGTTTCGACCGCAAAACCTTTCAGGGGAGCATTTGCAAAAGTTTGGCAGCATTTTTTAGTGAATTGCCGAAAGTCAGATTTTTTATGAAATTGTGACCCCGGGTCTTAGGATTTTTTCAAAAAAATATTTTTCTGCCCGTGAAGTTGTCGAGGGCTGATTTCTTTTCCTGTGATAAAAAGCCTTCTGTTTCGACCGCCAAACCTTTCAGGGGAGCATTTGCAAAAGTTTGGCACCATTTTTGAGTGAATTGCCGAAAGTCAGATTTTTTATGAAATTGTGACCCCGGGGCTTAGGATTTTTTCAAAAAAATATTTTTCTGCCGGCTAAGTTGTCGAGGGCTGATTTCTTTTCCTGAGATTAAAATCCTTCTGTTTCGACCGCGAAACCTTTCAGGGGAGAATTTGCAAAAGTTTGGCACCCTTTTTGAGTGAATTGCCGAAAGTCAGATTATTTATGAAATTGTGACCCCGGGGGTTAGGATTTTTTCAAAAAAATCTTTTTCTGCCGGTTCAGTTGTCGAGGGCTGATTTCTTTTCCTGTGATTAAAATCCTTCTGTTTCGATCGCCAAACCTCTCAGGGGAGCATTTGCAACCGTTTGGCACCATTTTTGAGTGAATTGCCGGAAGTCAGATTTTTTATGAAATTGTGACCCCGGGGCTTAGGATTTTTTCAAAAAAATCTTTTTCTGCCGGTTAAGGTGTCGAGGGCTGATTTCTTTTCCTGTGATTAAAATCCTTCTGTTTCGACCGCGAAACCTTTCAGCGGAGCATTTGCAAAAGTTTGGCACCATTTTTGAGTGAATTGCCAAAGTCAGATTTTTTATGAAATTGTGACCCCGGGGCTTAGGATTTTTTTAAAAAAATCTTTTTCTGCCGGTTCAGTTGTCGAGAGCTGATTTCTTTTCCTGTGATTAAAATCCTTCTGTTTCGACCGCCAAACCTCTCAGGGGAGCATTTGCAACCGTTTGGCACCATTTTTGAGTGAATTGCCGAAAGTCAGATTTTTTATGAAATTGTGACCCCGGGGCTTAGGATTTTTTCAAAAAAATCTTTTTCTGCCGGTTCAGTTGTCGAGGGCTGATTTCTTTTCATGTGATTAAAATCCTTCTGTTTCGACCGCGAAACCTTTCAGGGGAGCATTTGCAAAAGTTTGGCACCATTTTTGAGTGAATTGCCAAAGTCAGGTTTTTTATGAAATTGTGACCCCGGGGCTTAGGATTTTTAAAAAAAAATCTTTTTCTGCCGGTTCAGTTGTCGAGAGCTGATTTCTTTTCCTGTGATTAAAATCCTTCTGTTTCGACCACGAAACCTTTCAGGGGAGCATTTGCAAAAGTTTGGCACCATTTTTTGAGTGAATTGCCGAAAGTCAGGTTTTTTATGAAATTGTGACCCCGGGGCTTAGGATTTTTTCAAAAAAATCTTTTTCTGCCAGTTCAGTTGTCGAGGGCTGATTTCTTTTCCTGTGATAAAAAGCCTTCTGTTTCGACCGCCAAACCTTTCAGGGGAGTATTTGCAAAAGTTTGGCAGCATTTTTGAGTGAATTGCCGAAAGTCAGATTATTTATGAAATTGTGACCCCGGGGGTTAGGATTTTTTCAAAAAAATCTTTTTCTGCCGGCTAAGTCGTCGAGGGCTGATTTCTTTTCCTGAGATTAAAAACCTTCTGTTTCGACCGCCAAACCTTTCAGGGGAGCATTTGCAAAAGTTTGGCAGCATTTTTGAGTGAATTGCCGAAAGTCAGATTATTTATGAAATTGTGACCCCGGGGGTTAGGATTTTTTCAAAAAAATCTTTTTCTGCCGGTTCAGTTGTCGAGGGCTGATTTCTTTTCCTGTGATTAAAATCCTTCTGTTTCGACCGCCAAACCTCTCAGGGGAGCATTTGCAAAAGTTTGGCAGCATTTTTGAGTGAATTGCCGAAAGTCAGATTTTTTATGAAATTGTGACCCCGGAGCTTAGGATTTTTTCAAAAAAATCTTTTTCTGCCGGTGAAGTTGTCGAGGGCTGATTTCTTTTCCTGTGATAAAAAGCCTTCTGTTTCGACCGCCAAATCTTTCAGGGGAGCATTTGCAACCGTTTGGCACCATTTTTGAGTGAATTGCCGAAAGTCAGATTTTTTATGAAATTGTGACAATTTCATAAAAAATCTGACTTTCGGCAATTCACTCAAAAATGGTGCCAAACGGTTGCAAATGCTCCCCTGAGAGGTTTGGCGGTCGAAACAGAAGGCTTTTTATCACAGGAAAAGAAATCAGCCCCCGACAACTTCACCGGCAGAAAAAGATTTTTTTGAAAAAATCCTAAGCCCCGAGGTCACAATTTCATAAAAAATCTGACTTTCGGCAATTCACTCAAAAATGGTGCCAAACGGTTGCAAATGCTCCCCTGAGAGGTTTGGCGGTCGAAACAGAAGGATTTTAATCACAGGAAAAGAAATCAGCCCTCGACAACTTAACCGGCACAAAAAGATTTTTTTGAAAAAATCCTAAGCCCCGGGGTCACAATTTCATAAAAAATCTGACTTTCGGCAATTCACTCAAAAATGGTGCCAAACAGTTGCAAATGCTCCCCTGAGACGTTTGGCGGTCAAAACAGAAGGCTTTTTATCACAGGAAAAGAAATCAGCCCTCGACAACTGAACCGGCAGAAAAAGATTTTTTTGAAAAAATCCTAAGCCCCGGGGACACAATTTCATAACAAATCTGACTTTCGGCAATTCACTCAAAAATGGTGCCAACCTTTTGCAAATGCTCCCCTGAAAGGTTTGGCGGTCGAAACAGAAGGCTTTTTATCACAGGAAAAGAAATAAGCCTTCGACAACTTCACCGGCAGAAAAAGATTTTTTTGAAAAAATCCTAAGCCCCGGGGTCACAATTAGATAAAAAGTCTGACTTTCGGCAATTCACTCAAAAATGGTGCCAACCTGTTGCAAATGCTCCCCTGAAAGGTTTCGCGGTCGAAACAGAAGGTTTTTTATTACAGGAAAAGAAATCAGCCCTCGACAACTTAACCGGCAGAAAAAAATTTTTTTGAAAAAATCCTAAGCCCCGGGGTCACAATTTCATAAAAAATCTGACTTTCGGCAATTCACTCAAAAATGGTGCCTAACTTTTGCAAATGCTCCCCTGAAAGGTTTGGCGGTCGAAACAGAAGGCTTTTTATCACAGGAAAAGAAATCAGCCCTCGACAACTTCACCGGCAGAAAAAGATTTTTTTGAAAAATTCCTAAGCCCCGGGGTCACAATTTCATAAAAAATCTGACTTTCTGCATTTCACTCAAAAATGGTGCCAAACTTTTGCAAATGCTCCCCTGAAAGGTTTGGCGGTCGAAACAGAAGGCTTTTTATCACAGGAAAAGAAATCAGCCTTCGACAACTTCACCGGCAGAAAAAGATTTTTTTGAAAAAATCCTAAGCCCCGAGGTCACAATTTCATAAAAAATCTGACTTTCGGCAATTCACTCAAAAATGGTGCCAAACGGTTGCAAATGCTCCCCTGAAATGTTTGGCGGTCGAAACAGAAGGCTTTATATCACAGGAAAAGAAATCAGCCCTCGACAACTTCACCGGCAGAAAAAGATTTTTTTGAAAAAATCCTAAGCCCCGGGGACACAATTTCATAAAAAATCTGACTTTCTGCATTTCACTCAAAAATGGTGCCAACCTTTTGCAAATGCTCCCCTGAAAGGTTTGGCGGTCGAAACAGAAGGCTTTTTATCACAGGAAAAGAAATCAGCCCTCGACAACTTCACCGGCAGAAAAATATTTTTTTGAAAAATTCTTAAGCCCCGGGGTCACAATTTCATAAAAAATCTGACTTTCGGCAATTCACTCAAAAATGGTGCCTAACGGTTGCAAATGCTCCCCTGAGAGGTTTGGCGGTCGAAACAGAAGGATTTTAATCACAGGAAAAGAAATCAGCCCTTGACAACTGAACCCTCAGAAAAAGATTTTTTTGAAAAAATCCTAAGCCCCGGGGTCACAATTTCATAAAAAATCTGACTTTCGGCAATTCACTCAAAAATGGTGCCTAACTTTTGCAAATGCTCCCCTGAAAGGTTTGGCGGTCGAAACAGAAGGCTTTTTATCACAGGAAAAGAAATCAGCCCTCGACAACTTCACCGGCAGAAAAAGATTTTTTTGAAAAATTCCTAAGCCCCGGGGTCACAATTTCATAAAAAATCAGACTTTCGGCAATTCACTCAAAAATGGTGTCAAACTTTTGCAAATGCTCCCCTGAAAGGTTTGGCGGTCGAAACAGAAGGCTTTTTATCACAGGAAAAGAAATCAGCCTTCGACAACTTCACCGGCAGAAAAAGATTTTTTTGAAAAAATCCTAAGCCCCGGGGTCACAATTAGATAAAAAGTCTGACTTTCGGCAATTCACTCAAAAATGGTGCCAACCTGTTGCAAATGCTCCCCTGAAAGGTTTCGCGGTCGAAACAGAAGGTTTTTTATTACAGGAAAAGAAATCAGCCCTCGATAACTGAACCGGTAGAAAAAATTTTTTTTGAAAAAATCCTAAGCCCCGGGGTCACAATTTCATAAAAAATCTGACTTTCGGCAATTCACTCAAAAATGGTGCCAAACTTTTGCAAATGCTCCCCTGAAAGGTTTGGCGGTCGAAACAGAAGGCTTTTTATCACAGGAAAAGAAATCAGCCCCCGACAACTTCACCGGCAGAAAAAGATTTTTTTGAAAAAATCCTAAGCCCCGGGGTCACAATTTCATAAAAAATCTGACTTTCGGCAATTCACTCAAAAATGGTGCCAAACGGTTGCAAATGCTCCCCTGAGAGGTTTGGCGGTCGAAACAGAAGGATTTTAATCACAGGAAAAGAAATCAGCCCTCGAAAACTTAACCGGCAGAAAAAAATTTTTTTGAAAAAATCCTAAGCCCCGGGGTCACAATTTCATAAAAAATCTGACTTTCGGCAATTCACTCAAAAATGGTGCCTAACTTTTGCAAGTGCTCCCCTGAAAGGTTTGGCGGTCGAAACAGAAGGCTTTTTATCACAGGAAAAGAAATCAGCCCTCGACAACTTCACCGGCAGAAAAAGATTTTTTTGAAAAATTCCTAAGCCCCGGGGTCACAATTTCATAAAAAATCTGACTTTCTGCATTTCACTCAAAAATGGTGCCAACCTTTTGCAAATGCTCCCCTGAAAGGTTTGGCGGTCGAAACAGAAGGCTTTTTATCACAGGAAAAGAAATCAGCCTTCGACAACTTCACCGGCAGAAAAAGATTTTTTTGAAAAAATCCTAAGCCCCGGGGTCACAATTTCATAAAAAAATCTGACTTTCGGCAATTCACTCAAAAATGGTGCCAAACGGTTGAAAATGCTCCCCTGAGACGTTTGGCGGTCAAAACAGAAGGCTTTTTATCACAGGAAAAGAAATCAGCCCTCGACAACTGAACCGGCAGAAAAAGGTTTTTTTTATAAAATCCTAAGCCCCGGGGACACAATTTCATAAAAAATCTGACTTTCTGCATTTCACTCAAAAATGGTGCCAACCTTTTGCAAATGCTCCCCTGAAAGGTTTGGCGGTCGAAACAGAAGGCTTTTTATCACAGGAAAAGAAATCAGCCCTCGAGAACTTCACCGGCAGAAAAATATTTTTTTGAAAAATTCCTAAGCCCCGGGGTCACAATTTCATAAAAAAATCTGACTTTCGGCAATTCACTCAAAAATGGTGCCAAACGGTTGCAAATGCTCCCCTGAGAGGTTTGGCGGTCGAAACAGAAGGATTTTAATCACAGGAAAAGAAATTAGCCCTCTACAACTTAACCGGCACAAAAAGATTTTTTTGAAAAAATCTTAAGCCCCGGGGTCACAATTTCATAAAAAATCTGATTTTCGGCAATTCACTCAAAAATGGTGCCAAACGGTTGCAAATGCTCCCCTGAGAGGTTTGGCGGTCGAAACAGAGGGATTTTAATCACAGGAAAAGAAATCAGCCCCCGACAACTGAGCCGGCAGAAAAAGATTTTTTTGAAAAAATCCTAAGCCCCGGGGTCACAATTAGATAAAAAGTCTGACTTTCGGCAATTCACTCAAAAATGGTGCCAACCTGTTGCAAATGCTCCCCTGAAAGGTTTCGCGATCGAAACAGATGGTTTTTTATTACAGGAAAAGAAATCAGCCCTCGACAACTGAACCGGTAGAAAAATTTTTTTTTGTAAAAATCCTAAACCCCGGGGTCACAATTTCATAAAAAATCTGACTTTCGGCAATTCACTCAAAAATGGTGCCAAACTTTTGCAAATGCTCCCCTGAGAGGTTTGGCGGTCGAAACAGAAGGATTTTAATCACAGGAAAAGAAATCAGCCCTCGACAACTGAACCGGCAGAAAAAGATTTTTTTGAAAAAATCCTAAGCCCCGGGGTCACAATTTCATAAAAAATCTGACTTTCGGCAATTCACTCAAAAATGGTGCCAAACGGTTGTAAATACTCCACTGAGAGGTTTGGCGGTCAAAACAGAAGGCATTTAATCACAGGAAAAGAAATCAGCCCCCGACAACTGAGCCGGCAGAAAAAGATTTTTTTGAAAAAATCCTAAGCCCCGGGGTCACAATTTCATAAAAAATCTGACTTTCGGCAATTCACTCAAAAATGGTGCCAAACGGTTGCAAATGCTCCCCTGAGAGGTTTGGCGGTCGAAACAGAAGGCTTTTTAACACAGGAAAAGAAATCAGCCCTCGACAACTGAACCGGCAGAAAAAGATTTTTTTGAAAAAATCCTAAGCCCCGGGGTCACAATTTCATAAAAAATCTGACTTTCCGCATTTCACTCAAAAATGGTGCCAAACTTTTGCAAATGCTCCCCTGAAAGGTTTGGCGGTCGAAACAGAAGGCTTTTTATCACAGGAAAAGAAATCAGCCCCCGACAACTTCACCGGCAGAAAAAGATTTTTTTGAAAAAATCCTAAGCCCCGAGGTCACAATTTCATAAAAAATCTGACTTTCGGCAATTCACTCAAAAATGGTGCCAAACGGTTGCAAATGCTCCCCTGAAATGTTTGGCGGTCGAAACAGAAGGCTTTATATCACAGGAAAAGAAATCAGCCCTTGACAACTGAACCGGCAGAAAAAGATTTTTTTGAAAAAATCCTAAGCCCCGGGGTCACAATTTCATAAAAAATCTGACTTTCGGCAATTCACTCAAAAATGGTGCCAAACGGTTGTAAATACTCCACTGAGAGGTTTGGCGGTCGAAACAGAAGGCATTTAATCACAGGAAAAGAAATCAGCCCCCGACAACTGAGCCGGCAGAAAAAGATTTTTTTGAAAAAATCCTAAGCCCCGGGGTCACAATTTCATAAAAAATCTGACTTTCGGCAATTCACTCAAAAATGGTGCCAAACGGTTGCAAATGCTCCCCTGAGAGGTTTGGCGGTCGAAACAGAAGGCTTTTTAACACAGGAAAAGAAATCAGCCCTCGACAACTGAACCGGCAGAAAAAGATTTTTTTGAAAAAATCCTAAGCCCCGGGGTCACAATTTCATAAAAAATCTGACTTTCCGCATTTCACTCAAAAATGGTGCCAAACTTTTGCAAATGCTCCCCTGAAAGGTTTGGCGGTCGAAACAGAAGGCTTTTTATCACAGGAAAAGAAATCAGCCCCCGACAACTTCACCGTCAGAAAAAGATTTTTTTGAAAAAATCCTAAGCCCCGAGGTCACAATTTCATAAAAAATCTGACTTTCGGCAATTCACTCAAAAATGGTGCCAAACGGTTGCAAATGCTCCCCTGAAATGTTTGGCGGTCGAAACAGAAGGCTTTATATCACAGGAAAAGAAATCAGCCCTCGACAACTTCACCGGCAGAAAAAGATTTTTTTGAAAAAATCCTAAGCCCCGGGGACACAATTTCATAAAAAATCTGACTTTCTGCATTTCACTCAAAAATGGTGCCAACCTTTTGCAAATGCTCCCCTGAAAGGTTTGGCGGTCGAAACAGAAGGCTTTTTATCACAGGAAAAGAAATCAGCCCTCGACAACTTCACCGGCAGAAAAATATTTTTTTGAAAAATTCTTAATCCCCGGGGTCACAATTTCATAAAAAATCTGACTTTCGGCAATTCACTCAAAAATGGTGCCAAACGGTTGCAAATGCTCCCCTGAGAGGTTTGGCGGTCGAAACAGAAGGATTTTAATCACAGGAAAAGAAATCAGCCCTCGACAACTTAACCGGCACAAAAAGATTTTTTTGAAAAAATCTTAAACCCCGGGGTCACAATTTCATAAAAAATCTGACTTTCGGCAATTCACTCAAAAATGGTGCCAAACGGTTGCAAATGCTCCCCTGAGAGGTTTGGCGGTCGAAACAGAAGGATTTTAATCACAGGAAAAGAAATCAGCCCTCGACAACTGAACCGGCAGAAAAAGATTTTTTTTGAAAAAATCCTAAGCCCCGGGGTCACAATTTCATAAAAAATCTGACTTTCGGCAATTCACTCAAAAATGGTGCCAAACGGTTGTAAATACTCCACTGAGAGGTTTGGCGGTCGAAACAGAAGGCATTTAATTACAGGAAAAGAAATCAGCCCCCGACAACTGAGCCGGCAGAAAAAGATTTTCTTGAAAAAATCCTAAGCCCCGGGGTCACAATTTCATAAAAAATCTGACTTTCGGCAATTCACTCAAAAATGGTGCCAAACGGTTGCAAATGCTCCCCTGAGAGGTTTGGCGGTCGAAACAGAAGGCTTTTTAACACAGGAAAAGAAATCAGCCCTCGACAACTGAACCGGCAGAAAAAGATTTTTTTGAAAAAATCCTAAGCCCCGGGGTCACAATTTCATAAAAAATCTGACTTTCCGCATTTCACTCAAAAATGGTGCCAAACTTTTGCAAATGCTCCCCTGAAAGGTTTGGCGGTCGAAACAGAAGGCTTTTTATCACAGGAAAAGAAATCAGCCCCCGACAACTTCACCGGCAGAAAAAGATTTTTTTGAAAAAATCCTAAGCCCCGAGGTCACAATTTCATAAAAAATCTGACTTTCGGCAATTCACTCAAAAATGGTGCCAAACGGTTGCAAATGCTCCCCTGAAATGTTTGGCGGTCGAAACAGAAGGCTTTATATCACAGGAAAAGAAATCAGCCCTCGACAACTTCACCGGCAGAAAAAGATTTTTTTGAAAAAATCCTAAGCCCCGGGGACACAATTTCATAAAAAATCTGACTTTCTGCATTTCACTCAAAAATGGTGCCAACCTTTTGCAAATGCTCCCCTGAAAGGTTTGGCGGTCAAAACAGAAGGCTTTTTATCACAGGAAAAGAAATCAGCCCTCGACAACTTCACCGGCAGAAAAATATTTTTTTGAAAAATTCTTAAGCCCCGGGGTCACAATTTCATAAAAAATCTGACTTTCGGCAATTCACTCAAAAATGGTGCCAAACGGTTGCAAATGCTCCCCTGAGAGGTTTGGCGGACGAAACAGAAGGATTTTAATCACAGGAAAAGAAATCAGCCCTTGACAACTGAACCCTCAGAGAAAGATTTTTTTGAAAAAATCCTAAGCCCCGGGGTCACAATTTCATAAAAAATCTGACTTTCGGCAATTCACTCAAAAATGGTGCCTAACTTTTGCAAATGCTCCCCTGAAAGGTTTGGCGGTCGAAACAGAAGGCTTTTTATCACAGGAAAAGAAATCAGCCCTCGACAACTTCACCGGCAGAAAAAGATTTTTTTTGAAAAATTCCTAAGCCCCGGGGTCACAATTTCATAAAAAATCAGACTTTCGGCAATTCACTCAAAAATGGTGCCAAACTTTTGCAAATGCTCCCCTGAAAGGTTTGGCGGTCGAAACAGAAGGCTTTTTATCACAGGAAAAGAAATCAGCCCCCGACAACTTCACCGGCAGAAAAAGATTTTTTTGAAAAAATCCTAAGCCCCGGGGTCAAAATTTCATAAAAAATCTGACTTTCGGCAATTCACTCAAAAATGGTGCCAAACGGTTGCAAATGCTCCCCTGAAAGGTTTCGCGGTCAAAACAGAAGGATTTTAATCACAGGAAAAGAAATCAGCCCTCGACAACTTAACCGGCAGAAAAAAATTTTTTTGAAAAAATCCTAAGCCCCGGGGTCACAATTTCATAAAAAATCTGACTTTCGGCAATTCACTCAAAAATGGTGCCTAACTTTTGCAAATGCTCCCCTGAAAGGTTTGGCGGTCGAAACAGAAGGCTTTTTATCACAGGAAAAGAAATCAGCCCTCGACAACTTCACCGGCAGAAAAAGATTTTTTTGAAAAATTCCTAAGCCCCGGGGTCACAATTTCATAAAAAATCTGACTTTCTGCATTTCACTCAAAAATGGTGCCAACCTTTTGCAAATGCTCCCCTGAAAGGTTTGGCGGTCGAAACAGAAGGCTTTTTATCACAGGAAAAGAAATCAGCCCTCGACAACTGAGCCGGCAGAAAAAGATTTTTTTGAAAAAATCCTAAGCCCCGGGGTCACAATTTCATAAAAAAATCTGACTTTCGGCAATTCACTCAAAAATGTTGCCAAACGGTTGCAAATGCTCCCCTGAGAGGTTTGGCGGTCGAAACAGAAGGATTTTAATCACAGGAAAAGAAATCAGCCCCCGACAACTGAGCCGGCAGAAAAAGATTTTTTTGAAAAAATCCTAAGCCCCGGGGTCACAATTAGATAAAAAGTCTGACTTTCGGCAATTCACTCAAAAATGGTGCCAACCTGTTGCAAATGCTCCCCTGAAAGGTTTCGCGGTCGAAACAGAAGGTTTTTTATTACAGGAAAAGAAATCAGCCCTCGACAACTGAACCGGTAGAAAAATTTTTTTTTGTAAAAATCCTAAACCCCGGGGTCACAATTTCATAAAAAATCTGACTTTCGGCAATTCACTCAAAAATGGTGCCAAACTTTTGCAAATGCTCCCCTGAGAGCTTTGGCGGTCGAAACAGAAGGATTTTAATCACAGGAAAAGAAATCAGCCCTCGACAACTGAACCGGCAGAAAAAGATTTTTTTGAAAAAATCCTAAGCCAGGGGGTCACAATTTCATAAAAAATCTGACTTTCGGCAATTCACTCAAAATGGTGCCAAACGGTTGTAAATACTCCACTGAGAGGTTTGGTGGTCGAAACAGAAGGCATTTAATCACAGGAAAAGAAATCAGCCCCCGACAACTGAGCCGGCAGAAAAAGATTTTTTTGAAAAAATCCTAAGCCCCGGGGTCACAATTTCATAAAAAATCTGACTTTCGGCAATTCACTCAAAAATGGTGCCAAACGGTTGAAAATGCTCCCCTGAGAGGTTTGGCGGTCGAAACACAAGGCTTTTTAACACAGGAAAAGAAATCTGCCCTCGACAACTGAACCGGCAGAAAAAGATTTTTTTGAAAAAATCCTAAGCCCCGGGGTCACAATTTCATAAAAAATCTGACTTTCCGCATTTCACTCAAAAATGGTGCCAAACTTTTGCAAATGCTCCCCTGAAAGGTTTGGCGGTCGAAACAGAAGGCTTTTTATCACAGGAAAAGAAATCAGCCCCCGACAACTGAGCCGGCAGAAAAAGATTTTTTTGAAAAAATCCTAAGCCCCGAGGTCACAATTTCATAAAAAATCTGACTTTCGGCAATTCACTCAAAAATGGTGCCAAACGGTTGCAAATGCTCCCCTGAAATGTTTGGCGGTCGAAACAGAAGGCTTTATATCACAGGAAAAGAAATCAGCCCTCGACAACTTCACCGGCAGAAAAAGATTTTTTTGAAAAAATCCTAAGCCCCGGGGACACAATTTCATAAAAAATCTGACTTTCTGCATTTCACTCAAAAATGGTGCCAACCTTTTGCAAATGCTCCCCTGAAAGGTTTGGCGGTCGAAACAGAAGGCTTTTTATCACCGGAAAAGAAATCAGCCCTCGACAACTTCACCGGCAGAAAAATATTTTTTTGAAAAATTCTTAAGCCCCGGGGTCACAATTTCATAAAAAATCTGACTTTCGGCAATTCACTCAAAAATGGTGCCAAACGGTTGCAAATGCTCCCCTGAGAGGTTTGGCGGTCGAAACAGAAGGATTTTAATCACAGGAAAAGAAATCAGCCCTTGACAACTGAACCCTCAGAAAAAGATTTTTTTGAAAAAATCCTAAGCCCCGGGGTCACAATTTCATAAAAAATCTGACTTTCGGCAATTCACTCAAAAATGGTGCCTAACTTTTGCAAATGCTCCCCTGAAAGGTTTGGCGGTCGAAACAGAAGGATTTTAATCACAGGAAAAGAAATCAGCCCTCGACAACTTAACCGGCAGAAAAATTTTTTTTTGAAAAAATCCTAAGCCCCGGGGTCACAATTTCATAACAAATCTGACTTTCGGCAATTCACTCAAAAATGGTGCCAAACGGTTGCAAATGCTCCCCTGAGAGGTTTGGCGGTCGAAACAGAAGGATTTTAATCACAGGAAAAGAAATCAGCCCTCGACAACTTAACCGGCACAAAAAGATTTTTTTGAAAAAATCTTAAGCCCCGGGGTCACAATTTCATAAAAAATCTGACTTTCGGCAATTCACTCAAAAATGGTGCCAAACGGTTGCAAATGCTCCCCTGAGAGGTTTGGCGGTCGAAACAGAAGGATTTTAATCACAGGAAAAGAAATCAGCCCCCGACAACTGAGCCGGCAGAAAAAGATTTTTTTGAAAAAATCCTAAGCCCCGGGGTCACAATTAGATAAAAAGTCTGACTTTCGGCAATTCACTCAAAAATGGTGCCAACCTGTTGCAAATGCTCCCCTGAAAGGTTTCGCGGTCGAAACAGAAGGTTTTTTATTACAGGAAAAGAAATCAGCCCTCGACAACTGAACCGGTAGAAAAATTTTTTTTTGTAAAAATCCTAAACCCCGGGGTCACAATTTCATAAAAAATCTGACTTTCGGCAATTCACTCAAAAATGGTGCCAAACTTTTGCAAATGCTCCCCTGAGAGCTTTGGCGGTCGAAACAGAAGGATTTTAATCACAGGAAAAGAAATCAGCCCTCGACAACTGAACCGGCAGAAAAAGATTTTTTTGAAAAAATCCTAAGCCAGGGGGTCACAATTTCATAAAAAATCTGACTTTCGGCAATTCACTCAAAATGGTGCCAAACGGTTGTAAATACTCCACTGAGAGGTTTGGTGGTCGAAACAGAAGGCATTTAATCACAGGAAAAGAAATCAGCCCCCGACAACTGAGCCGGCAGAAAAAGATTTTTTTGAAAAAATCCTAAGCCCCGGGGTCACAATTTCATAAAAAATCTGACTTTCGGCAATTCACTCAAAAATGGTGCCAAACGGTTGAAAATGCTCCCCTGAGAGGTTTGGCGGTCGAAACACAAGGCTTTTTAACACAGGAAAAGAAATCTGCCCTCGACAACTGAACCGGCAGAAAAAGATTTTTTTGAAAAAATCCTAAGCCCCGGGGTCACAATTTCATAAAAAATCTGACTTTCCGCATTTCACTCAAAAATGGTGCCAAACTTTTGCAAATGCTCCCCTGAAAGGTTTGGCGGTCGAAACAGAAGGCTTTTTATCACAGGAAAAGAAATCAGCCCCCGACAACTGAGCCGGCAGAAAAAGATTTTTTTGAAAAAATCCTAAGCCCCGAGGTCACAATTTCATAAAAAATCTGACTTTCGGCAATTCACTCAAAAATGGTGCCAAACGGTTGCAAATGCTCCCCTGAAATGTTTGGCGGTCGAAACAGAAGGCTTTATATCACAGGAAAAGAAATCAGCCCTCGACAACTTCACCGGCAGAAAAAGATTTTTTTGAAAAAATCCTAAGCCCCGGGGACACAATTTCATAAAAAATCTGACTTTCTGCATTTCACTCAAAAATGGTGCCAACCTTTTGCAAATGCTCCCCTGAAAGGTTTGGCGGTCGAAACAGAAGGCTTTTTATCACAGGAAAAGAAATCAGCCCTCGACAACTTCACCGGCAGAAAAATATTTTTTTGAAAAATTCTTAAGCCCCGGGGTCACAATTTCATAAAAAATCTGACTTTCGGCAATTCACTCAAAAATGGTGCCAAACGGTTGCAAATGCTCCCCTGAGAGGTTTGGCGGTCGAAACAGAAGGATTTTAATCACAGGAAAAGAAATCAGCCCTTGACAACTGAACCCTCAGAAAAAGATTTTTTTGAAAAAATCCTAAGCCCCGGGGTCACAATTTCATAAAAAATCTGACTTTCGGCAATTCACTCAAAAATGGTGCCTAACTTTTGCAAATGCTCCCTTGAAAGGTTTGGCGGTCGAAACAGAAGGATTTTAATCACAGGAAAAGAAATCAGCCCTCGACAACTTAACCGGCAGAAAAAAATTTTTTTGAAAAAATCCTAAGCCCCGGGGTCACAATTTCATAACAAATCTGACTTTCGGCAATTCACTCAAAAATGGTGCCAAACGGTTGCAAATGCTCCCCTGAGAGGTTTGGCGGTCGAAACAGAAGGATTTTAATCACAGGAAAAGAAATCAGCCCTTGACAACTGAACCCTCAGAAAAAGATTTTTTTGAAAAAATCCTAAGCCCCGGGGTCACAATTTCATAAAAAATCTGACTTTCGGCAATTCACTCAAAAATGGTGCCTAACTTTTGCAAATGCTCCCCTGAAAGGTTTGGCGGTCGAAACAGAAGGATTTTAATCACAGGAAAAGAAATCAGCCCTCGACAACTTAACCGGCAGAAAAAATTTTTTTTGAAAAAATCCTAAGCCCCGGGGTCACAATTTCATAACAAATCTGACTTTCGGCAATTCACTCAAAAATGGTGCCAAACGGTTGCAAATGCTCCCCTGAGAGGTTTGGCGGTCGAAACAGAAGGATTTTAATCACAGGAAAAGAAATCAGCCCTCGACAACTTAACCGGCACAAAAAGATTTTTTTGAAAAAATCTTAAGCCCCGGGGTCACAATTTCATAAAAAATCTGACTTTCGGCAATTCACTCAAAAATGGTGCCAAACGGTTGCAAATGCTCCCCTGAGAGGTTTGGCGGTCGAAACAGAAGGATTTTAATCACAGGAAAAGAAATCAGCCCCCGACAACTGAGCCGGCAGAAAAAGATTTTTTTGAAAAAATCCTAAGCCCCGGGGTCACAATTAGATAAAAAGTCTGACTTTCGGCAATTCACTCAAAAATGGTGCCAACCTGTTGCAAATGCTCCCCTGAAAGGTTTCGCGGTCGAAACAGAAGGTTTTTTATTACAGGAAAAGAAATCAGCCCTCGACAACTGAACCGGTAGAAAAATTTTTTTTTGTAAAAATCCTAAACCCCGGGGTCACAATTTCATAAAAAATCTGACTTTCGGCAATTCACTCAAAAATGGTGCCAAACTTTTGCAAATGCTCCCCTGAGAGCTTTGGCGGTCGAAACAGAAGGATTTTAATCACAGGAAAAGAAATCAGCCCTCGACAACTGAACCGGCAGAAAAAGATTTTTTTGAAAAAATCCTAAGCCAGGGGGTCACAATTTCATAAAAAATCTGACTTTCGGCAATTCACTCAAAATGGTGCCAAACGGTTGTAAATACTCCACTGAGAGGTTTGGTGGTCGAAACAGAAGGCATTTAATCACAGGAAAAGAAATCAGCCCCCGACAACTGAGCCGGCAGAAAAAGATTTTTTTGAAAAAATCCTAAGCCCCGGGGTCACAATTTCATAAAAAATCTGACTTTCGGCAATTCACTCAAAAATGGTGCCAAACGGTTGAAAATGCTCCCCTGAGAGGTTTGGCGGTCGAAACACAAGGCTTTTTAACACAGGAAAAGAAATCTGCCCTCGACAACTGAACCGGCAGAAAAAGATTTTTTTGAAAAAATCCTAAGCCCCGGGGTCACAATTTCATAAAAAATCTGACTTTCCGCATTTCACTCAAAAATGGTGCCAAACTTTTGCAAATGCTCCCCTGAAAGGTTTGGCGGTCGAAACAGAAGGCTTTTTATCACAGGAAAAGAAATCAGCCCCCGACAACTGAGCCGGCAGAAAAAGATTTTTTTGAAAAAATCCTAAGCCCCGAGGTCACAATTTCATAAAAAATCTGACTTTCGGCAATTCACTCAAAAATGGTGCCAAACGGTTGCAAATGCTCCCCTGAAATGTTTGGCGGTCGAAACAGAAGGCTTTATATCACAGGAAAAGAAATCAGCCCTCGACAACTTCACCGGCAGAAAAAGATTTTTTTGAAAAAATCCTAAGCCCCGGGGACACAATTTCATAAAAAATCTGACTTTCTGCATTTCACTCAAAAATGGTGCCAACCTTTTGCAAATGCTCCCCTGAAAGGTTTGGCGGTCGAAACAGAAGGCTTTTTATCACAGGAAAAGAAATCAGCCCTCGACAACTTCACCGGCAGAAAAATATTTTTTTGAAAAATTCTTAAGCCCCGGGGTCACAATTTCATAAAAAATCTGACTTTCGGCAATTCACTCAAAAATGGTGCCAAACGGTTGCAAATGCTCCCCTGAAAGGTTTGGCGGTCGAAACAGAAGGATTTTAATCACAGGAAAAGAAATCAGCCCTTGACAACTGAACCCTCAGAAAAAGATTTTTTTGAAAAAATCCTAAGCCCCGGGGTCACAATTTCATAAAAAATCTGACTTTCGGCAATTCACTCAAAAATGGTGCCTAACTTTTGCAAATGCTCCCCTGAAAGGTTTGGCGGTCGAAACAGAAGGATTTTAATCACAGGAAAAGAAATCAGCCCTCGACAACTTAACCAGCAGAAAAAATTTTTTTTGAAAAAATCCTAAGCCCCGGGGTCACAATTTCATAACAAATCTGACTTTCGGCAATTCACTCAAAAATGGTGCCAAACGGTTGCAAATGCTCCCCTGAGAGGTTTGGCGGTCGAAACAGAAGGATTTTAATCACAGGAAAAGAAATCAGCCCTCGACAACTTAACCGGCACAAAAAGATTTTTTTGAAAAAATCTTAAGCCCCGGGGTCACAATTTCATAAAAAATCTGACTTTCGGCAATTCACTCAAAAATGGTGCCAAACGGTTGCAAATGCTCCCCTGAGAGGTTTGGCGGTCGAAACAGAAGGATTTTAATCACAGGAAAAGAAATCAGCCCCCGACAACTGAGCCGGCAGAAAAAGATTTTTTTGAAAAAATCCTAAGCCCCGGGGTCACAATTAGATAAAAAGTCTGACTTTCGGCAATTCACTCAAAAATGGTGCCAACCTGTTGCAAATGCTCCCCTGAAAGGTTTCGCGGTCGAAACAGAAGGTTTTTTATTACAGGAAAAGAAATCAGCCCTCGACAACTGAACCGGTAGAAAATTTTTTTTTTTGTAAAAATCCTAAACCCCGGGGTCACAATTTCATAAAAAATCTGACTTTCGGCAATTCACTCAAAAATGGTGCCAAACTTTTGCAAATGCTCCCCTGAGAGCTTTGGCGGTCGAAACAGAAGGATTTTAATCACAGGAAAAGAAATCAGCCCTCGACAACTGAACCGGCAGAAAAAGATTTTTTTGAAAAAATCCTAAGCCAGGGGGTCACAATTTCATAAAAAATCTGACTTTCGGCAATTCACTCAAAATGGTGCCAAACGGTTGTAAATACTCCACTGAGAGGTTTGGTGGTCGAAACAGAAGGCATTTAATCACAGGAAAAGAAATCAGCCCCCGACAACTGAGCCGGCAGAAAAAGATTTTTTTGAAAAAATCCTAAGCCCCGGGGTCACAATTTCATAAAAAATCTGACTTTCGGCAATTCACTCAAAAATGGTGCCAAACGGTTGAAAATGCTCCCCTGAGAGGTTTGGCGGTCGAAACACAAGGCTTTTTAACACAGGAAAAGAAATCTGCCCTCGACAACTGAACCGGCAGAAAAAGATTTTTTTGAAAAAATCCTAAGCCCCGGGGTCACAATTTCATAAAAAATCTGACTTTCCGCATTTCACTCAAAAATGGTGCCAAACTTTTGCAAATGCTCCCCTGAAAGGTTTGGCGGTCGAAACAGAAGGCTTTTTATCACAGGAAAAGAAATCAGCCCCCGACAACTGAGCCGGCAGAAAAAGATTTTTTTGAAAAAATCCTAAGCCCCGAGGTCACAATTTCATAAAAAATCTGACTTTCGGCAATTCATTCAAAAATGGTGCCAAACGGTTGCAAATGCTCCCCTGAAATGTTTGGCGGTCGAAACAGAAGGCTTTATATCACAGGAAAAGAAATCAGCCCTCGACAACTTCACCGGCAGAAAAAGATTTTTTTGAAAAAATCCTAAGCCCCGGGGACACAATTTCATAAAAAATCTGACTTTCTGCATTTCACTCAAAAATGGTGCCAACCTTTTGCAAATGCTCCCCTGAAAGGTTTGGCGGTCGAAACAGAAGGCTTTTTATCACAGGAAAAGAAATCAGCCCTCGACAACTTCACCGGCAGAAAAATATTTTTTTGAAAAATTCTTAAGCCCCGGGGTCACAATTTCATAAAAAATCTGACTTTCGGCAATTCACTCAAAAATGGTGCCAAACGGTTGCAAATGCTCCCCTGAGAGGTTTGGCGGTCGAAACAGAAGGATTTTAATCACAGGAAAAGAAATCAGCCCTTGACAACTGAACCCTCAGAAAAAGATTTTTTTGAAAAAATCCTAAGCCCCGGGGTCACAATTTCATAAAAAATCTGACTTTCGGCAATTCACTCAAAAATGGTGCCTAACTTTTGCAAATGCTCCCCTGAAAGGTTTGGCGGTCGAAACAGAAGGATTTTAATCACAGGAAAAGAAATCAGCCCTCGACAACTTAACCGGCAGAAAAAATTTTTTTTGAAAAAATCCTAAGCCCCGGGGTCACAATTTCATAACAAATCTGACTTTCGGCAATTCACTCAAAAATGGTGCCAAACGGTTGCAAATGCTCCCCTGAGAGGTTTGGCGGTCGAAACAGAAGGATTTTAATCACAGGAAAAGAAATCAGCCCTCGACAACTTAACCGGCACAAAAAGATTTTTTTGAAAAAATCTTAAGCCCCGGGGTCACAATTTCATAAAAAATCTGACTTTCGGCAATTCACTCAAAAATGGTGCCAAACGGTTGCAAATGCTCCCCTGAGAGGTTTGGCGGTCGAAACAGAAGGCTTTTTAACACAGGAAAAGAAATCAGCCCTCGACAACTGAACCGGCAGAAAAAGATTTTTTTGAAAAAATCCTAAGCCCCGGGGTCACAATTTCATAAAAAATCTGACTTTCCGCATTTCACTCAAAAATGGTGCCAAACTTTTGCAAATGCTCCCCTGAAAGGTTTGGCGGTCGAAACAGAAGGCTTTTTATCACAGGAAAAGAAATCAGCCCCCGACAACTTCACCGGCAGAAAAAGATTTTTTTGAAAAAATCCTAAGCCCCGAGGTCACAATTTCATAAAAAATCTGACTTTCGGCAATTCACTCAAAAATGGTGCCAAACGGTTGCAAATGCTCCCCTGAAATGTTTGGCGGTCGAAACAGAAGGCTTTATATCACAGGAAAAGAAATCAGCCCTCGACAACTTCACCGGCAGAAAAAGATTTTTTTGAAAAAATCCTAAGCCCCGGGGACACAATTTCATAAAAAATCTGACTTTCTGCATTTCACTCAAAAATGGTGCCAACCTTTTGCAAATGGTCCCCTGAAAGGTTTGGCGGTCGAAACAGAAGGCTTTTTATCATAGGAAAAGAAATCAGCCCTCGACAACTTCACCGGCAGAAAAATATTTTTTTGAAAAATTCTTAAGCCCCGGGGTCACAATTTCATAAAAAATCTGACTTTCGGCAATTCACTCAAAAATGGTGCCAAACGGTTGCAAATGCTCCCCTGAGAGGTTTGGCGGTCGAAACAGAAGGATTTTAATCACAGGAAAAGAAATCAGCCCTTGACAACTGAACCCTCAGAAAAAGATTTTTTTGAAAAAATCCTAAGCCCCGGGGTCACAATTTCATAAAAAATCTGACTTTCGGCAATTCACTCAAAAATGGTGCCTAACTTTTGCAAATGCTCCCTTGAAAGGTTTGGCGGTCGAAACAGAAGGATTTTAATCACAGGAAAAGAAATCAGCCCTCGACAACTTAACCGGCAGAAAAAAATTTTTTTGAAAAAATCCTAAGCCCCGGGGTCACAATTTCATAACAAATCTGACTTTCGGCAATTCACTCAAAAATGGTGCCAAACGGTTGCAAATGCTCCCCTGAGAGGTTTGGCGGTCGAAACAGAAGGATTTTAATCACAGGAAAAGAAATCAGCCCTCGACAACTTAACCGGCACAAAAAGATTTTTTTGAAAAAATCTTAAGCCCCGGGGTCACAATTTCATAAAAAATCTGACTTTCGGCAATTCACTCAAAAATGGTGCCAAACGGTTGCAAATGCTCCCCTGAGAGGTTTGGCGGTCGAAACAGAAGGATTTTAATCACAGGAAAACAAATCAGCCTTCGACAACTTCACCGGCAGAAAAAGATTTTTTTGAAAAAATCCTAAGCCCCGGGGTCACAATTTCATAACAAATCTGACTTTCGGCAATTCACTCAAAAATGGTGCCAAACTTTTGCAAATGCTCCCCTGAAAGGTTTGGCGGTCGAAACAGAAGGCTTTTTATCACAGGAAAAGAAATCAGCCTTCGACAACTTCACCGGCACAAAAAGATTTTTTTGAAAAAATCCTAAGCCCCGGGGTCACAATTTCATAAAAAATCTGACTTTCGGCAATTCACTCAAAAATGGTGCCAAACGGTTGCAAATGCTCCCCTGAGAGGTTTGGCGGTCAAAACAGAAGGCTTTTTATCACAGGAAAAGAAATCAGCCCTTGACAACTGAACCCTCAGAAAAAGATTTTTTTGAAAAAATCCTAAGCCCCGGGGTCACAATTTCATAAAAAATCTGACTTTCGGAAATTCACTCAAAAATGGTGCCTAACTTTTGCAAATGCTCCCCTGAAAGGTTTGGCGGTCGAAACAGAAGGCTTTTTATCACAGGAAAAGAAATCAGCCCTCGACAACTTCACCGGCAGAAAAAGATTTTTTTGAAAAATTCCTAAGCCCCGGGGTCACAATTTCATAAAAAAATCTGACTTTCGGCAATTCACTCAAAAATGGTGTCAAACTTTTGCAAATGCTCCCCTGAAAGGTTTGGCGGTCGAAACAGAAGGATTTTAATCACAGGAAAAGAAATTAGCCCTCGACAACTGAACCGGCAGAAAAAGATTTTTTTGAAAAAATCCTTAGTCCCGGGGTCACAATTTCATATAAAATCTGACTTTCGGCAATTCACTCAAAAATGGTGCCTAACTTTTGCAAATGCTCCCCTGAAAGGTTTGGCGGTCGAAACAGAAGGCTTTTTATCACAGGAAAAGAAATCAGCCTTCGACAACTTCACCGGCAGAAAAAGATTTTTTTGAAAAAATCCTAAGCCCCGAGGTCACAATTTCATAAAAAATCTGACTTTCGGCAATTCACTCAAAAATGGTGCCAAACGGTTGCAAATGCTCCCCTGAAATGTTTGGCGGTCGAAACAGAAGGCTTTATATCACAGGAAAAGAAATCAGCCCTCGACAACTTCACCGGCAGAAAAAGATTTTTTTGAAAAAATCCTAAGCCCCGGGGACACAATTTCATAAAAAATCTGACTTTCTGCATTTCACTCAAAAATGGTGCCAACCTTTTGCAAATGGTCCCCTGAAAGGTTTGGCGGTCGAAACAGAAGGCTTTTTATCATAGGAAAAGAAATCAGCCCTCGACAACTTCACCGGCAGAAAAATATTTTTTTGAAAAATTCTTAAGCCCCGGGGTCACAATTTCATAAAAAATCTGACTTTCGGCAATTCACTCAAAAATGGTGCCAAACGGTTGCAAATGCTCCCCTGAGAGGTTTGGCGGTCGAAACAGAAGGATTTTAATCACAGGAAAAGAAATCAGCCCTTGACAACTGAACCCTCAGAAAAAGATTTTTTTGAAAAAATCCAAAGCCCTGGGGTCACAATTTCATAAAAAATCTGACTTTCGGCAATTCACTCAAAAATGGTGCCTAACTTTTGCAAATGCTCCCCTGAAAGGTTTGGCGGTCGAAACAGAAGGATTTTAATCACAGGAAAAGAAATCAGCCCTCGACAACTTAACCGGCAGAAAAAAATTTTTTTGAAAAAATCCTAAGCCCCGGGGTCACAATTTCATAACAAATCTGACTTTCGGCAATTCACTCAAAAATGGTGCCAAACGGTTGCAAATGCTCCCCTGAGAGGTTTGGCGGTCGAAACAGAAGGATTTTAATCACAGGAAAAGAAATCAGCCCTCGACAACTTAACCGGCACAAAAAGATTTTTTTGAAAAAATCTTAAGCCCCGGGGTCACAATTTCATAAAAAATCTGACTTTCGGCAATTCACTCAAAAATGGTGCCAAACGGTTGCAAATGCTCCCCTGAGAGGTTTGGCGGTCGAAACAGAAGGATTTTAATCACAGGAAAAGAAATCAGCCCTCGACAACTGAACCGGCAGAAAAAGATTTTTTTGAAAAAATCCTAAGCCCCGGGGTCACAATTTCATAAAAAATCTGACTTTCGGCAATTCACTCAAAAATGGTGCCAAACGGTTGTAAATACTCCACGGAGAGGTTTGGCGGTCGAAACAGAAGGCATTTAATCACAGGAAAAGAAATCAGCCCCCGACAACTGAGCCGGCAGAAAAAGATTTTTTTGAAAAAATCCTAAGCCCCGGGGTCACAATTTCATAAAAAATCTGACTTTCGGCAATTCACTCAAAAATGGTGCCAAACGGTTGCAAATGCTCCCTTGAAATGTTTGGCGGTCGAAACAGAAGGCTTTATATCACAGGAAAAGAAATCAGCCCTTGACAACTGAACCCTCAGAAAAAGATTTTTTTGAAAAAATCCTTAGTCCCGGGGTCACAATTTCATATAAAATCTGACTTTCGGCAATTCACTCAAAAATGGTGCCTAACTTTTGCAAATGCTCCCCTGAAAGGTTTGGCGGTCGAAACAGAAGGCTTTTTATCACAGGAAAAGAAATCAGCCCTCGACAACTTCACCGGCAGAAAAAGATTTTTTTGAAAAATTCCTAAGCCCCGGGGTCACAATTTCATAAAAAATCAGACTTTCGGCAATTCACTCAAAAATGGTGTCAAACTTTTGCAAATGCTCCCCTGAAAGGTTTGGCGGTCGAAACAGAAGGCTTTTTATCACAGGAAAAGAAATCAGCCCCCGACAACTGAGCCGGCAGAAAAAGATTTTTTTGAAAAAATCCTAAGCCCCGAGGTCACAATTTCATAAAAAATCTGACTTTCGGCAATTCACTCAAAAATGGTGCCAAACGGTTGCAAATGCTCCCCTGAAATGTTTGGCGGTCGAAACAGAAGGCTTTATATCACAGGAAAAGAAATCAGCCCTCGACAACTTCACCGGCAGAAAAAGATTTTTTTGAAAAAATCCTAAGCCCCGGGGACACAATTTCATAAAAAATCTGACTTTCTGCATTTCACTCAAAAATGGTGCCAACCTTTTGCAAATGCTCCCCTGAAAGGTTTGGCGGTCGAAACAGAAGGCTTTTTATCACAGGAAAAGAAATCAGCCCTCGACAACTTCACCGGCAGAAAAATATTTTTTTGAAAAATTCTTAAGCCCCGGGGTCACAATTTCATAAAAAATCTGACTTTCGGCAATTCACTCAAAAATGGTGCCAAACGGTTGCAAATGCTCCCCTGAGAGGTTTGGCGGTCGAAACAGAAGGATTTTAATCACAGGAAAAGAAATCAGCCCTTGACAACTGAACCCTCAGAAAAAGATTTTTTTGAAAAAATCCTAAGCCCCGGGGTCACAATTTCATAAAAAATCTGACTTTCGGCAATTCACTCAAAAATGGTGCCTAACTTTTGCAAATGCTCCCCTGAAAGGTTTGGCGGTCGAAACAGAAGGATTTTAATCACAGGAAAAGAAATCAGCCCTCGACAACTTAACCGGCAGAAAAAAATTTTTTTGAAAAAATCCTAAGCCCCGGGGTCACAATTTCATAACAAATCTGACTTTCGGCAATTCACTCAAAAATGGTGCCAAACGGTTGCAAATGCTCCCCTGAGAGGTTTGGCGGTCGAAACAGAAGGATTTTAATCACAGGAAAAGAAATCAGCCCTCGACAACTTAACCGGCACAAAAAGATTTTTTTGAAAAAATCTTAAGCCCCGGAGTCACAATTTCATAAAAAATCTGACTTTCGGCAATTCACTCAAAAATGGTGCCAAACGGTTGAAAATGCTCCCCTGAGAGGTTTGGCGGTCGAAACAGAAGGCTTTTTAACACAGGAAAAGAAATCAGCCCTCGACAACTGAACCGGCAGAAAAAGATTTTTTTGAAAAAATCCTAAGCCCCGGGGTCACAATTTCATAAAAAATCTGACTTTCCGCATTTCACTCAAAAATGGTGCCAAACTTTTGCAAATGCTCCCCTGAAAGGTTTGGCGGTCGAAACAGAAGGCTTTTTATCACAGGAAAAGAAATCAGCCCCCGACAACTTCACCGGCAGAAAAAGATTTTTTTGAAAAAATCCTAAGCCCCGAGGTCACAATTTCATAAAAAATCTGACTTTCGGCAATTCACTCAAAAATGGTGCCAAACGGTTGCAAATGCTCCCCTGAAATGTTTGGCGGTCGAAACAGAAGGCTTTATATCACAGGAAAAGAAATCAGCCCTCGACAACTTCACCGGCAGAAAAAGATTTTTTTGAAAAAATCCTAAGCCCCGGGGACACAATTTCATAAAAAATCTGACTTTCTGCATTTCACTCAAAAATGGTGCCAACCTTTTGCAAATGGTCCCCTGAAAGGTTTGGCGGTCGAAACAGAAGGCTTTTTATCATAGGAAAAGAAATCAGCCCTCGACAACTTCACCGGCAGAAAAATATTTTTTTGAAAAATTCTTAAGCCCCGGGGTCACAATTTCATAAAAAATCTGACTTTCGGCAATTCACTCAAAAATGGTGCCAAACGGTTGCAAATGCTCCCCTGAGAGGTTTGGCGGTCGAAACAGAAGGATTTTAATCACAGGAAAAGAAATCAGCCCTTGACAACTGAACCCTCAGAAAAAGATTTTTTTGAAAAAATCCTAAGCCCCGGGGTCACAATTTCATAAAAAATCTGACTTTCGGCAATTCACTCAAAAATGGTGCCTAACTTTTGCAAATGCTCCCTTGAAAGGTTTGGCGGTCGAAACAGAAGGATTTTAATCACAGGAAAAGAAATCAGCCCTCGACAACTTAACCGGCAGAAAAAATTTTTTTTGAAAAAATCCTAAGCCCCGGGGTCACAATTTCATAACAAATCTGACTTTCGGCAATTCACTCAAAAATGGTGCCAAACGGTTGCAAATGCTCCCCTGAGAGGTTTGGCGGTCGAAACAGAAGGATTTTAATCACAGGAAAAGAAATCAGCCCTCGACAACTTAACCGGCACAAAAAGATTTTTTTGAAAAAATCTTAAGCCCCGGGGTCACAATTTCATAAAAAATCTGACTTTCGGCAATTCACTCAAAAATGGTGCCAAACGGTTGCAAATGCTCCCCTGAGAGGTTTGGCGGTCGAAACAGAAGGATTTTAATCACAGGAAAACAAATCAGCCTTCGACAACTTCACCGGCAGAAAAAGATTTTTTTGAAAAAATCCTAAGCCCCGGGGTCACAATTTCATAACAAATCTGACTTTCGGCAATTCACTCAAAAATGGTGCCAAACTTTTGCAAATGCTCCCCTGAAAGGTTTGGCGGTCGAAACAGAAGGCTTTTTATCACAGGAAAAGAAATCAGCCTTCGACAACTTCACCGGCACAAAAAGATTTTTTTGAAAAAATCCTAAGCCCCGGGGTCACAATTTCATAAAAAATCTGACTTTCGGCAATTCACTCAAAAATGGTGCCAAACGGTTGCAAATGCTCCCCTGAGAGGTTTGGCGGTCAAAACAGAAGGCTTTTTATCACAGGAAAAGAAATCAGCCCTTGACAACTGAACCCTCAGAAAAAGATTTTTTTGAAAAAATCCTAAGCCCCGGGGTCACAATTTCATAAAAAATCTGACTTTCGGAAATTCACTCAAAAATGGTGCCTAACTTTTGCAAATGCTCCCCTGAAAGGTTTGGCGGTCGAAACAGAAGGCTTTTTATCACAGGAAAAGAAATCAGCCCTCGACAACTTCACCGGCAGAAAAAGATTTTTTTGAAAAATTCCTAAGCCCCGGGGTCACAATTTCATAAAAAAATCTGACTTTCGGCAATTCACTCAAAAATGGTGTCAAACTTTTGCAAATGCTCCCCTGAAAGGTTTGGCGGTCGAAACAGAAGGATTTTAATCACAGGAAAAGAAATTAGCCCTCGACAACTGAACCGGCAGAAAAAGATTTTTTTGAAAAAATCCTTAGTCCCGGGGTCACAATTTCATATAAAATCTGACTTTCGGCAATTCACTCAAAAATGGTGCCTAACTTTTGCAAATGCTCCCCTGAAAGGTTTGGCGGTCGAAACAGAAGGCTTTTTATCACAGGAAAAGAAATCAGCCTTCGACAACTTCACCGGCAGAAAAAGATTTTTTTGAAAAAATCCTAAGCCCCGAGGTCACAATTTCATAAAAAATCTGACTTTCGGCAATTCACTCAAAAATGGTGCCAAACGGTTGCAAATGCTCCCCTGAAATGTTTGGCGGTCGAAACAGAAGGCTTTATATCACAGGAAAAGAAATCAGCCCTCGACAACTTCACCGGCAGAAAAAGATTTTTTTGAAAAAATCCTAAGCCCCGGGGACACAATTTCATAAAAAATCTGTCTTTCTGCATTTCACTCAAAAATGGTGCCAACCTTTTGCAAATGGTCCCCTGAAAGGTTTGGCGGTCGAAACAGAAGGCTTTTTATCATAGGAAAAGAAATCAGCCCTCGACAACTTCACCGGCAGAAAAATATTTTTTTGAAAAATTCTTAAGCCCCGGGGTCACAATTTCATAAAAAATCTGACTTTCGGCAATTCACTCAAAAATGGTGCCAAACGGTTGCAAATGCTCCCCTGAGAGGTTTGGCGGTCGAAACAGAAGGATTTTAATCACAGGAAAAGAAATCAGCCCTTGACAACTGAACCCTCAGAAAAAGATTTTTTTGAAAAAATCCTAAGCCCCGGGGTCACAATTTCATAAAAAATCTGACTTTCGGCAATTCACTCAAAAATGGTGTCTAACTTTTGCAAATGCTCCCCTGAAAGGTTTGGCGGTCGAAACAGAAGGATTTTAATCACAGGAAAAGAAATCAGCCCTCGACAACTTAACCGGCAGAAAAAATTTTTTTTGAAAAAATCCTAAGCCCCGGGGTCACAATTTCATAACAAATCTGACTTTCGGCAATTCACTCAAAAATGGTGCCAAACGGTTGCAAATGCTCCCCTGAGAGGTTTGGCGGTCGAAACAGAAGGATTTTAATCACAGGAAAAGAAATCAGCCCTCGACAACTTAACCGGCACAAAAAGATTTTTTTGAAAAAATCTTAAGCCCCGGGGTCACAATTTCATAAAAAATCTGACTTTCGGCAATTCACTCAAAAATGGTGCCAAACGGTTGCAAATGCTCCCCTGAGAGGTTTGGCGGTCGAAACAGAAGGATTTTAATCACAGGAAAAGAAATCAGCCCTCGACAACTGAACCGGCAGAAAAAGATTTTTTTGAAAAAATCCTAAGCCCCGGGGTCACAATTTCATAAAAAATCTGACTTTCGGCAATTCACTCAAAAATGGTGCCAAACGGTTGTAAATACTCCACGGAGAGGTTTGGCGGTCGAAACAGAAGGCATTTAATCACAGGAAAAGAAATCAGCCCCCGACAACTGAGCCGGCAGAAAAAGATTTTTTTGAAAAAATCCTAAGCCCCGGGGTCACAATTTCATAAAAAATCTGACTTTCGGCAATTCACTCAAAAATGGTGCCAAACGGTTGCAAATGCTCCCCTGAGAGGTTTGGCGGTCGAAACAGAAGGCTTTTTAACACAGGAAAAGAAATCAGCCCTCGACAACTGAACCGGCAGAAAAAGATTTTTTTGAAAAAATCCTAAGCCCCGGGGTCACAATTTCATAAAAAATCTGACTTTCGGCAATTCACTCAAAAATGGTGCCAAACGGTTGCAAATGCTCCCTTGAAATGTTTGGCGGTCGAAACAGAAGGCTTTATATCACAGGAAAAGAAATCAGCCCTTGACAACTGAACCCTCAGAAAAAGATTTTTTTGAAAAAATCCTTAGTCCCGGGGTCACAATTTCATATAAAATCTGACTTTCGGCAATTCACTCAAAAATGGTGCCTAACTTTTGCAAATGCTCCCCTGAAAGGTTTGGCGGTCGAAACAGAAGGCTTTTTATCACAGGAAAAGAAATCAGCCCTCGACAACTTCACCGGCAGAAAAAGATTTTTTTGAAAAATTCCTAAGCCCCGGGGTCACAATTTCATAAAAAATCAGACTTTCGGCAATTCACTCAAAAATGGTGTCAAACTTTTGCAAATGCTCCCCTGAAAGGTTTGGCGGTCGAAACAGAAGGCTTTTTATCACAGGAAAACAAATCAGCCTTCGACAACTTCACCGGCAGAAAAAGATTTTTTTGAAAAAATCCTAAGCCCCGGGGTCACAATTTCATAACAAATCTGACTTTGGGCAATTCACTCAAAAATGGTGCCAAACTTTTGCAAATGCTCCCCTGAAAGGTTTGGCGGTCGAAACAGAAGGCTTTTTATCACAGGAAAAGAAATCAGCCTTCGACAACTTCACCGGCACAAAAAGATTTTTTTGAAAAAATCCTAAGCCCCGGGGTCACAATTTCATAAAAAATCTGACTTTCGGCAATTCACTCAAAAATGGTGCCAAACGGTTGCAAATGCTCCCCTGAGAGGTTTGGCGGTCAAAACAGAAGGCTTTTTATCACAGGAAAAGAAATCAGCCCTTGACAACTGAACCCTCAGAAAAAGATTTTTTTGAAAAAATCCTAAGCCCCGGGGTCACAATTTCATAAAAAATCTGACTTTCGGAAATTCACTCAAAAATGGTGCCTAACTTTTGCAAATGCTCCCCTGAAAGGTTTGGCGGTCGAAACAGAAGGCTTTTTATCACAGGAAAAGAAATCAGCCCTCGACAACTTCACCGGCAGAAAAAGATTTTTTTGAAAAATTCCTAAGCCCCGGGGTCACAATTTCATAAAAAAATCTGACTTTCGGCAATTCACTCAAAAATGGTGTCAAACTTTTGCAAATGCTCCCCTGAAAGGTTTGGCGGTCGAAACAGAAGGATTTTAATCACAGGAAAAGAAATTAGCCCTCGACAACTGAACCGGCAGAAAAAGATTTTTTTGATAAAATCCTTAGTCCCGGGGTCACAATTTCATATAAAATCTGACTTTCGGCAATTCACTCAAAAATGGTGCCTAACTTTTGCAAATGCTCCCCTGAAAGGTTTGGCGGTCGAAACAGAAGGCTTTTTATCACAGGAAAAGAAATCAGCCTTCGACAACTTCACCGGCAGAAAAAGATTTTTTTGAAAAAATCCTAAGCCCCGGGGTCACAATTTCATAACAAATCTGACTTTCGGCAATTCACTCAAAAATGGTGCCAAACGGTTGCAAATGCTCCCCTGAGAGGTTTGGCGGTCGAAACAGAAGGCTTTTTATCACAGGAAAAGAAATCAGCCTTCGACAACTTAACCGGCACAAAAAGATTTTTTTGAAAAAATCTTAAGCCCCGGGGTCACAATTTCATAAAAAATCTGACTTTCGGCAATTCACTCAAAAATGGTGCCAAACGGTTGCAAATGCTCCCCTGAGAGGTTTGGCGGTCGAAACAGAAGGATTTTAATCACAGGAAAAGAAATCAGCCCTTGACAACTGAACCCTCAGAAAAAGATTTTTTTGAAAAAATCCTAAGCCCCGGGGTCACAATTTCATAAAAAATCTGACTTTCGGCAATTCACTCAAAAATGGTGCCTAACTTTTGCAAATGCTCCCCTGAAAGGTTTGGCGGTCGAAACAGAAGGCTTTTTATCACAGGAAAAGAAATCAGCCCTCGACAACTTCACCGGCAGAAAAAGATTTTTTTGAAAAAATCCTAAGCCCCGGGGTCACAATTTCATAAAAAAACTGACTTTCGGCAATTCACTCAAAAATGGTGCCAAACGGTTGCAAATGCTCCCCTGAGACGTTTGGCGGTCAAAACAGAAGGCTTTTTATCAGAGGAAAAGAAATCAGCCCTCGACAACTGAACCGGCAGAAAAAGATTTTTTTGAAAAAATCCTAAGCCCCGGGGACAAAATTTCATAAAAAATCTGACTTTCTGCATTTCACTCAAAAATGGTGCCAACCTTTTGCAAATGCTCCCCTGAAAGGTTTGGTTGTCGAAACAGAAGGCTTTTTATCACAGGAAAAGAAATCAGCCCTCGAGAACTTCACCGGCAGAAAAATATTTTTTTGAAAAATTCC
Organism: Podarcis muralis; assembly: GCF_964188315.1. Lineage (NCBI taxonomy): Eukaryota > Metazoa > Chordata > Lepidosauria > Squamata > Lacertidae > Podarcis > Podarcis muralis. The sequence goes on from NC_135662.1 coordinate 79,446,878, forward strand.
TAAGCCCCGGGGTCACAATTTCATAAAAAATCTGACTTTCGGCAATTCACTCAAAAATGGTGCCAAACGGTTGCAAATGCTCCCCTGAGAGGTTTGGCGGTCGAAACATAAGGATTTTAATCACAGGAAAAGAAATCAGCCCCCGACAACTGAGCCGGCAGAAAAAGATTTTTTTGAAAAAATCCTAAGCCCCGGGGTCACAATTTCATAAAAAATCTGACTTTCGGCAATTCACTCAAAAATGGTGCCAACCTTTTGCAAATGCTCCCCTGAAAGGTTTGGCGGTCGAAACAGAAGGCTTTTTATCACAGGAAAAGAAATCAGCCCTCGACAACTGAACCGGCAGAAAAAGATTTTTTTGAAAAAATCCTAAGCCCCGGGGTCACAATTAGATAAAAAGTCTGACTTTCGGCAATTCACTCAAAAATGGTGCCAACCTGTTGCAAATGCTCCCCTGAAAGGTTTCGCGGTAGAAACAGAAGGTTTTTTATTACAGGAAAAGAAATCAGCCCTCGACAACTGAACCGGTAGAAAAATTTTTTTTTGTAAAAATCCTAAACCCCGGGGTCACAATTTCATAAAAAATCTGACTTTCGGCAATTCACTCAAAAATGGTGCCAAACTTTTGCAAATGCTCCCCTGAAAGGTTTGGCGGTCGAAACAGAAGGCTTTTTATCACAGGAAAAGAAATCAGCCCCCGACAACTTCACCGGCAGAAAAAGATTTTTTTTTAAAAATCCTAAGCCCCGGGGTCACAATTTCATAAAAAATCTGACTTTCGGCAATTCACTCAAAAATGGTGCCAACCTTTTGCAAATGCTCCCCTGAGAGGTTTGGCGGTCGAAACAGAAGGCTTTTTATCACAGGAAAAGAAATCAGCCCTCGACAACTGAACCGGCAGAAAAAGATTTTTTTGAAAAAATCCTAAGCCCCGGGGTCACAATTTCATAAAAAATCTGACTTTCGGCAATTCACTCAAAAATGGTGCCTAACTTTTGCAAATGCTCCCCTAAAAGGTTTGGCGGTCGAAACAGAAGGCTTTTTATCACAGGAAAAGAAATCAGCCCTCGACAACTTCACCGGCAGAAAAAGATTTTTTTGAAAAATTCCTAAGCCCCGGGGTCACAATTTCATAAAAAAATCTGACTTTCGGCAATTCACTCAAAAATGGTGCCAAACGGTTGAAAATGCTCCCCTGAGACGTTTGGCCGTGAAAACAGAAGGCTTTTTATCACAGGAAAAGAAATCAGCCCTCGACAACTGAACCGGCAGAAAACGGTTTTTTTTATAAAATCCTAAGCCCCGGGGAAACAATTTCATAAAAAATCTGACTTTCTGCATTTCACTCAAAAATGGTGCCAACCTTTTGCAAATGCTCCCCTGAAAGGTTTGGCAGTCGAAACAGAAGGCTTTTTATCACAGGAAAAGAAATCAGCCCTCGAGAACTTCACCGGCAGAAAAATATTTTTTTGAAAAATTCCTAAGCCCCGGGGTCACAATTTCATAAAAAAATCTGACTTTCGGCAATTCACTCAAAAATGGTGCCAAACGGTTGCAAATGCTCCCCTGAGAGGTTTGGCGGTCGAAACAGAAGGATTTTAATCACAGGAAAAGAAATTAGCCCTCGACAACTTAACCGGCACAAAAAGATTTTTTTGAAAAAATCTTAATCCCCGGGGTCACAATTTCATAAAAAATCTGACTTTCGGCAATTCACTCAAAAATGGTGCCAAACGGTTGCAAATGCTCCCCTGAGAGGTTTGGCGGTCGAAACATAAGGATTTTAATCACAGGAAAAAAAATCAGCCCTCGACAACTGAACCGGCAGAAAAAGATTTTTTTGAAAAAATCCTAAGCCCCGGGGTCACAATTTCATAAAAAATCTGACTTTCGGCAATTCACTCAAAAATGGTGCCAAACGTTTGCAAATACTCCACTGAGACGTTTGGCGGTCGAAACAGAAGGCATTTAATCACGGGAAAAGAAATCAGCCCCCGACAACTGAGCCGGCAGAAAAAGATTTTTTTGAAAAAATCCTAAGCCCCGGGGTCACAATTAGATAAAAAGTCTGACTTTCGGCAATTCACTCAAAAATGGTGCCAACCTGTTGCAAATGCTCCCCTGAAAGGTTTCGCGGTCGAAACAGAAGGTTTTTTATTACAGGAAAAGAAATCAGCCCTCGACAACTGAACCGGTAGAAAATTTTTTTTTTGTAAAAATCCTAAACCCCGGGGTCACAATTTCATAAAAAATCTGACTTTCGGCAATTCACTCAAAAATGCTGCCAAACTTTTGCAAATGCTCCCCTGAAAGGTTTGGCGGTCGAAACAGAAGGCTTTTTATCACAGGAAAAGAAATCAGCCCCCGACAACTTCACCGGCAGAAAAAGATTTTTTTAAAAAAATCCTAAGCCCCGGGGTCACAATTTCATAAAAAATCTGACTTTCGGCAATTCACTCAAAAATGATGCCAACCTTTTGCAAATGCTCCCCTGAGAGGTTTGGCGGTCGAAACAGAAGGCTTTTTATCACAGGAAAAGAAATCAGCCCTCGACAACTGAACCGGTAGAAAAATTTTTTTTTGTAAAAATCCTAAGCCACGGGGTCACAATTTCATAAAAAATCTGACTTTCGGCAATTCACTCAAAAATGGTGCCAAACGGTTGCAAATGCTCCCCTGAGACGTTTGGCGGTCAAAACAGAAGGCTTTTTATCACAGGAAAAGAAATCAGCCCTCGACAACTGAACCGGCAGAAAAAGATTTTTTTGAAAAATTCTGAAGCCCCGGGGTCACAATTTCATAAAAAATCTGACTTTCGGCAATTCACTCAAAAATGGTGCCAAACGGTTGCAAATGCTCCCCTGAGAGGTTTGGCGGTCGAAACAGAAGGATTTTAATCACAGGAAAAGAAATCAGCCCTTGACAACTGAACCCTCAGAAAAAGATTTTTTTGAAAAAATCCTAAGCCCCGGGGTCACAATTTCATAAAAAATCTGACTTTCGGCAATTCACTCAAAAATGGTGCCTAACTTTTGCAAATGCTCCCCTGAAAGGTTTGGCGGTCGAAACAGAAGGCTTTTTATCACAGGAAAAGAAATCAGCCCTCGACAACTTCACCGGCAGAAAAAGATTTTTTTGAAAAATTCCTAAGCCCCGGGGTCACAATTTCATAAAAAATCAGACTTTCGGCAATTCACTCAAAAATGGTGTCAAACTTTTGCAAATGCTCCCCTGAAAGGTTTGGCGGTCGAAACAGAAGGCTTTTTATCACAGGAAAACAAATCAGCCTTCGACAACTTCACCGGCAGAAAAAGATTTTTTTGAAAAAATCCTAAGCCCCGGGGTCACAATTTCCTAAAAAATCTGACTTTCGGCAATTCACTCAAAAATGGTGCCAAACGGTTGCAAATGCTCCCCTGAGAGGTTTGGCGGTCGAAACAGAAGGATTTTAATCACAGGAAAAGAAATCAGCCCTCGACAACTGAACCGGCAGAAAAAAAATTTTTTGAAAAAAATCCTAAGCCCCGGGGTCACAATTTCATAAAAAATCTGACTTTCGGCAATTCACTCAAAAATGGTGCCTAACTTTTGCAAATGCTCCCCTGAAAGGTTTGGCGGTCGAAACAGAAGGCTTTTTATCACAGGAAAAGAAATCAGCCTTCGACAACTTCACCGGCAGAAAAAGATTTTTTTGAAAAAATCCTAAGCCCCGGGGTCACAATTTCATAAAAAATCTGACTTTCGGCAATTCACTCAAAAATGGTGCCAAACGGTTGCAAATGCTCCCCTGAGAGGTTTGGCGTTCGAAACAGAAGGATTTTAATAACAGGAAAAGAAATCAGCCCTCGACAAATGAACCGGAGGAAAAAGATTTTTTTGAAAAAATCCTAAGCCCCGGGGTCACAATTTCATAAAAAATCTGACTTTCGGCAATTCACTCAAAAATGGTGCCAAACAGTTGCAAATAATCCACTGAGAGGTTTGGCGGTCGAAACAGAAGGCATTTAATCACGGGAAAAGAAATCAGCCCCCGACAACTGAGCCGGCAGAAAAAGATTTTTTTGAAAAAATCCTAAGCCCCGGGGTCACAATTAGATAAAAAGTCTGACTTTCGTCAATTCACTCAAAAATTGTGCCAAACGGTTGCAAATGCTGCCCTGAGAGGTTTGGCGGTCGAAACAGAAGGCTTTTTATCACAGGAAAAGAAATCAGCCCTCGACAACTTCACCGGCAGAAAAAGATTTTTTTGAAAAAATCCTAAGCCCCGGGGTCACAATTTCATAAAAAATCTGACTTTCGGCAATTCACTCAAAAATGGTGCCAAACAGTTGCAAATGCTCCCCTGAAAGGTTTGGCGGTCGAAACAGAAGGATTTTAATCACAGGAAAAGAAATCAGCCCTCGACAACTTAACCGGCACAAAAAGGTTTTTTTGAAAAAATCCTAAGCCCCGGGGTCACAATTTCATAAAAAATCTGACTTTCGGCAATTCACTCAAAAATGGTGCCAAACTTTTGCAAATGCTCCCTTGAAAGTTTTGGCGGTCGAAACAGAAGGCTTTTTATCACAGGAAAAGAAATTAGCCCTCGACAACTGAACCGGTAGAAAAAATTTTTTTTGAAAAAATCCTAAGCCCCGGGGTCACAATTTCATAAAAAATCTGACTTTCGGCAATTCACTCAAAAATGGTGCCAAACTTTTGCAAATGCTCCCCTGAAAGGTTTTGCGATCGAAACAGAAGGCATTTAATCACAGGAAAAGAAATAAGCCCCCGACAACTTCACCGGCAGAAAAAGATTTTTTTGAAAAAATCCTAAGCCCCGGGGTCACAATTTCATAAAAAATCTGACTTTCGGCAATTCACTCAAAAATGGTGCCAAACGGTTGCAAATGCTCCCCTGAAAGGTTTGGGGTTCGAAACAGAAGGCATTTAATCACGGGAAAAGAAATCAGCCCCCGATAACTGAACCGGCAGAAAAAGATTTTTTTGAAAAAATCCTAAGCCCCGGGGTCACAATTTCATAAAAAATCTGATTTTCGGCAATTCACTCAAAAATGGTTCCAAATGGTTGCAAATGCTCCCCTGAGAGGTTTGGCGGTCGAAACAGAAGGATTTTAATCACAGGAAAAGAAATCAGCCCTCGACAACTTCACCAGCAGAAAAAGATTTTTTTGAAAAAATCCTAACCCCCGGGGTCACAATTTCATAAAAAATCTGACTTTCGGCAATTCACTCAAAAATGGTGCCAAACAGTTGCAAATGCTACCCTGAGAGGTTTGGCGATCGAAACAGAAGGCATTTAATCACAGGAAAAGAAATCAGCCCCCGACAACTTCACCGGCAGAAAAAGATTTTTTTGAAAAAATCCTAAGCCCCGGGGTCACAATTTCATAAAAAATCTGACTTTCGGCAATTCACTCAAAAATGGTGCCAAACGGTTGCAAATGCTCCCCTGAAAGGTTTGGGGTTCGAAACAGAAGGCATTTAATCACGGGAAAAGAAATCAGCCCCCGATAACTGAACCGGCAGAAAAAGATTTTTTTGAAAAAATCCTAAGCCCCGGGGTCACAATTTCATAAAAAATCTGACTTTCGGCAATTCACTCAAAAATGGTTCCAAATGGTTGCAAATGCTCCCCTGAGAGGTTTGGCGGTCGAAACAGAAGGATTTTAATCACAGGAAAAGAAATCAGCCCTCGACAACTTAACCGGCAGAAAAAAAAATTTTTGAAAAAAATCCTAAGCCCCGGGGTCACAATTTCATAAAAAATCTGACTTTCGGCAATTCACTCAAAAATGGTGCCTAACTTTTGCAAATGCTCCCCTGAAAGGTTTGGCGGTCGAAACAGAAGGCTTTTTATCACAGGAAAAGAAATCAGCCTTCGACAACTTCACCGGCAGAAAAAGATTTTTTTGAAAAAATCCTAAGCCCCGGGGTCACAATTTTATAAAAAATCTGACTTTCGGCAATTCACTCAAAAATGGTGCCAAACGGTTGCAAATGCTCCCCTGAGAGGTTTGGCGGTCGAAACAGAAGGATTTTAATAACAGGAAAAGAAATCAGCCCTCGACAAATGAACCGGAGGAAAAAGATTTTTTTGAAAAAATCCTAAGCCCCGGGGTCACAATTTCATAAAAAATCTGACTTTCGGCAATTCACTCAAAAATGGTGCCAAACAGTTGCAAATAATCCACTGAGAGGTTTGGCGGTCGAAACAGAAGGCATTTAATCACGGGAAAAGAAATCAGCCCCCGACAACTGAGCCGGCAGAAAAAGATTTTTTTGAAAAAATCCTAAGCCCCGGGGTCACAATTAGATAAAAAGTCTGACTTTCGTCAATTCACTCAAAAATGGTGCCAAACGGTTGCAAATGCTGCCCTGAGAGGTTTGGCGGTCGAAACAGAAGGCTTTTTATCACAGGAAAAGAAATCAGCCCTCGACAACTTCACCGGCAGAAAAAGATTTTTTTGAAAAAATCCTAAGCCCCGGGGTCACAATTTCATAAAAAATCTGACTTTCGGCAATTCACTCAAAAATGGTGCCAAACAGTTGCAAATGCTCCCCTGAAAGGTTTGGCGGTCGAAACAGAAGGATTTTAATCACAGGAAAAGAAATCAGCCCTCGACAACTTAACCGGCACAAAAAGGTTTTTTTGAAAAAATCCTAAGCCCCGGGGTCACAATTTCATAAAAAATCTGACTTTCGGCAATTCACTCAAAAATGGTGCCAAACTTTTGCAAATGCTCCCTTGAAAGTTTTGGCGGTCGAAACAGAAGGCTTTTTATCACAGGAAAAGAAATTAGCCCTCGACAACTGAACCGGTAGAAAAATTTTTTTTTGAAAAAATCCTAAGCCCCGGGGTCACAATTTCATAAAAAATCTGACTTTCGGCAATTCACTCAAAAATGGTGCCAAACTTTTGCAAATGCTCCCCTGAAAGGTTTTGCGATCGAAACAGAAGGCATTTAATCACAGGAAAAGAAATAATCCCCCGACAACTTCACCGGCAGAAAAAGATTTTTTTGAAAAAATCCTAAGCCCCGGGGTCACAATTTCATAAAAAATCTGACTTTCGGCAATTCACTCAAAAATGGTGCCAAACGGTTGCAAATGCTCCACTGAAAGATTTGGGGTTCGAAACAGAAGGCATTTAATCACGGGAAAAGAAATCAGCCCCCGATAACTGAACCGGCAGAAAAAGATTTTTTTGAAAAAATCCTAAGCCCCGGGGTCACAATTTCATAAAAAATCTGATTTTCGGCAATTCACTCAAAAATGGTTCCAAATGGTTGCAAATGCTCCCCTGAGAGGTTTGGCGGTCGAAACAGAAGGATTTTAATCACAGGAAAAGAAATCAGCCCTCGACAACTTCACCAGCTGAAAAAGATTTTTTTGAAAAAATCCTAACCCCCGGGGTCACAATTTCATAAAAAATCTGACTTTCGGCAATTCACTCAAAAATGGTGCCAAACGGTTGCAAATGCTCCCCTGAAAGGTTTGGGGTTCGAAACAGAAGGCATTTAATCACGGGAAAAGAAATCAGCCCCCGATAACTGAACCGGCAGAAGAAGATTTTTTTGAAAAAATCCTAAGCCCCGGGGTCACAATTTCATAAAAAATCTGACTTTCGGCAATTCACTCAAAAATGGTTCCAAATGGTTGCAAATGCTCCCCTGAGAGGTTTGGCGGTCGAAACAGAAGGCTTTTTATCACAGGAAAAGAAATCAGCCCCCGACAACTTCACCGGCAGAAAAAGATTTTTTTAAAAAAATCCTAAGCCCCGGGGTCACAATTTCATAAAAAATCTGACTTTCGGCAATTCACTCAAAAATGGTGCCAACCTTTTGCAAATGCTCCCCTGAGAGGTTTGGCGGTCGAAACAGAAGGCTTTTTATCACAGGAAAAGAAATCAGCCCTCGACAACTGAACCGGCAGAAAAAGATTTTTTTGAAAAAATCCTAAGCCCCGGGGTCACAATTTAATAAAAAATCTGACTTTCCGCATTTCACTCAAACTTGGTGCCAAACTTTTGCAAATGCTCCCCTGAAAGGTTTGGCGGTCGAAACAGAAGGCTTTTTATCACAGGAAAAGAAATCAGCCCCCGACAACTTACCGGCAGAAAAAGATTTTTTTGAAAAATCCTAAGCCCCGGGGTCACAATTTCATAAAAAATCTGACTTTCGGCAATTCACTCAAAAATGGTGCTAAACGGTTGCAAATGCTCCCCTGAAAGGTTTGGCGGTCGAAACAGAAGGCTTTTTATCACAGGAAAAGAAATCAGCCCTCGACAACTTCACCGGCAGAAAAAGATTTTTTTGAAAAAATCCTAAGCCACGGGGTCACAATTTCATAAAAAATCTGACTTTCGGCAATTCACTCAAAAATGGTGCCAAACGGTTGCAAATGCTCCCCTGAGACGTTTGGCGGTCAAAACAGAAGGCTTTTTATCACAGGAAAAGAAATCAGCCCTCGACAACTGAACCGGCAGAAAAAGATTTTTTTGAAAAATTCTGAAGCCCCGGGGTCACAATTTCATAAAAAATCTGACTTTCGGCAATTCACTCAAAAATGGTGCCAAACGGTTGCAGATGCTCCCCTGAGAGGTTTGGCGGTCGAAACAGAAGGATTTTAATCACAGGAAAAGAAATCAGCCCTTGACAACTGAACCCTCAGAAAAAGATTTTTTTGAAAAAATCCTAAGCCCCGGGGTCACAATTTCATAAAAAATCTGACTTTCGGCAATTCACTCAAAAATGGTGCCTAACTTTTGCAAATGCTCCCCTGAAAGGTTTGGCGGTCGAAACAGAAGGCTTTTTATCACAGGAAAAGAAATCAGCCCTCGACAACTTCACCGGCAGAAAAAGATTTTTTTGAAAAATTCCTAAGCCCCGGGGTCACAATTTCATAAAAAATCAGACTTTCGGCAATTCACTCAAAAATGGTGTCAAACTTTTGCAAATGCTCCCCTGAAAGGTTTGGCGGTCGAAACAGAAGGCTTTTTATCACAGGAAAACAAATCAGCCTTCGACAACTTCACCGGCAGAAAAAGATTTTTTTGAAAAAATCCTAAGGCCCGGGGTCACAATTTCATAACAAATCTGACTTTCGGCAATTCACTCAAAAATGGTGCCAAACGGTTGCAAATGCTCCCCTGAGAGGCTTGGCGGTCGAAACAGAAGGATTTTAATCACAGGAAAGGAAATCAGCCCTTGACAACTTAACCGGCACAAAAAGATTTTTTTGAAAAAATCCTAAGCCCCGGGGTCACAATTTCATAAAAAATCTGACTTTCGGCAATTCACTCAAAAATGGTGCCAAACGGTTGCAAATGCTCCCCTGAGACGTTTGGCGGTCAAAACAGAAGGCTTTTTATCACAGGAAAAGAAATCAGCCCTCGACAACTGAACCGGCAGAAAAAGATTTTTTTGAAAAAATCCTAAGCCCCGGGGTCACAATTAAATAAAATGTCTGACTTTCGGCAATTCACTCAAAAATGGTGCCAACCTGTTGCAATTGCTCCCCTGAAAGGTTTCGCGGTCGAAACAGAAGGTTTTTTATTACAGGAAAAGAAATCAGCCCTCGACAACTGAACCGGTAGAAAAAAATTTTTTTGAAAAAATCCTAAGCCCCGGGGTCACAATTTCATAAAAAATCTGACTTTCGGCAATTCACTCAAAAATGGTGCCAAACTTTTGCAAATGCTCCCCTGAAAGGTTTGGCGGTCGAAACAGAAGGCTTTTTATGACAGGAAAAGAAATCAGCCCCCGATAACTTCACCGGCAGAAAAAGATTTTTTTGAAAAAATCCTAAGCCCCGGGGTGACAATTTCCTAAAAAATCTGACTTTCGGCAATTCACTCAAAAATGGTGCCAAACGGTTGCAAATGCTCCCCTGAGAGGTTTGGCGGTCGAAACAGAAGGATTTTAATCACAGGAAAAGAAATCAGCCCTCGACAACTTAACCGGAAGAAAAAAAAATTTTTGAAAAAAATCCTAAGCCCCGGGGTCACAATTTCATAAAAAATCTGACTTTCGGCAATTCACTCAAAAATGGTGCCAAACTTTTGCAAATGCTCCCCTGAAAGGTTTGGCGGTCGAAACAGAAGGCTTTTTATCACAGGAAAAGAAATCAGCCTTCGACAACTTCACCGGCAGAAAAAGATTTTTTTGAAAAAATCCTAAGCCGGCCCGGGGTCACAATTTCATAAAAAATCTGACTTTCGGCAATTCACTCAAAAATGGTGCCAAACGGTTGCAAATGCTCCCCTGAGAGGTTTGGCGGTCGAAACAGAAGGATTTTAATAACAGGAAAAGAAATCAGCCCTCGACAAATGAACCGGAGGAAAAAGATTTTTTTTAAAAAAATCCTAAGCCCCGGGGTCACAATTTCATAAAAAATCTGACTTTCGGCAATTCACTCAAAAATGGTGCCAAACAGTTGCAAATAATCCACTGAGAGGTTTGGCGGTCGAAACAGAAGGCATTTAATCACGGGAAAAGAAATCAGCCCCCGACAACTGAGCCGGCAGAAAAAGATTTTTTTGAAAAAATCCTAAGCCCCGGGGTCACAATTAGATAAAAAGTCTGACTTTCGTCAATTCACTCAAAAATGGTGCCAAACGGTTGCAAATGCTGCCCTGAGAGGTTTGGCGGTCGAAACAGAAGGCTTTTTATCACAGGAAAAGAAATCAGCCCTCGACAACTTCACCGGCAGAAAAAGATTTTTTTGAAAAAATCCTAAGCCCCGGGGTCACAATTTCATAAAAAATCTGACTTTCGGCAATTCACTCAAAAATGGTGCCAAACAGTTGCAAATGCTCCCCTGAAAGGTTTGGCGGTCGAAACAGAAGGATTTTAATCACAGGAAAAGAAATCAGCCCTCGACAACTTAACCGGCACAAAAAGGTTTTTTTGAAAAAATCCTAAGCCCCGGGGTCACAATTTCATAAAAAATCTGACTTTCGGCAATTCACTCAAAAATGGTGCCAAACTTTTGCAAATGCTCCCTTGAAAGTTTTGGCGGTCGAAACAGAAGGCTTTTTATCACAGGAAAAGAAATTAGCCCTCGACAACTGAACCGGTAGAAAAATTTTTTTTTGAAAAAATCCTAAGCCCCGGGGTCACAATTTCATAAAAAATCTGACTTTCGGCAATTCACTCAAAAATGGTGCCAAACTTTTGCAAATGCTCCCCTGAAAGGTTTTGCGATCGAAACAGAAGGCATTTAATCACAGGAAAAGAAATAAGCCCCCGACAACTTCACCGGCAGAAAAAGATTTTTTTGAAAAAATCCTAAGCCCCGGGGTCACAATTTCATAAAAAATCTGACTTTCGGCAATTCACTCAAAAATGGTGCCAAACGGTTGCAAATGCTCCCCTGAAAGGTTTGGGGTTCGAAACAGAAGGCATTTAATCACGGGAAAAGAAATCAGCCCCCGATAACTGAACCGGCAGAAAAAGATTTTTTTGAAAAAATCCTAAGCCCCGGGGTCACAATTTCATAAAAAATCTGATTTTCGGCAATTCACTCAAAAATGGTTCCAAATGGTTGCAAATGCTCCCCTGAGAGGTTTGGCGGTCGAAACAGAAGGATTTTAATCACAGGAAAAGAAATCAGCCCTCGACAACTTCACCAGCAGAAAAAGATTTTTTTGAAAAAATCCTAACCCCCGGGGTCACAATTTCATAAAAAATCTGACTTTCGGCAATTCACTCAAAAATGGTGCCAAACAGTTGCAAATGCTACCCTGAGAGGTTTGGCGATCGAAACAGAAGGCATTTAATCACAGGAAAAGAAATCAGCCCCCGACAACTTCACCGGCAGAAAAAGATTTTTTTGAAAAAATCCTAAGCCCCGGGGTCACAATTTCATAAAAAATCTGACTTTCGGCAATTCACTCAAAAATGGTGCCAAACGGTTGCAAATGCTCCCCTGAAAGGTTTGGGGTTCGAAACAGAAGGCATTTAATCACGGGAAAAGAAATCAGCCCCCGATAACTGAACCGGCAGAAAAAGATTTTTTTGAAAAAATCCTAAGCCCCGGGGTCACAATTTCATAAAATATCTGACTTTCGGCAATTCACTCAAAAATGGTTCCAAATGGTTGCAAATGCTCCCCTGAGAGGTTTGGCGGTCGAAACAGAAGGATTTTAATCACAGGAAAAGAAATCAGCCCTCGACAACTTAACCGGCAGAAAAAAAAATTTTTGAAAAAAATCCTAAGCCCCGGGGTCACAATTTCATAAAAAATCTGACTTTCGGCAATTCACTCAAAAATGGTGCCTAACTTTTGCAAATGCTCCCCTGAAAGGTTTGGCGGTCGAAACAGAAGGCTTTTTATCACAGGAAAAGAAATCAGCCTTCGACAACTTCACCGGCAGAAAAAGATTTTTTTGAAAAAATCCTAAGCCCCGGGGTCACAATTTCATAAAAAATCTGACTTTCGGCAATTCACTCAAAAATGGTGCCAAACGGTTGCAAATGCTCCCCTGAGAGGTTTGGCGGTCGAAACAGAAGGATTTTAATAACAGGAAAAGAAATCAGCCCTCGACAAATGAACCGGAGGAAAAAGATTTTTTTGAAAAAATCCTAAGCCCCGGGGTCACAATTTCATAAAAAATCTGACTTTCGGCAATTCACTCAAAAATGGTGCCAAACAGTTGCAAATAATCCACTCAGAGGTTTGGCGGTCGAAACAGAAGGCATTTAATCACGGGAAAAGAAATCAGCCCCCGACAACTGAGCCGGCAGAAAAAGATTTTTTTGAAAAAATCCTAAGCCCCGGGGTCACAATTAGATAAAAAGTCTGACTTTCGTCAATTCACTCAAAAATGGTGCCAAACGGTTGCAAATGCTGCCCTGAGAGGTTTGGCGGTCGAAACAGAAGGCTTTTTATCACAGGAAAAGAAATCAGCCCTCGACAACTTCACCGGCAGAAAAAGATTTTTTTGAAAAAATCCTAAGCCCCGGGGTCACAATTTCATAAAAAATCTGACTTTCGGCAATTCACTCAAAAATGGTGCCAAACAGTTGCAAATGCTCCCCTGAAAGGTTTGGCGGTCGAAACAGAAGGATTTTAATCACAGGAAAAGAAATCAGCCCTCGACAACTTAACCGGCACAAAAAGGTTTTTTTGAAAAAATCCTAAGCCCCGGGGTCACAATTTCATAAAAAATCTGACTTTCGGCAATTCACTCAAAAATGGTGCCAAACTTTTGCAAATGCTCCCTTGAAAGTTTTGGCGGTCGAAACAGAAGGCTTTTTATCACAGGAAAAGAAATTAGCCCTCGACAACTGAACCGGTAGAAAAAAATTTTTTTGAAAAAATCCTAAGCCCCGGGGTCACAATTTCATAAAAAATCTGACTTTCGGCAATTCACTCAAAAATGGTGCCTAACTTTTGCAAATGCTCCCCTGAAAGGTTTTGCGATCGAAACAGAAGGCATTTAATCACAGGAAAAGAAATAAGCCCCCGACAACTTCACCGGCAGAAAAAGATTTTTTTGAAAAAATCCTAAGCCCCGGGGTCACAATTTCATAAAAAATCTGACTTTCGGCAATTCACTCAAAAATGGTGCCAAACGGTTGCAAATGCTCCCCTGAAAGGTTTGGGGTTCGAAACAGAAGGCATTTAATCACGGGAAAAGAAATCAGCCCCCGATAACTGAACCGGCAGAAAAAGATTTTTTTGAAAAAATCCTAAGCCCCGGGGTCACAATTTCATAAAAAATCTGATTTTCGGCAATTCACTCAAAAATGGTTCCAAATGGTTGCAAATGCTCCCCTGAGAGGTTTGGCGGTCGAAACAGAAGGATTTTAATCACAGGAAAAGAAATCAGCCCTCGACAACTTCACCAGCAGAAAAAGATTTTTTTGAAAAAATCCTAACCCCCGGGGTCACAATTTCATAAAAAATCTGACTTTCGGCAATTCACTCAAAAATGGTGCCAAACAGTTACAAATGCTACCCTGAGAGGTTTGGCGATCGAAACAGAAGGCATTTAATCACAGGAAAAGAAATCAGCCCCCGACAACTTCACCGGCAGAAAAAGATTTTTTTGAAAAAATCCTAAGCCCCGGGGTCACAATTTCATAAAAAATCTGACTTTCGGCAATTCACTCAAAAATGGTGCCAAACGGTTGCAAATGCTCCCCTGAAAGGTTTGGGGTTCGAAACAGAAGGCATTTAATCACGGGAAAAGAAATCAGCCCCCGATAACTGAACCGGCAGAAAAAGATTTTTTTGAAAAAATCCTAAGCCCCGGGGTCACAATTTCATAAAAAATCTGACTTTCGGCAATTCACTCAAAAATGGTTCCAAATGGTTACAAATGCTCCCCTGAGAGGTTTGGCGGTCGAAACAGAAGGCTTTTTATCACAGGAAAAGAAATCAGCCCCCGACAACTTCACCGGCAGAAAAAGATTTTTTTAAAAAAATCCTAAGCCCCGGGGTCACAATTTCATAAAAAATCTGACTTTCGGCAATTCACTCAAAAATGGTGCCAACCTTTTGCAAATGCTCCCCTGAGAGGTTTGGCGGTCGAAACAGAAGGCTTTTTATCACAGGAAAAGAAATCAGCCCTCGACAACTGAACCGGCAGAAAAAGATTTTTTTGAAAAAATCCTAAGCCCCGGGGTCACAATTTCATAAAAAATCTGACTTTCCGCATTTCACTCAAACTTGGTGCCAAACTTTTGCAAATGCTCCCCTGAAAGGTTTGGCGGTCGAAACAGAAGGCTTTTTATCACAGGAAAAGAAATCAGCCCCCGACAACTTACCGGCAGAAAAAGATTTTTTTGAAAAAATCCTAAGCCCCGGGGTCACAATTTCATAAAAAATCTGACTTTCGGCAATTCACTCAAAAATGGTGCTAAACGGTTGCAAATGCTCCCCTGAAAGGTTTGGCGGTCGAAACAGAAGGCTTTTTATCACAGGAAAAGAAATCAGCCCTCGACAACTTCACCGGCAGAAAAAGATTTTTTTGAAAAAATCCTAAGACACGGGGTCACAATTTCATAAAAAATCTGACTTTCGGCAATTCACTCAAAAATGGTGCCAAACGGTTGCAAATGCTCCCCTGAGACGTTTGGCGGTCAAAACAGAAGGCTTTTTATCACAGGAAAAGAAATCAGCCCTCGACAACTGAACCGGCAGAAAAAGATTTTTTTGAAAAATTCTGAAGCCCCGGGGTCACAATTTCATAAAAAATCTGACTTTCGGCAATTCACTCAAAAATGGTGCCAAACGGTTGCAAATGCTCCCCTGAGAGGTTTGGCGGTCGAAACAGAAGGATTTTAATCACAGGAAAAGAAATCAGCCCTTGACAACTGAACCCTCAGAAAAAGATTTTTTTGAAAAAATCCTAAGCCCCGGGGTCACAATTTCATAAAAAATCTGACTTTCGGCAATTCACTCAAAAATGGTGCCTAACTTTTGCAAATGCTCCCCTGAAAGGTTTGGCGGTCGAAACAGAAGGCTTTTTATCACAGGAAAAGAAATCAGCCCTCGACAACTTCACCGGCAGAAAAAGATTTTTTTGAAAAATTCCTAAGCCCCGGGGTCACAATTTCATAAAAAATCAGACTTTCGGCAATTCACTCAAAAATGGTGTCAAACTTTTGCAAATGCTCCCCTGAAAGGTTTGGCGGTCGAAACAGAAGGCTTTTTATCACAGGAAAACAAATCAGCCTTCGACAACTTCACCGGCAGAAAAAGATTTTTTTGAAAAAATCCTAAGCCCCGGGGTCACAATTTCATAACAAATCTGACTTTCGGCAATTCACTCAAAAATGGTGCCAAACGGTTGCAAATGCTCCCCTGAGAGGCTTGGCGGTCGAAACAGAAGGATTTTAATCACAGGAAAAGAAATCAGCCCTTGACAACTTAACCGGCACAAAAAGATTTTTTTGAAAAAATCCTAAGCCCCGGGGTCACAATTTCATAAAAAATCTGACTTTCGGCAATTCACTCAAAAATGGTGCCAAACGGTTGCAAATGCTCCCCTGAGACGTTTGGCGGTCAAAACAGAAGGCTTTTTATCACAGGAAAAGAAATCAGCCCTCGACAACTGAACCGGCAGAAAAAGATTTTTTTGAAAAAATCCTAAGCCCCGGGGTCACAATTTCATAAAAAATCTGACTTTCGGCAATTCACTCAAAAATGGTGCCAAACGGTTGCAAATGCTCCCCTGAGAGGTTTGGCGGTCGAAACAGAAGGATTTTAATCACAGGAAAAGAAATCAGCCCTCGACAACTTAACCGGCAGAAAAAAAAATTTTTGAAAAAAATCCTAAGCCCCGGGGTCACAATTTCATAAAAAATCTGACTTTCGGCAATTCACTCAAAAATGGTGCCTAACTTTTGCAAATGCTCCCCTGAAAGGTTTGGCGGTCGAAACAGAAGGCTTTTTATCACAGGAAAAGAAATCAGCCTTCGACAACTTCACCGGCAGAAAAAGATTTTTTTGAAAAAATCCTAAGCCCCGGGGTCACAATTTCATAAAAAATCTGACTTTCGGCAATTCACTCAAAAATGGTGCCAAACGGTTGCAAATGCTCCCCTGAGAGGTTTGGCGGTCGAAACAGAAGGATTTTAATAACAGGAAAAGAAATCAGCCCTCGACAAATGAACCGGAGGAAAAAGATTTTTTTGAAAAAATCCTAAGCCCCGGGGTCACAATTTCATAAAAAATCTGACTTTCGGTAATTCACTCAAAAATGGTGCCAAACAGTTGCAAATAATCCACTGAGAGGTTTGGCGGTCTCAACAGAAGGCATTTAATCACGGGAAAAGAAATCAGCCCCCGACAACAGAGCCGGCAGAAAAAGATTTTTTTGAAAAAATCCTAAGCCCCGGGGTCACAATTAGATAAAAAGTCTGACTTTCGTCAATTCACTCAAAAATGGTGCCAAACGGTTGCAAATGCTGCCCTGAGAGGTTTGGCGGTCGAAACAGAAGGCTTTTTATCACAGGAAAAGAAATCAGCCCTCGACAACTTCACCGGCAGAAAAAGATTTTTTTGAAAAAATCCTAAGCCCCGGGGTCACAATTTCATAAAAAATCTGACTTTCGGCAATTCACTCAAAAATGGTGCCAAACAGTTGCAAATGCTCCCCTGAAAGGTTTGGCGGTCGAAACAGAAGGATTTTAATCACAGGAAAAGAAATCAGCCCTCGACAACTTAACCGGCACAAAAAGGTTTTTTTGAAAAAATCCTAAGCCCCGGGGTCACAATTTCATAAAAAATCTGACTTTCGGCAATTCACTCAAAAATGGTGCCAAACTTTTGCAAATGCTCCCCTGAAAGGTTTTGCGATCGAAACAGAAGGCATTTAATCACAGGAAAAGAAATAAGCCCCCGAAAACTTCACCGGCAGAAAAAGATTTTTTTGAAAAAATCCTAAGCCCCGGGGTCACAATTTCATAAAAAATCTGACTTTCGGCAATTCACTCAAAAATGGTGCCAAACGGTTGCAAATGCTCCCCTGAAAGGTTTGGGGTTCGAAACAGAAGGCATTTAATCACGGGAAAAGAAATCAGCCCCCGATAACTGAACCGGCAGAAAAAGATTTTTTTGAAAAAATCCTAAGCCCCGGGGTCACAATTTCATAAAAAATCTGATTTTCGGCAATTCACTCAAAAATGGTTCCAAATGGTTGCAAATGCTCCCCTGAGAGGTTTGGCGGTCGAAACAGTAGGATTTTAATCACAGGAAAAGAAATCAGCCCTCGACAACTTCACCAGCAGAAAAAGATTTTTTTGAAAAAATCCTAACCCCCGGGGTCACAATTTCATAAAAAATCTGACTTTCGGCAATTCACTCAAAAATGGTGCCAAACAGTTGCAAATGCTACCCTGAGAGGTTTGGCGATCGAAACAGAAGGCATTTAATCACAGGAAAAGAAATCAGCCCCCGACAACTTCACCGGCAGAAAAAGATTTTTTTGAAAAAATCCTAAGCCCCGGGGTCACAATTTCATAAAAAATCTGACTTTCGGCAATTCACTCAAAAATGGTGCCAAACGGTTGCAAATGCTCCCCTGAAAGGTTTGGGGTTCGAAACAGAAGGCATTTAATCACGGGAAAAGAAATCAGCCCCCGATAACTGAACCGGCAGAAAAAGATTTTTTTGAAAAAATCCTAAGCCCCGGGGTCACAATTTCATAAAAAATCTGACTTTCGGCAATTCACTCAAAAATGGTTCCAAATGGTTGCAAATGCTCCCCTGAGAGGTTTGGCGGTCGAAACAGAAGGATTTTAATCACAGGAAAAGAAATCAGCCCTCGACAACTTAACCGGCAGAAAAAAATTTTTTTGAAAAAAATCCTAAGCCCCGGGGTCACAATTTCATAAAAAATCTGACTTTCGGCAATTCACTCAAAAATGGTGCCTAACTTTTGCAAATGCTCCCCTGAAAGGTTTGGCGGTCGAAACAGAAGGCTTTTTATCACAGGAAAAGAAATCAGCCTTCGACAACTTCACCGGCAGAAAAAGATTTTTTTGAAAAAATCCTAAGCCCCGGGGTCACAATTTCATAAAAAATCTGACTTTCGGCAATTCACTCAAAAATGGTGCCAAACGGTTGCAAATGCTCCCCTGAGAGGTTTGGCGGTCGAAACAGAAGGATTTTAATAACAGGAAAAGAAATCAGCCCTCGACAAATGAACCGGAGGAAAAAGATTTTTTTGAAAAAATCCTAAGCCCCGGGGTCACAATTTCATAAAAAATCTGACTTTCGGCAATTCACTCAAAAATGGTGCCAAACAGTTGCAAATAATCCACTGAGAGGTTTGGCGGTCGAAACAGAAGGCATTTAATCACGGGAAAAGAAATCAGCCCCCGACAACTGAACCGGCAGAAAAAGATTTTTTTGAAAAAATCCTAAGCCCCGGGGTCACAATTAGATAAAAAGTCTGACTTTCGTCAATTCACTCAAAAATGGTGCCAAACGGTTGCAAATGCTGCCCTGAGAGGTTTGGCGGTCGAAACAGAAGGCTTTTTATCACAGGAAAAGAAATCAGCCCTCGACAACTTCACCGGCAGAAAAAGATTTTTTTGAAAAAATCCTAAGCCCCGGGGTCACAATTTCATAAAAAATCTGACTTTCGGCAATTCACTCAAAAATGGTGCCAAACAGTTGCAAATGCTCCCCTGAAAGGTTTGGCGGTCGAAACAGAAGGATTTTAATCACAAGAAAAGAAATCAGCCCTCGACAACTTAACCGGCACAAAAAGGTTTTTTTGAAAAAATCCTAAGCCCCGGGGTCACAATTTCATAAAAAATCTGACTTTCGGCAATTCACTCAAAAATGGTGCCAAACTTTTGCAAATGCTCCCTTGAAAGTTTTGGCGGTCGAAACAGAAGGCTTTTTATCACAGGAAAAGAAATTAGCCCTCGACAACTGAACCGGTAGAAAAATTTTTTTTTGAAAAAATCCTAAGCCCCGGAGTCACAATTTCATAAAAAATCTGACTTTCGGCAATTCACTCAAAAATGGTGCCAAACTTTTGCAAATGCTCCCCTGAAAGGTTTTGCGATCGAAACAGAAGGCATTTAATCACAGGAAAAGAAATAAGCCCCCGACAACTTCACCGGCAGAAAAAGATTTTTTTGAAAAAATCCTAAGCCCCGGGGTCACAATTTCATAAAAAATCTGACTTTCGGCAATTCACTCAAAAATGGTGCCAAACGGTTGCAAATGCTCCCCTGAAAGGTTTGGGGTTCGAAACAGAAGGCATTTAATCACGGGAAAAGAAATCAGCCCCCGATAACTGAACCGGCAGAAAAAGATTTTTTTGAAAAAATCCTAAGCCCCGGGGTCACAATTTCATAAAAAATCTGATTTTCGGCAATTCACTCAAAAATGGTTCCAAATGGTTGCAAATGCTCCCCTGAGAGGTTTGGCGGTCGAAACAGAAGGATTTTAATCACAGGAAAAGAAATCAGCCCTCGACAACTTCACCAGCAGAAAAAGATTTTTTTGAAAAAATCCTAACCCCCGGGGTCACAATTTCATAAAAAATCTGACTTTCGGCAATTCACTCAAAAATGGTGCCAAACAGTTGCAAATGCTACCCTGAGAGGTTTGGCGATCGAAACAGAAGGCATTTAATCACAGGAAAAGAAATCAGCCCCCGACAACTTCACCGGCAGAAAAAGATTTTTTTGAAAAAATCCTAAGCCCCGGGGTCACAATTTCATAAAAAATCTGACTTTCGGCAATTCACTCAAAAATGGTGCCAAACGGTTGCAAATGCTCCCCTGAAAGGTTTGGGGTTCGAAACAGAAGGCATTTAATCACGGGAAAAGAAATCAGCCCCCGATAACTGAACCGGCAGAAAAAGATTTTTTTGAAAAAATACTAAGCCCCGGGGTCACAATTTCATAAAAAATCTGACTTTCGGCAATTCACTCAAAAATGGTTCCAAATGGTTGCAAATGCTCCCCTGAGAGGTTTGGCGGTCGAAACAGAAGGATTTTAATCACAGGAAAAGAAATCAGCCCTCGACAATTTCACCAGCAGAAAAAGATTTTTTTGAAAAAATCCTAACCCCCGGGGTCACAATTTCATAAAAAATCTGACTTTCGGCAATTCACTCAAAAATGGTGCCAAACAGTTGCAAATGCTACCCTGAGAGGTTTGGCGATCGAAACAGAAGGCATTTAATCACAGGAAAAGAAATCAGCCCCCGACAACTTCACCGGCAGAAAAAGATTTTTTTGAAAAAATCCTAAGCCCCGGGGTCACAATTTCATAAAAAATCTGACTTTCGGCAATTCACTCAAAAATGGTGTCAAACGGTTGCAAATGCTCCCCTGAAAGGTTTGGGGTTCGAAACAGAAGGCATTTAATCACGGGAAAAGAAATCAGCCCCCGATAACTGAACCGGCAGAAAAAGATTTTTTTGAAAAAATCCTAAGCCCCGGGGTCACAATTTCATAAAAAATCTGACTTTCGGCAATTCACTCAAAAATGGTTCCAAATGGTTGCAAATGCTCCCCTGAGAGGTTTGGCGGTCGAAACAGAAGGATTTTAATCACAGGAAAAGAAATCAGCCCTCGACAACTTCACCAGCAGAAAAATATTTTTTTGAAAAAATCCTAAGCCCCGGGGGTCACAATTTCATAAAAAATCTGACTTTCGGCAATTCACTCAAAAATGGTGCCAAACTTTTGCAAATGCTCCCCTGAAAGGTTTGGCGGACGAAACAGAAGGCTTTTTATCACGGGAAAAGAAATCAGCCCTCGACAACTTCACCGGCAGAAAAAGATTTTTTTGAAAAAATCCTAAGCCCCGGGGTCACAATTTCATAAAAAATCTGACTTTCGGCAATTCACTCAAAAATGGTGCCAAACGGTTGCAAATGCTCCCCTGAGACGTTAGTCGGTCAAAACAGAAGGCTTTTTATCACAGGAAAAGAAATCAGCCCTCGACAACTTCACCGGCAGAAAAAGATTTTTTTGAAAAAATCCTAAGATCCGGGGTCACAATTTCATAAAAAATCTGACTTTCTGCATTTCACTCAAAAATGGTGCCAAACTTTTGCAAATGCTCCCTTGAAAGGTTTCGCGGTCGAAACAGAAGGTTTTTTATTACAGGAAAAGAAATCAGCCCTCGACAACTGAACCGGTAGAAAAATTTTTTTTTTGAAAAAATCCTAAACCCCGGCGTCACAATGTCATAAAAAATCTGACTTTCGGCAATTCACTCAAAATTGGTGCCAAACTTTTGCAAATGCTCCCCTGAAAGGTTTGGCGATCGAAACAGAAGGCATTTAATCACAGGAAAATAAATCAGCCCCCGACAACTTCACCGGCAGAAAAAGATTTTTTTGAAAAAAATCCTAAGCCCCAGGGTCACAATTTCATAAAAAATCTGACTTTCGGCAATTCACTCAAAAATGGTGCCAAACTTTTGCAAATGCTCCCCTGAAAGGTTTGGCGGTCAAAACAGAAGGCTTTTTATCACAGGAAAAGAAATCAGCCCCCGACAACTGAACCGGCAGAAAAAGATTTTTTTGAAAAAATCCTAAGCCTCGGGGTCACAATTTCATAAAAAATCTGACTTTCGGCAATTCACTCAAAAATGGTGCCAAACAGTTGCAAATGCTACCCTGAGAGGTTTGGCAATCGAAACAGAAGGCATTTAATCACAGGAAAAGAAATCAGCCCCCGACAACTTCACCGGCAGAAAAAGATTTTTTTGAAAAAATCCTAAGCCCCGGGGTCACAATTTCATAAAAAATCTGACTTTCGGCAATTCACTCAAAAATGGTGCCAAACGGTTGCAAATGCTCCCCTGAAAGGTTTGGCGATCGAAACAGAAGGCATTTAATCACGGGAAAAGAAATCAGCCCCCGATAACTGAACCGGTAGAAAAAGATTTTTTTGAAAAAAATCCTAAGACCCAGGGTCACAATTTCATAAAAAATCTGACTTTCGGCAATTCACTCAAAAATGGTGCCAAACTTTTGCAAATGCTCCCCTGAAAGGTTTGGCGGTCAAAAGAGAAGGATTTTAATCACAGGAAAAAAAATCAGCCCTCGACAACTTCACCAGCAGAAAAAGATTTTTTTGAAAAAATCCTAAGCCCCGGGGTCACAATTTCATAAAAAATCTGACTTTCGGCAATTCACTCAAAAATGGTGCCAAACGGTTGCAAATACTCCACTGAGAGGTTTGGCGGTCGAAACAGAAGGCATTTAATCACAGGAAAAGAAATCAGCCCTCGACAACTTAACCGGCAGAAAAATATTTTTTTGAAAAAATCTTAAGCCCCGGGGTCACAATTTCATAAAAAATCTGACTTTCGGCAATTCACTCAAAAATCGTGCCAAACGGTTGCCAATGCTCCCCTGAGAGGTTTGGCGGTCGAAACAGAAGGATTTTAATCACAGGAAAAGAAATCAGCCCTCGACAACTGAACCGGCAGAAAAAGATTTTTTTGAAAAAATCCTAAGCCCCGGGGTCACAATTTCATAAAAAATCTGACTTTTGGCAATTCACTCAAATTGGTGCCAAACTTTTGCAAATGCTCCCCTGAAAGGTTTCGCGGTCGAAACAGAAGGATTTTAATCACAGGAAAAGAAATCAGCCCTCGACAACTTCACCGGCAGAAAAAGATTTTTTTGAAAAAATCCTAAGCCCCGGGGTCACAATTTCATAAAAAATCTGACTTTCGGCAATGCACTCAAAAATGGTGCCAAACTTTTGCAAATGCTCCCCTGAAAGGATTCGCGGTCGAAACAGAAGGCTTTTTATCACAGGAAAAGAAATCAGCCCTCGACAACTTCACCGGCAGAAAAATATTTTTTTGAAAAAATCCTAAGCACCGGGGTCACAATTTCATAACAAATCTGACTTTCGGCAATTCACTCAAAAATGGTGCCAAACGGTTGCAAATGCTCCCCTGAAAGGTTTGGCGGTCGAAACAGAAGGATTTTAATCACAGGAAAAGAAATCAGTCCTCGACAACTGAACCGGCAGAAAAAGATTTTTTTGAAAAAATCCTAAGCCCCGGGGTCACATTTTCATAAAAAATCTGACTTGCGGCAATTCACTCAAAAATGGTGCCAAACTTTTGGAAATGCTCCCCTGAAAGGTTTCGCGGTCAAAACAGAAGGATTTTAATCACAGGAAAAGAAATCAGTCCTCGACAACTGAACCGGCAGAAAAAGATTTTTTTGAAAAAATCCTAAGCCCCGGGGTCACAATTTCATAAAAAATATGACTTTCGGAAATTCACTCAAAAATGGTGCCAAACTTTTGCAAATGCTCCCCTGAAAGGTTTCGCGGTCGAAACAGAACGCTTTTTATCACAGGAAAAGAAATCAGCCCCCGAGAACTTCACCGGCAGAAAAAGATTTTTTTGAAAAAATCCTAAGCCCCGGGGTCACAATTTCATAAAAAATCTGACTTTCGGCAATTTACTCAAAAATCGTGCCAAACTTTTGCAAATGCTCCCCAGAAAGGTTTCGCGGTCGAAACAGAAGGATTTTAATCACAGGAAAAGATTTTTTTTGAAAAAATCCTAAGCCCCGGGGTCACAATTTCATAAAAAATCTGACTTTCGGCAATTCACTCAAAAATGGTGTCAAACGGTTGCAAATGCTCCCCTGAAAGGTTTGGGGTTCGAAACAGAAGGCATTTAATCACGGGAAAAGAAATCAGTCCCCGATAACTGAACCAGCAGAAAAAGATTTTTTTGAAAAAATCCTAAACCCCGGGGTCACAATTTCATAAAAAATCTGACTTTCGGCAATTCACTCAAAAATGGTTCCAAATGGTTGCAAATGCTCCCCTGAGAGGTTTGGCGGTCGAAACAGACGGATTTTAATCACAGGAAAAGAAATCAGCCCTCGACAACTTCACCAGCAGAAAAAGATTTTTTTGAAAAAATCCTAAGCCCCGAGGTCACAATTTCATAAAAAATCTGACTTTCGGCAATTCACTCAAAATTGCTGCCAAACATTTGCAAATGCTCCCCTGAAAAGTTTGGCGGTCGAAATAGAAGGATTTTAATCACAGAAAAAGAAATCAGCCCTCGACAACTGAACCGGCAGAAAAAGATTTTTTGGAAAAAATCCTAAGCCCCAGGGTCACAATTTCATAAAAAATCTGACTTTCGGCAATTCACTCAAAATGGTGCCAAACTTTTGCAAATGCTCCCCTGAAAGGTTTGGCGGTCGAAACAGAAGGCTTTTTATCACAGGAAAAGAAATCAGCCCTCGACAACTTCACCGGCAGAAAAAGATTTTTTTGAAAAAATCCTAAGCCCCGGGGTCACAATTTCATAAAAAATCTGACTTTCGGCAATTCACTCAAAAATGGTGCCAAACTTTTGCAAATGCTCCCCTGAAAGGTTTGGCGATCGAAACAGAAGGCATTTAATCACAGGAAAAGAAATCAGCCCTTGACAACTTCACCGGCAGAAAAAGATTTTTTTGAAAAAATCCTAAGCCCCGGGGTCACAATTTCATAAAAAATCTGACTTTCGGAAATTCACTCAAAAATGGTGCCAACCTGTTGCAAATGCTCCCCTGAAAGGTTTCGCGGTCGAAACAGAACGCTTTTTATCACAGGAAAAGAAATCAGCCCCCGACAACTGAACCGGCAGAAAAAGATTTTTTTGAAAAAATCCTAAGCCCCGGGGTCACAATTTCATAAAAAATCTGACTTTCGGCAATTCACTCAAAAATGGTGCCAAACGGTTGCAAATACTCCACTGAGAGGTTTGGCGGTCGAAACAGAAGGCATTTAATCACAGGAAAAGAAATCAGCCCTCGACAACTTAACCGGCAGAAAAATATTTTTTTGAAAAAATCTTAAGCCCCGGGGTCACAATTTCATAAAAAATCTGACTTTCGGCAATTCACTCAAAAATCGTGCCAAACGGTTGCCAATGCTCCCCTGAGAGGTTTGGCGGTCGAAACAGAAGGATTTTAATCACAGGAAAAGAAATCAGCCCTCGACAACTGAACCGGCAGAAAAAGATTTTTTTGAAAAAATCCTAAGCCCCGGGGTCACAATTTCATAAAAAATCTGACTTTCGGCAATTCACTCAAAAATGGTGCCAAACTTTTGCAAATGCTCCCCTGAAAGGTTTCGCGGTCGAAACAGAAGGATTTTAATCACAGGAAAAGAAATCAGCCCTCGACAACTTCACCGGCAGAAAAAGATTTTTTTGAAAAAATCCTAAGCCCCGGGGTCACAATTTCATAAAAAATCTGACTTTCGGCAATGCACTCAAAAATGGTGCCAAACTTTTGCAAATGCTCCCCTGAAAGGATTCGCGGTCGAAACAGAAGGCTTTTTATCACAGGAAAAGAAATCAGCCCTCGACAACTTCACCGGCAGAAAAATATTTTTTTGAAAAAATCCTAAGCACCGGGGTCACAATTTCATAACAAATCTGACTTTCGGCAATTCACTCAAAAATGGTGCCAAACGGTTGCAAATGCTCCCCTGAAAGGTTTGGCGGTCGAAACAGAAGGATTTTAATCACAGGAAAAGAAATGAGTCCTCGACAACTGAACCGGCAGAAAAAGATTTTTTTGAAAAAATCCTAAGCCCCGGGGTCACATTTTCATAAAAAATCTGACTTGCGGCAATTCACTCAAAAATGGTGCCAAACTTTTGGAAATGCTCCCCTGAAAGGTTTCGCGGTCAAAACAGAAGGATTTTAATCACAGGAAAAGAAATCAGTCCTCGACAACTGAACCGGCAGAAAAAGATTTTTTTGAAAAAATCCTAAGCCCCGGGGTCACAATTTCATAAAAAATATGACTTTCGGAAATTCACTCAAAAATGGTGCCAAACTTTTGCAAATGCTCCCCTGAAAGGTTTCGCGGTCGAAACAGAAGGATTTTAATCACAGGAAAAGAAATCAGCCCTCGACAACTTCACCGGCAGAAAAAGATTTTTTTGAAAAAATCCTAAGCCCCGGGGTCACAATTTCATAAAAAATCTGACTTTCGGCAATGCACTCAAAAATGGTGCCAAACTTTTGCAAATGCTCCCCTGAAAGGATTCGCGGTCGAAACAGAAGGCTTTTTATCACAGGAAAAGAAATCAGCCCTCGACAACTTCACCGGCAGAAAAATATTTTTTTGAAAAAATCCTAAGCACCGGGGTCACAATTTCATAACAAATCTGACTTTCGGCAATTCACTCAAAAATGGTGCCAAACGGTTGCAAATGCTCCCCTGAAAGGTTTGGCGGTCGAAACAGAAGGATTTTAATCACAGGAAAAGAAATCAGTCCTCGACAACTGAACCGGCAGAAAAAGATTTTTTTGAAAAAATCCTAAGCCCCGGGGTCACATTTTCATAAAAAATCTGACTTGCGGCAATTCACTCAAAAATGGTGCCAAACTTTTGGAAATGCTCCCCTGAAAGGTTTCGCGGTCAAAACAGAAGGATTTTAATCACAGGAAAAGAAATCAGTCCTCGACAACTGAACCGGCAGAAAAAGATTTTTTTGAAAAAATCCTAAGCCCCGGGGTCACAATTTCATAAAAAATATGACTTTCGGAAATTCACTCAAAAATGGTGCCAAACTTTTGCAAATGCTCCCCTGAAAGGTTTCGCGGTCGAAACAGAACGCTTTTTATCACAGGAAAAGAAATCAGCCCCCGAGAACTTCACCGGCAGAAAAAGATTTTTTTGAAAAAATCCTAAGCCCCGGGGTCACAATTTCATAAAAAATCTGACTTTCGGCAATTTACTCAAAAATCGTGCCAAACTTTTGCAAATGCTCCCCAGAAAGGTTTCGCGGTCGAAACAGAAGGATTTTAATCACAGGAAAAGATTTTTTTTGAAAAAATCCTAAGCCCCGGGGTCACAATTTCATAAAAAATCTGACTTTCGGCAATTCACTCAAAAATGGTGTCAAACGGTTGCAAATGCTCCCCTGAAAGGTTTGGGGTTCGAAACAGAAGGCATTTAATCACGGGAAAAGAAATCAGTCCCCGATAACTGAACCAGCAGAAAAAGATTTTTTTGAAAAAATCCTAAACCCCGGGGTCACAATTTCATAAAAAATCTGACTTTCGGCAATTCACTCAAAAATGGTTCCAAATGGTTGCAAATGCTCCCCTGAGAGGTTTGGCGGTCGAAACAGACGGATTTTAATCACAGGAAAAGAAATCAGCCCTCGACAACTTCACCAGCAGAAAAAGATTTTTTTGAAAAAATCCTAAGCCCCGAGGTCACAATTTCATAAAAAATCTGACTTTCGGCAATTCACTCAAAATTGCTGCCAAACATTTGCAAATGCTCCCCTGAAAAGTTTGGCGGTCGAAATAGAAGGATTTTAATCACAGAAAAAGAAATCAGCCCTTGACAACTGAACCAGTAGAAAAAGATTTTTTGGAAAAAATCCTAAGCCCCGGGGTCACAATTTCATAAAAAATCTGACTTTCGGCAATTCACTCAAAATGGTGCCAAACTTTTGCAAATGCTCCCCTGAAAGGTTTGGCGGTCGAAACAGAAGGCTTTTTATCACAGGAAAAGAAATCAGCCCTCGACAACTTCACCGGCAGAAAAAGATTTTTTTGAAAAAATCCTAAGCCCCGGGGTCACAATTTCATAAAAAATATGACTTTCGGCAATTCACTCAAAAATGGTGCCAAACTTTTGCAAATGCTCCCCTGAAAGGTTTGGCGGTCGAAACAGAAGGCATTTAATCACAGGAAAAGAAATCAGCCCTTGACAACTTCACCGGCAGAAAAAGATTTTTTTGAAAAAATCCTAAGCCCCGGGGTCACAATTTCATAAAAAATCTGACTTTCGGAAATTCACTCAAAAATGGTGCCAACCTGTTGCAAATGCTCCCCTGAAAGGTTTCGCGGTCGAAACAGAACGCTTTTTATCACAGGAAAAGAAATCAGCCCCCGACAACTGAACCGGCAGAAAAAGATTTTTTTGAAAAAATCCTAAGCCTCGGGGTCACAATTTCATAAAAAATCTGACTTTCGGCAATTCACTCAAAAATGGTGCCAAACTTTTGCAAATGCTCCCCTGAAAGGTTTTGCGATCGAAACAGAAGGCATTTAATCACAGGAAAAGAAATCAGCCCCCGACAACTTCACCGGCAGAAAAAGATTTTTTTGAAAAAATCCTAAGCCCCGGGGTCACAATTTCATAAAAAATCTGACTTTCGGAAATTCACTCAAAAATGGTGCCAACCTGTTGCAAATGCTCCCCTGAAAGGTTTCGCGGTCGAAACAGAACGCTTTTTATCACAGGAAAAGAAATCAGCCCCCGACAACTGAACCGGCAGAAAAAGATTTTTTTGAAAAAATCCTAAGCCTCGGGGTCACAATTTCATAAAAAATCTGACTTTCGGCAATTCACTCAAAAATGGTGCCAAACTTTTGCAAATGCTCCCCTGAAAGGTTTTGCGATCGAAACAGAAGGCATTTAATCACAGGAAAAGAAATCAGCCCCCGACAACTTCACCGGCAGAAAAAGATTTTTTTGAAAAAATCCTAAGCCCCGGGGTCACAATTTCATAAAAAATCTGACTTTCGGCAATTCACTCAAAAATGGTGCCAAACGGTTGCAAATGCTCCCCTGAAAGGTTTGGGGTTCGAAACAGAAGGCATTTAATCACGGGAAAAGAAATCAGCCCCCGATAACTGAACCGGCAGAAAAAGATTTTTTTGAAAAACTCCTAAGCCCCGGGGTCACAATTTCATAAAAAATCTGATTTTCGGCAATTCACTCAAAAATGGTTCCAAATGGTTGCAAATGCTCCCCTGAGAGGTTTGGCGGTCGAAACAGAAGGATTTTAATCACAGGAAAAGAAATCAGCCCTCGACAACTTCACCAGCAGAAAAAGATTTTTTTGAAAAAATCCTAACCCCCGGGGACACAATTTCATAAAAAATCTGACTTTCGGCAATTCACTCAAAAATGGTGCCAAACAGTTGCAAATGCTACCCTGAGAGGTTTGGCGATCGAAACAGAAGGCATTTAATCACAGGAAAAGAAATCAGCCCCCGACAACTTCACCGGCAGAAAAAGATTTTTTTGAAAAAATCCTAAGCCCCGGGGTCACAATTTCATAAAAAATCTGACTTTCGGCAATTCACTCAAAAATGGTGCCAAACGGTTGCAAATGCTCCCCTGAAAGGTTTGGGGTTCGAAACAGAAGGCATTTAATCACGGGAAAAGAAATCAGCCCCCGATAACTGAACCGGCAGAAAAAGATTTTTTTGAAAAAATCCTAAGCCCCGGGGTCACAATTTCATAAAAAATCTGACTTTCGGCAATTCACTCAAAAATGGTTCCAAATGGTTGCAAATGCTCCCCTGAGAGGTTTGGCGGTCGAAACAGAAGGATTTTAATCACAGGAAAAGAAATCAGCCCTCGACAACTTCACCAGCAGAAAAAGATTTTTTTGAAAAAATCCTAACCCCCGGGGTCACAATTTCATAAAAAATCTGACTTTCGGCAATTCACTCAAAAATGGTGCCAAACAGTTGCAAATGCTACCCTGAGAGGTTTGGCGATCGAAACAGAAGGCATTTAATCACAGGAAAAGAAATCAGCCCCCGACAACTTCACCGGCAGAAAAAGATTTTTTTGAAAAAATCCTAAGCCCCGGGGTCACAATTTCATAAAAAATCTGACTTTCGGCAATTCACTCAAAAATGGTGTCAAACGGTTGCAAATGCTCCCCTGAAAGGTTTGGGGTTCGAAACAGAAGGCATTTAATCACGGGAAAAGAAATCAGCCCCCGATAACTGAACCGGCAGAAAAAGATTTTATTGAAAAAATCCTAAGCCCCGGGGGTCACAATTTCATAAAAAATCTGACTTTCGGCAATTCACTCAAAAATGGTTCCAAATGGTTGCAAATGCTCCCCTGAGAGGTTTGGCGGACGAAACAGAAGGCTTTTTATCACAGGAAAAGAAATCAGCCCTCGACAACTTCACCGGCAGAAAAAGATTTTTTTGAAAAAATCCTAAGCCCCGGGGTCACAATTTCATAAAAAATCTGACTTTCGGCAATTCACTCAAAAATGGTGCCAAACGGTTGCAAATGCTCCCCTGAGACGTTAGTCGGTCAAAACAGAAGGCTTTTTATCACAGGAAAAGAAATCAGCCCTCGACAACTGAACCGGCAGAAAAAGATTTTTTTGAAAAAATCCTAAGATCCGGGGTCACAATTTCATAAAAAATCTGACTTTCTGCATTTCACTCAAAAATGGTGCCAAACTTTTGCAAATGCTCCCTTGAAAGGTTTCGCGGTCGAAACAGAAGGTTTTTTATTACAGGAAAAGAAATCAGCCCTCGACAACTGAACCGGTAGAAAAAAATTTTTTTTGAAAAAATCCTAAACCCCGGGGTCACAATGTCATAAAAAATCTGACTTTCGGCAATTCACTCAAAAATGGTGCCAAACTTTTGCAAATGCTCCCCTGAAAGGTTTGGCGATCGAAACAGAAGGCATTTAATCACAGGAAAATAAATCAGCCCCCGACAACTTCACCGGCAGAAAAAGATTTTTTTGAAAAAAATCCTAAGCCCCAGGGTCACAATTTCATAAAAAATCTGACTTTCGGCAATTCACTCAAAAATGGTGCCAAACTTTTGCAAATGCTCCCCTGAAAGGTTTGGCGGTCAAAAGAGAAGGCTTTTTATCACAGGAAAAGAAATCAGCCCCCGACAACTGAACCGGCAGAAAAAGTTTTTTTGAAAAAATCCTAAGCCCCGGGGTCACAATTTCATAAAAAATCTGACTTTCGGAAATTCACTCAAAAATGGTGCCAACCTGTTGCAAATGCTCCCCTGAAAGGTTTCGCGGTCGAAACAGAACGCTTTTTATCACAGGAAAAGAAATCAGCCCCCGACAACTGAACCGGCAGAAAAAGATTTTTTTGAAAAAATCCTAAGCCTCGGGGTCACAATTTCATAAAAAATCTGACTTTCGGCAATTCACTCAAAAATGGTGCCAAACTTTTGCAAATGCTCCCCTGAAAGGTTTTGCGATCGAAACAGAAGGCATTTAATCACAGGAAAAGAAATCAGCCCCCGACAACTTCACCGGCAGAAAAAGATTTTTTTGAAAAAATCCTAAGCCCCGGGGTCACAATTTCATAAAAAATCTGACTTTCGGCAATTCACTCAAAAATGGTGCCAAACGGTTGCAAATGCTCCCCTGAAAGGTTTGGGGTTCGAAACAGAAGGCATTTAATCACGGGAAAAGAAATCAGCCCCCGATAACTGAACCGGCAGAAAAAGATTTTTTTGAAAAACTCCTAAGCCCCGGGGTCACAATTTCATAAAAAATCTGATTTTCGGCAATTCACTCAAAAATGGTTCCAAATGGTTGCAAATGCTCCCCTGAGAGGTTTGGCGGTCGAAACAGAAGGATTTTAATCACAGGAAAAGAAATCAGCCCTCGACAACTTCACCAGCAGAAAAAGATTTTTTTGAAAAAATCCTAACCCCCGGGGACACAATTTCATAAAAAATCTGACTTTCGGCAATTCACTCAAAAATGGTGCCAAACAGTTGCAAATGCTACCCTGAGAGGTTTGGCGATCGAAACAGAAGGCATTTAATCACAGGAAAAGAAATCAGCCCCCGACAACTTCACCGGCAGAAAAAGATTTTTTTGAAAAAATCCTAAGCCCCGGGGTCACAATTTCATAAAAAATCTGACTTTCGGCAATTCACTCAAAAATGGTGCCAAACGGTTGCAAATGCTCCCCTGAAAGGTTTGGGGTTCGAAACAGAAGGCATTTAATCACGGGAAAAGAAATCAGCCCCCGATAACTGAACCGGCAGAAAAAGATTTTTTTGAAAAAATCCTAAGCCCCGGGGTCACAATTTCATAAAAAATCTGACTTTCGGCAATTCACTCAAAAATGGTTCCAAATGTTTGCAAATGCTCCCCTGAGAGGTTTGGCGGTCGAAACAGAAGGATTTTAATCACAGGAAAAGAAATCAGCCCTCGACAACTTCACCAGCAGAAAAAGATTTTTTTGAAAAAATCCTAACCCCCGGGGTCACAATTTCATAAAAAATCTGACTTTCGGCAATTCACTCAAAAATGGTGCCAAACAGTTGCAAATGCTACCCTGAGAGGTTTGGCGATCGAAACAGAAGGCATTTAATCACAGGAAAAGAAATCAGCCCCCGACAACTTCACCGGCAGAAAAAGATTTTTTTGAAAAAATCCTAAGCCCCGGGGTCACAATTTCATAAAAAATCTGACTTTCGGCAATTCACTCAAAAATGGTGTCAAACGGTTGCAAATGCTCCCCTGAAAGGTTTGGGGTTCGAAACAGAAGGCATTTAATCACGGGAAAAGAAATCAGCCCCCGATAACTGAACCGGCAGAAAAAGATTTTATTGAAAAAATCCTAAGCCCCGGGGGTCACAATTTCATAAAAAATCTGACTTTCGGCAATTCACTCAAAAATGGTTCCAAATGGTTGCAAATGCTCCCCTGAGAGGTTTGGCGGACGAAACAGAAGGCTTTTTATCACAGGAAAAGAAATCAGCCCTCGACAACTTCACCGGCAGAAAAAGATTTTTTTGAAAAAATCCTAAGCCCCGGGGTCACAATTTCATAAAAAATCTGACTTTCGGCAATTCACTCAAAAATGGTGCCAAACGGTTGCAAATGCTCCCCTGAGACGTTAGTCGGTCAAAACAGAAGGCTTTTTATCACAGGAAAAGAAATCAGCCCTCGACAACTGAACCGGCAGAAAAAGATTTTTTTGAAAAAATCCTAAGATCCGGGGTCACAATTTCATAAAAAAACTGACTTTCTGCATTTCACTCAAAAATGGTGCCAAACTTTTGCAAATGCTCCCTTGAAAGGTTTCGCGGTCGAAACAGAAGGTTTTTTATTACAGGAAAAGAAATCAGCCCTCGACAACTGAACCGGTAGAAAAAATTTTTTTTTGAAAAAATCCTAAACCCCGGGGTCACAATGTCATAAAAAATCTGACTTTCGGCAATTCACTCAAAAATGGTGCCAAACTTTTGCAAATGCTCCCCTGAAAGGTTTGGCGATCGAAACAGAAGGCATTTAATCACAGGAAAATAAATCAGCCCCCGACAACTTCACCGGCAGAAAAAGATTTTTTTGAAAAAAATCCTAAGCCCCAGGGTCACAATTTCATAAAAAATCTGACTTTCGGCAATTCACTCAAAAATGGTGCCAAACTTTTGCAAATGCTCCCCTGAAAGGTTTGGCGGTCAAAAGAGAAGGCTTTTTATCACAGGAAAAGAAATCAGCCCCCGACAACTGAACCGGCAGAAAAAGTTTTTTTGAAAAAATCCTAAGCCCCGGGGTCACAATTTCATAAAAAATCTGACTTTCGGCAATTCACTCAAAAATGGTGCCAAACGGTTGCAAATACTCCACTGAGAGGTTTGGCGGTCGAAACAGAAGGCATTTAATCACAGGAAAAGAAATCAGCCCTCGACAACTTAACCGGCAGAAAAATATTTTTTTGAAAAAATCTTAAGCCCCGGGGTCACAATTTCATAAAAAATCTGACTTTCGGCAATTCACTCAAAAATCGTGCCAAACGGTTGCCAATGCTCCCCTGAGAGGTTTGGCGGTCGAAACAGAAGGATTTTAATCACAGGAAAAGAAATCAGCCCTCGACAACTGAACCGGCAGAAAAAGATTTTTTTGAAAAAATCCTAAGCCCCGGGGTCACAATTTCATAAAAAATCTGACTTTTGGCAATTCACTCAAATTGGTGCCAAACTTTTGCAAATGCTCCCCTGAAAGGTTTCGCGGTCGAAACAGAAGGATTTTAATCACAGGAAAAGAAATCAGCCCTCGACAACTTCACCGGCAGAAAAAGATTTTTTTGAAAAAATCCTAAGCCCCGGGGTCACAATTTCATAAAAAATCTGACTTTCGGCAATTCACTCAAAAATGATGCCAAACTTTTGCAAATGCTCCCCTGAAAGGATTCGCGGTCGAAACAGAAGGCTTTTTATCACAGGAAAAGAAATCAGCCCTCGACAACTTCACCGGCAGAAAAATATTTTTTTGAAAAAATCCTAAGCACCGGGGTCACAATTTCATAACAAATCTGACTTTCGGCAATTCACTCAAAAATGGTGCCAAACGGTTGCAAATGCTCCCCTGAAAGGTTTGGCGGTCGAAACAGAAGGATTTTAATCACAGGAAAAGAAATCAGTCCTCGACAACTGAACCGGCAGAAAAAGATTTTTTTGAAAAAATCCTAAGCCCCGGGGTCACATTTTCATAAAAAATCTGACTTGCGGCAATTCACTCAAAAATGGTGCCAAACTTTTGGAAATGCTCCCCTGAAAGGTTTCGCGGTCAAAACAGAAGGATTTTAATCACAGGAAAAGAAATCAGTCCTCGACAACTGAACCGGCAGAAAAAGATTTTTTTGAAAAAATCCTAAGCCCCGGGGTCACAATTTCATAAAAAGTATGACTTTCGGAAATTCACTCAAAAATGGTGCCAAACTTTTGCAAATGCTCCCCTGAAAGGTTTCGCGGTCGAAACAGAACGCTTTTTATCACAGGAAAAGAAATCAGCCCCCGAGAACTTCACCGGCAGAAAAAGATTTTTTTGAAAAAATCCTAAGCCCCGGGGTCACAATTTCATAAAAAATCTGACTTTCGGCAATTTACTCAAAAATCGTGCCAAACTTTTGCAAATGCTCCCCTGAGAGGTTTGGCGGTCGAAACAGAAGGCTTTTTATCACAGGAAAAGATTTTTTTTGAAAAAATCCTAAGCCCCGGGGTCACAATTTCATAAAAAATCTGACTTTCGGCAATTCACTCAAAAATGGTGTCAAACGGTTGCAAATGCTCCCCTGAAAGGTTTGGGGTTCGAAACAGAAGGCATTTAATCACGGGAAAAGAAATCAGTCCCCGATAACTGAACCAGCAGAAAAAGATTTTTTTGAAAAAATCCTAAACCCCGGGGTCACAATTTCATAAAAAATCTGACTTTCGGCAATTCACTCAAAAATGGTTCCAAATGGTTGCAAATGCTCCCCTGAGAGGTTTGGCGGTCGAAACAGACGGATTTTAATCACAGGAAAAGAAATCAGCCCTCGACAACTTCACCAGCAGAAAAAGATTTTTTTGAAAAAATCCTAAGCCCCGAGGTCACAATTTCATAAAAAATCTGACTTTCGGCAATTCACTCAAAAATGGTGCCAAACTTTTGCAAATGCTCCCCTGAAAGGTTTCACGGTCGAAACAGAACGCTTTTTATCACAGGAAAAGAAATCAGCCCCCGAGAACTTCACCGGCAGAAAAAGATTTTTTTGAAAAAATCCTAAGCCCCGGGGTCACAATTTCATAAAAAATCTGACTTTCGGCAATTCACTCAAAAATGGTGCCAAACGGTTGCAAATGCTCCCCTGAAAGGTTTGGCGGTCGAAACAGAAGGCTTTTTATCACAGGAAAAGAAATCAGCCCTCGACAACTTCACCGGCAGAAAAAGATTTTTTTGAAAAAAACCTAAGCCCCGGGGTCACAATTTCATAAAAAATCTGACTTTCGGCAATTCACTCAAAAATGGTGCCAAACTTTTGCAAATGCTCCCCTGAAAGGTTTGGCGATCGAAACAGAAGGCATTTAATCACAGGAAAAGAAATCAGCCCTTGACAACTTCACCGGCAGAAAAAGATTTTTTTGAAAAAATCCTAAGCCCCGGGGTCACAATTTCATAAAAAATCTGACTTTCGGAAATTCACTCAAAAATGGTGCCAACCTGTTGCAAATGCTCCCCTGAAAGGTTTCGCGGTCGAAACAGAACGCTTTTTATCACAGGAAAAGAAATCAGCCCCCGAGAACTTCACCGGCAGAAAAAGATTTTTTTGAAAAAATCCTAAGCCCCGGGGTCACAAATTCATAAAAAATCTGACTTTCGGCAATTCACTCAAAAATGGTGCCAAACGGTTGCAAATGCTCCCCTGAAAGGTTTGGCGGTCGAAACAGAAGGCTTTTTATCACAGGAAAAGAAATCAGCCCTCGACAACTTCACCGGCAGAAAAAGATTTTTTTGAAAAAATCCTAAGCCCCGGGGTCACAATTTCATAAAAAATCTGACTTTCGGCAATTCACTCAAAAATGGTGTCAAACGGTTGCAAATGCTCCCCTGAAAGGTTTGGCGATCGAAACAGAAGGCATTTAATCACGGGAAAAGAAATCAGCCCCCGACAACTGAACCGGCAGAAAAAGATTTTTTTGAAAAAATCCTAAGCCCCGGGGTCACAATTTCATAAAAAATCTGACTTTCGGCAATTCACTCAAAAATGGTGCCAAACGGTTGCAAATGCTCCCCTGAGAGGTTTGGCGGTCGAAACAGAAGGATTTTAATCACAGGAAAAGAAATCAGCCCTCGACAACTTCACCGGCAGAAAAAGATTTTTTTCAAAAAAAATCCTAAGCCCCGGGGTCACAATTTCATAAAAAATCTGACTTTCGGCAATTCACTCAAAAATGGTGCCAAACGGTTGCAAATGCTCCCCTGAGAAGTTTGGCGGTCGAAACAGAAGGCTTTTTATCACAGGAAAAGAAATCAGCCCTCGACAACTTCACCGGCAGAAAAAGATTTTTTTGAAAAAATCCTAAGCCCCGGGGTCACAATTTCATTAAAAATCTGACTTTCGGCAATTCACTCAAAAATGGTGCCAAACTTTTGCAAATGCTCCCCTGAAAGGTTTGGCGATCGAAACAGAAGGCATTTAATCACAGGAAAAGAAATCAG